>NW_006399759.1:12891080-12929595 GCF_000299155.1 Elephantulus edwardii
AAAAAAAGTTTCTTGAAACAAATAATAATGAAAATACAACCTACCAAAACCTCTGTGACACAGCTAAGGTAGTCCTCAGGGAACAGTTCATAGCAATAGGCACAAGTATAAAAAAGAAAGAAAAAAGAATCAATGATCTAACACAACACCTTTAGTAAATAGAAAAAGATCAACAATCTAATCCTACAACCTCTAGAAAAAAAGAAATTATAAGGACAAGAACTGAAATCAATCAGATAGAAAACAGAAAAACAGTTGAAACCATCAATAAGACCAGGAGCTAGTTTTTAAAAAGGGTCGATGTAATTGACAAACCACTGGTAACCTTAAGAAAAGAAAAAAATAAAGAAAAGACACAGATAACTCAATTAAGAAATGACAGAGGTGACATCACAACAGAACCAGAGAAAATTAAATCAATAATATCAGAATACTACAAAAAGCTATACTCTGATAAATTAATAACAAAGACAACATAGAGAGAGCTTTGTTGGCCTAGTGGACAGGAAGCTATGCTACCAAGTCCAAGGTGGGTGATTTTAATCTGCAGCCCTCAGGCCTGATTCAAATTATTTTTCTGTCAAAGATTCTTTTAGGTGGTATAGCACTGGTCTGTGCATTGCTGTACAGAGGTAACTCGTGGTTGCTGTGATGCTGAGACCGTGACACTGATGTGACAAATATGATAATGGTTATCCATGGCGGAAAGTGTTTGCTTGAGCTTCCCCATTAAAACAAGCCTGGAAGCAGGAGAGCAGGAGTGGCATCCACTTCTGAAATGGCTTGCCTCCAGACACTCTACGAACAGTGCTCAGGCCTTTTGTTCATTGGGTAGCTATGTGTTGTCTACAACTCAAAGGCGTCTAACAACAACACAACAGAGACAAATTCCTTGAAATGCATCCCCTGCCCAGATTGACAAGGACAGATATAGAAGACTTGAACAAACATTACATGAGAAGAAATTTAACAAAAGAAAAGGTCATAAAAAGACTTTGCCATAAGAAAAATCGTGGACCAGATGGCTTCACAGCTAAATTCTACCAAACATTCAGAGAAGATTTAGCACCCATTCTACTTAAATTATTTTAAAACATTGAAAAAGGAGGAACACTTCCAGAATCATCCTACGAAGCAAGCATAACCCTAATACCATAACCAGGCAAAGATAGTACCAAGAAAGAAAACTACAGACTAATATCTCTCATGAATATAGATGCAAAAATCCATATCAAAATCCTAACCAATAGAATTCAAGAGCACATCACAAAAAATATTCACCATGACCAAGTGGGATTCATAACAGGTATGCAAGGATGGTCCAACATAAGAAAAACAATTAACATAATTCACTATATTAACAAAGTAAATAACAAGAACCATATGATCTTAACAATTGATTCAGTAAAGGCATTTGGCAAAATCTAATATCCCTTCCTGATAAAGACACTCAGCACAATTGGAATAGAAAAGAAAATCCTCAACATAGTGAAAAATATGTATGCACAACTAAGAGCCAACATCATTCTCAATGGAGAAAGACTAAAAACATTTTCTTTGCAAACAGGGAGCAGACAAGAAATGCCCACTGTCACCACTTCTTTTCAATATTGTATTGGCAATATGACAAAAGAAGGAAATAAAAGGCATCCAGATTGGCAAAGAAATGGTTAAACGGTAGCTTTATGTAGATGACATCATAGTGTACACAGAAAATCCCTAAGACTCAACCAAAAAAGTGTCAGAGTTAATAGGCCAATTTAGTAGAGTGGTAGGATATAAGATCAATATCCACAAATCAATCGGATTCCTCTACAGTTACAATGAGAACTCAGAGATGGAAATCAAGAAAGCAATACCATTTATAGCCAACCACAAATGGAGATACTTGGGAATGAACCTAATTAGAGATACAAAATACCTACACAAAGAAAACTACAGAGCATTTCTGCAAGACACAATAAAAGACCTTTAGAAATGGAAAAATGTGCCCTGTTCATGGATAGATATTGTGAAAATGACAATCCTACCCAAAGCAATCTACATGTTCAATGTAATCCCAATCCAGACACCTAATTAATTTTCCAAGGAGATTGAAAGAGAAATAAATTTAAAAAAATTATTTGGAGAGGCAAGGGACCCTGAATAAGCAAAACACTTCTGAGAAACAAAAATGAGGTTGGAGCACTCCCTGACCTCAAAACCTGCGACACAGCAGTAGTAACCAAAACGGCGTGATACTGCTACAATGACAGGCACATAGACCAATGGAACAAAATTGAGAATCCAGAAATAGACCCAACAATCTATGGTCAACTGATATTCAACAAGGAAATTAAAGCTATCAAATGGGGAAGTGATAATCTCTTTAAAAAATTATACTGGCAAAACTGGACTTCCACCTGCAGAAAGCTGAAACAAGATCCACATCTCACATCATACACAAAAAATCAACTCAACATGGATCAGAGACCTGGGAGTAAAGCCCAAAACGATAACATTCATAAGACAAACTGGGATAAAGCTTAGAAGTGCTAGTCCAAGGTATAAAGAGACTGCCAAATACAACCAGAAATGCATAAGCTAAAGAGAATAAAATTGATGCATGGGACCTTCTAAAGATTAAATCAATGTGTGTATAAAAACCTTTTACCAACAGGGTGAAAAGAAAACCTACAGACTGGGAACAAACCTTTGGTAATACCATCTCAGACAAGAGTCTTATAACAAAAGTTTACAGAATACTCCTGGGACTCCACAAGAAAAAGACTGATAACACAATTACAAAATGGACAAAATATATGGAAAGAATTTTCACAGAGAAAGAGATTTGACACATAAAGACAAACAGACACATGAAGAAATGCTCCAAATCACTGGCAATAAAAGGGATACAAATCAAGACCACAATAAGGTACCATCTCACTCCAGTAACAGTGGCAGTGTTTAACAGGACACCAAGCAATAAATTTTGGAGAGGATGTGATGAGAAAGGAATTCATATATTGTTGATGGGATTGTAAAGTGTACAATCATTCTGGAAGGCAGTTTGGCCCTTCCTCAAAAAACCTGAATGTAGAAATTCCATACGACCCAGCTATTCCACCCAGGTATGGAATATACCCCAAGAAAATGAGAACTGAGGCACAAACTGAGATTTGTATACCAATGTTCATAGCAGCATTATTCACCACTGCAAGGACATGGAAACAGCTCAAATATCCAACCACAAATGAATGAATTGAGAAATATGGTACAGTTGCAAGATGGAATAGTATGTAGCACGCGGGAGCAATAACTTTGTAAATTATTACATAACTTGGGAGGAACTGGAGATCATTATGCTGAGTGAACTAACTCAGTCCCGTAAGGATAAATATTGTATAAAACCATTATTGTAGAATGAGTATAAGGATCCAAGAGGGGTGGGAGAGGGTAGGAGCAGAAGATAAGAATGCGCAAGAGGAGGGAAGGATTAATCATTGGATTGTACAATTTGATGGGTGTGTGTGTGAAGGAAATGGAAAGAATTTGTTCTTGAAAACAATGTATTTGAATTTTATAAATAATCTAGTAGAAAATTAAAAAAAAATAAAAAGGAGAGGGTAGTAGAGCAGCACAACCCTCTTGAACTGTGAGATGAGGGAGAAGCAACCCTCTGTTTTTCTAAGCCTCTGGATCTTGGATTTCTGTGTATACCAATTTAATCTTTAAGACAAGACCTATGCAGCAATTAATGAATGGAAAGCCAAAATCTCTGTAAACATTCATCAAAATTAATAAAATTTAAAAAAAGACAAGACCTAAAAGATTTATAAGGAGGATCCATTTGGATCCTAGAATATTTTATTTGTCCATCTTCCCTCTAAAAGATTTGCTTCTTCCAGATCAAGCAGAGCCTCTCAAGGGCAGAGTCCAGGCGCAGAGATTATTTAGAAGTTACAATTTGATGGTGAATAGTGATGGTGGTTTTAAGGAAGGGAGCTTATTTTCCTATCTGGGAGAAAAGAAACCAAAATTTGTGATCCTATTTCATTTTACACTTAAGAGATTTTTGTAGGTTTGTGACTTTTTAGACTTTGTTTTCATATAATTTCAAACTGACAGAAAAGTTGTAAGAATAGTACAAAAACTTTTGAAAACCTCTTTTCTAGATTCACCAGCTGTTACCAACTATTGTCTCAAGTTTGTCTCCTTTGCTTTCTTATTCTTTCTCTAATGTGTATGTACATGCATCTATTTATATAGGCTTTTTCCTGAATTGTTTGAGAAAATATAGGCACTATCTTCAACAATCTTGAACTTATTGAAAAGCACAGATCAATTATTTGTAGAATATATTTCAATTATGATTAGACTCCAGTTTTCAAGGTAAGGAAACCTATCATAGATGTGATGCTTTGCCTTTTCAGAGGCTCCTAGAAGAAGGTAAGTGATACCCAATATGGCTTTAATATCTGTGTTAAAGTAGTATTTTCTAGGTTTTTCTATGGTACAGTTACTTTTCCCCTTTAATAAGTAATGCTTAGTCAGATTCTCTGCAAAGTGCAATTACTACAGTCTGTTGCTAAATGAAAAATTGGAAGGTAGAGTCCAGGGAAAGGTCCCTTCTAAAAAAGTTATTCTTCTTATGTGATATCCAGTCAGCTATGATGCATAACAGCTCTATAAACTAGCCCTACAATCTCTGTAATGTTCAGAGATTGATGCAGTCCCTGTGTCATTCCACTTCTTTGATGATCTTCCTCTCTTTGGATGATCATCTACTTTCTTCAGCTTGATGTGCTTTCCCAAGGACTAGTGCCTTCTGACAACACATACACAGTATGTGAGATGGATTATCACCATTTCTGCTTTCAAAGAGTACTCTGTTTGAAGGTCTTAAGACAGATTTATTTGTTCTTTTGGTAGTCATTTAATATGCTTCACAAATATCACAATTCAAATGCATAAAGTCTTCTTTGGTATTTCTTTTTTTAAAATTTTTTACTAGTTTATTTACAAAATTTGAATACATTATTTTGAAGAACAAATTCTTTCAATTTCCCTCACCCTGCCCCCATCAAATTGTACAACCTCATGATTAATCCCCCTCCCCCTGCACATCCTCATCCCTCTGCATACAAACTCTCCCACCCATCTTGGATCCTTATACTCATTCTACAATAATGGTTTTATACAATATTTATTCTGGTGGGACTGAGTTAGTTCACTTAGCATAATGCTCTCCAGTCCCTCCAAAGTTAGGTAGTAATTTACAAAATCATTGCTCCTGTGTGCTGCATAGTATTCTGTTATATGAATGTACCATAATTTTTAAATCCATTTGTTTGTGGTTGGACGTTTGGACTATTTCCATGTTCTTGTGATGGTGAATAATGTTGCAATGAACATTGGTGTACAAATCTCAGTTTGTGCCTCAGTTCTCATTTTCTCAGGGTATATTCTAAAAAGTGGAGGAGCTGGGTCATATGGGATTTCTACGTTCAGCTTTTTGAGGAAACACCAAACTGCCTTCCAGAATGTTTGCACCATTTTACAATCTCACCAACAATGTACAAGAGTTCTTTTCTTGCCACATCCTCTCCAACACTTATTACTTGCTGCCCTGTTTAACTTTGATACTCTCTAAAGAGGATAAAATTGATGCATGGGAACCTCTAAAGATTAAATCCATGTGTGCATCAAAAACTTTTCCCAACAGGGTGAAAAGAAAACCTAGACTGGAAACTAACATTTGGTTATACCATCTCAGACAAGAGTCTTCTAACAGAATACTCCTGGGCTTCCACAAGAAAAAGACTGATACAAAATGTGAAATAGACAAGGAGAGAATTTTCATAGAGGAAGATATTTTAATGGCAGACACGTGAGGAAATGCTCCAAATCACTGGCAATAAGAGAGATGTAAATCAAAACAACAATGAGGTACCATTTCTTTGGTCTTTCTTAATACTTGTCCAACTTTTACATGCATATGAAACAACTGAAAATACCATGGTTGGATCAGGCACACTTTAGTCTTTATCCTGACATCTTTACTCCTTACAGATTCCCCTTGATTGGAAAACTCTCAATCTTAGAGGACCAAGATTCCATATGAGAAGTTGGTATTTTAAAAATAATTCTGGTGGCCTAGCAGTGACAAGTGGTAAGGAGCACTGTCAACCGAAAGGTGAGTGATTCGTATCTGCTCTCTACTCTGTGGGTGAGAGAAGGGCAGTGTTGTCTAGTACATTTTACTGGGTCTGAAAACCCACTGGAAGGTCAGTTATGGGTCCATCCTGACTCAGTAATACACAATAGTAAGAACAATCATGCTGAGTGGAAACTTAATCCATGAAGAGAAGTGGCAAACAGTGACTCTGTTCAGCAGTTCCTAGCAGCTCAGCCAGGTACCAAACATGTCATGATAAGCTCTCTAGATAATTCCTGTAGCAGCTATTTGGGTCATTCCCCACCAATTTGAATTTCATTAGCTAAGACCCTAGATATTAGGATGTTTAGATTCTGTCTAAACAGAGTCTGTCTAAATGGACAGAGTCTAAACATCCATTCTACAAAAAATATGAGCATATTCTGAGAAGTGAAAGTATACTAATAAGATTGTGGCATCAGAATTGGATGAAGTCTCATCAACAATCTGTCATATGCAGATAAAAGAACCTTTGCTTGCAGAATGTTAAGAGAATTTAAAACACTAAAGAAAATACACAACTTCAGACTTTAGCATAGATTACATCTCAAAATAAAAACAAATCCTCAAACAAGAACAATGAGCTGCATCATGACAGATGGAGAAAAGACGGAAGTTGTCAAGGACATCTACCCTTTTATTCAGATCCACAAGCAACTCCAGTAGTCAAGGAATCAAAAGACATGTGGCATTAGAGAAAACTGCTTTCAAGGAGCTCTTTAAAGATAAATTATGTCTCTTTAAAGACTAAAATGCCTGATTCGAGCCATGGGAGTTTCGATTGCTTCATAAGCATGTAAAAGTTGGACAATGAATAAAGAAGATCAAAAAGAAGAATTGAAACCTTTGAATTATGATCTTGGCGAAGTGTATTGAATATACCATTGACTGTCAAAAGAATAAATAAATCTATTTTGGAAGAAGTCTGGCTGAGCACTACTGAGAGGCAAGGCTGGTGAGACTTTGTCTCACATATCTTGGATATATTGTCAAGAGACACCAGTTCTTGGAGAAGAGTGTCATATTTGGAAAGGTAGAGGGTGAGTAAAGGAGAGTAAGATCCTCAAAGAAATGGATTACCACAGTATTACAAGAGGCATGAGCACAGAAGAGGTTAGGATAGCACAGGACAAGGTTTCCATCTGTGGAGAATAGGGTTGTTATGAGCCAGAGTTGACTCAGTGGAATTTGACAACAGCAGGGGTGTACTAATTTGGAGAATTCTTTCGTGCAGCAATAACCAGAGCACTCACACATCCCCAAGTTCCCCTTTGCAGGCTGCAGCATCCTCAAGTAAGAACCACTGTGGATTCTAGTAGAACATTCTTTCTTTCTGCAAAATATGCTTTAAATCAAAATACTATGGTATAGGCAGTGTGGTCTTTCTCTGCTATGTCCCCTGGGAAGGAAAAAGGTCAAGCCTTTTTGTGGGTCTTTTGTAATGTCAGCAGCCCTATAACTTTAGTCTTATTTAATCTCAAGTTTATAAGGAACTGTGGCATGTTTATGGGACACTGATAACTTTCAAACACAAGTATTCATAACAAAAAGTGTCAGTTGAATTCTGCTTTTGAATAGCTGTGATCCTGAAAAGATGGTGATAAAATGAACTCCACAGAGGGAATCATATTTCTCTAGAGGCGTACCTTATAAATTTGAAGATAAATTCCTGAGGTTTCTGTTTCTCTGCCTTGACATCGACAATCAGGTGAAGGGTAAGAGTAAGAGCTTGTGAACAAGCCCTATCTTGACTTTATAAATGTACCTGATACTTCGATCTCTTGCCCTTTATTCTCAATATCTGCCAAAACAGAGAAGGTGAAAGAATTCTACATATTCATTTATTTAACAAAGTAGGAATTGCATAAAATTTGGTAGGAGAGTATTGATGAAAGCAGGGCTAGTTCTTGCCTTATGGAGCTTGTAATCAAACAGCAACAATAATGAATAGATAATGAATAAATTTAGTCAGTACTAAACCATTGTGCTACTCAAACTCTTGTGGAAAAGATCTTTTCTGTATTACAATCATTTTTATTTCCAATGAGTTACAAATAAATATTTCCTACTACGTATGACCTTCCATGTGCAAGACTTGGCTTCAGTTTCTGGTGAAATGAATCTTAAAATGCAGCTACCTAGCTGACTGTTGAAACTTGCATGCTGTTGTGATGTAAAGCTCAAGACTGATATTAAGACTAGTAAGAGGGATTGAATAACAATGAAATAATTTTTTCTTTTACTTTTTGAAAAGAAAAGTGAATTGATGGGGTGGAGTGGGCAAGGAGAAGAGTGCAACAATGAATGAATGGAAATCCAAAGTCTCTGTACACTTTCATGAAAAGAAATTTAAAATTAAAAAATATATAAAAAATTAAAAAGACATATAAAGACATGACGTGCTGTTGTTATGTGCCATCGAGTTGCTTGCAACTCATAGCAACCCTGTGCACAAGAGTGCTACACACCATTCTATCCTGTGCCAACCTCGCTGTCTCAAACACACTTATTCCCACCACTCCACTCACAGAATCGATCTATCTCATTGAGGGTCTTCCTCTCCCGCGCCATCCCTCCACTCTCCCAAGCATGATGTCCCTCTTCAAGGACCCTTGCATTGCAACATGCCCAATGTATGTCAGACGAAGCTTCAGAATTCTTGATACCAAGGAACATTCTGGCTTCACCCTCTCCAGGACAAACCCGTTGTTCTCCTAGCAGTCCATGGTATATTCAACACTCTTATCCAGCACCACAGCCTAAAGGCATCAATTCTCTTTCTATCATTCCTATTCACTGTCTAACTCTCTGATGCATAGCATGTAATTGCAAAGAACATAGCCTGGATCAGGCGCACCTTCGTCTCCATCCTGATGTCATTGCTCTTCAGTATTCTTGAGAGGTCCCTCACAGCTGACTTTCCCATGAAATTCATCTCCTGATTTCCTGGCTGCTGTTACTAAGAGTGTTGACTGTGGAACCAAGTAAACTAAAACTGTTAACTATTTCAATCTCTTCACCATCCATATGGATGCTGCCAATTGGCCCAGTGGTGAGAATTTTTGTTTTCTTGATGTTGAGCTTCAATCCATATTGGAGGTTGCAGTCCTTGACCTTTTGCAGCAAGTGCTTCAGGTCCTTCTCAGTTTCAGCAAGCAGGGTTGTGTCATCTGCATAATGCAGTTTGTTGATGATTCTTCCACCAGTCCTGATGCCACATTCCTCCTCGTACAGCCCAGTGTCTCAGGATGATCTGTTCTGCATAGATTGAAAAGGTTTGGAGACAAAATACATCCCTGACGAACCCCCTTCCTGATTTTGAACCATCCAGTGTCTCCCTGCTCTGTTCTGATAACTGCCTCTTGGCAGTACTTGGGGGGGGGGGTGCAGGGGGAAGATTTGCAAAAGCGATCTAACAATATCTTCCCAAAGCCAGTCAATAAAAACCCTATGGATCAAAATCTGTAATCCATTCATGGAGTTCATACATGACTGGGTAGCACATTGTTCCATGATGCATGAGGCCACCAATAGTCAGTAGCCTATGGGACAACAGCTAACAACAACAACTATGCATAACTGATTGCTATTTTACCCAAAGTAATTTGCTAGTGAAAGAAAGACCACTAATAAATTCTAGTTTAAACGTAGAGGAAATCCAATGGCATAGTCTGAAGTGTACTGCTAATGAAAAAGGTCTCTTTCTCCAGTAGTTTAAATCCAAGGGAGGTAGATGGATGTCTCTTCTTGCCAGAATTTAGAGCCTCAGGAATCTGATACTCTATCGCTATGAGTTGATATTGACTGGATTACGGTGAATGAGTAGTGAGTGATAGCCTATTTATAAGATGACACCATGGATTGCTTTAATGATTGTTGTTCTGTGTAGCTTTTATGGTTAAATTTCCATATACATATACTTTAACGTTGACTTCTTGTTTTTGCTGTTGTTACAAATTAGTACTGTATGACTTGAATACACATACCAGTCTGCGTACAATACATGGTGTTGCATGGCTGCGGAGAAGTAGTGCAGATATCTATCATGTTGTCCATTGCCCCTTTTAACCATTTCTCTCAACGGGAAGAAAAAAAAAAGGTCTGAAGTAGATTGACTTTTATGATCTAACTTCTTGTTCTTGAATTCTACACTGAAAGGGAAGAAGTAAGAAGCAGAGGCCTTCAGACACTCTGGCGTTCAGAATCTACCGTGGATAAAAGACCAGGAAATTTCCTTTCACGTTGTTCTCAAGATAATTTCTCTCAGATCTTGCCAAGAGAATAGACACAGTTAACATCTAATGATACAAGTTCTGTGTAACCTGCTGTTTATATAATGATTCTCTAAGGCATTGCTTTCTCTGGAGGGTATGAGAAAAAGGGAGGTTCTTTCTTTGAAAATTCACACTCATGAAGTTCTCAATAATATCACCTACATATTATAGACAGAGAAATGATAGCATATTAATGAAAAGATTCTCTTTGGTGAACAATTAAGTAAGAAAAGAATAATTTAAATTTTTGTTATTTCCGCCAAAGATTTTAAACATTGGGAAACAAATCCAACTGTATAGATAGGAGAAAGGTAACTCTTTATGAGCTTTATAAGTCCTCAATAATTGCCATTATAATTTTTTTCTTGCAGATCATTTCCTCCTAAAATTAAATAACCTAAAAATGAAAAAGTTATGCAGCATCTGGGCATAACTTTGCCCGGCACCTTTAAGCACTTTTTTGTATAAAGTGGAGGAAAGAGTGTGATCTATTCCAAGCATTCTGTGCTGGTCTTACATGGAAGGTCTGTCTTTGGAGGCATTTGAGGGTGTAGCCGCTGGCCCAGATCACATGGTCCCTCCGTTTCTCATATCTACTCTGGGCACAGAGAAGAGTCTGGGAACAGAGCAGGGAAATCAGCTAATCGCTGATGTCCTGCCAGCTGTGCAGTGTATTCACTGAGGAATTAGGACCAGCAAATAAAACCCTGCTACCGCTCTCCAGATCTATTAGGGAGGGGGGAAAAATCCTATCTTTAAAAATCATTTTGAAGAACAAACATCAACTATCACAAAACTAGAAATAAAAAGGCCATCCAGTAATCATTTCCTTTGCTTTTCCTTCCTATTACCAGTGTTTATTTAATATACCCCAAACACAGGATGAAAACAAACAGATCAATTACTAGGATGTTCCATTGTGCCCATCATCCTGAAGTCCGTGGATGGTATTTATCAGAGTCTGAAAGTCATCACACAGGGCACAGGTGCAGCTGATGTGGCATGACATTGGTGCTATATAAAGGGCTGTGAGTGACAGCATGAAGGTTGAAGAAATTATGCCTGAGTGCCCTAGACAGTCAGCCTTCCTGCCACCCTCTGTCTTGCCAGAGTCACCTCCTGGTCATGGCCGCAATGTCTGCTTATTGACTTCAGCAGTACTTGGCACCCTGCTTGCCTCTCATTGTACCATGACCTGAACTGAAATAAACATTTAATGGGCCTATCTTCTACAGCTGGGATGAGCTCATTCCTATGTTGCTGCCTGGGAAGGAGGTGACAGGATCCAAGTTTCACAGGTAAAAGGTCTGTCTGCATTCGTAAGACAAAGACTGAAGCTTGACCTTTATAAACTTACAGAAACTCTCACACAACCATAGCTTAAGGACAATTAAGGCTAGTACATGGTTGCTTCCTCAGCAATTTAGGTAGTGGTTTAGCAGTGGGGGAGGATAACTATCCACCGCCAGAGAGGCAAATCAAAGCTTGTGGTCTATGCAGCTTAAATAAATGAAATACCACAAACCAAACAAACACAACCTTAACTTGTCTGAGTCATGCTGGAGTTCAGAAGGTCTGAGTTAAAGGCCACTCCCTGGTGTTCAGTACTGAACATCCCATGGATGGCCAAAAGAACAAAAAAGTGTACTTAGGAGAAAACGCAGCCAGAGTGCTCCTTGGAGGCAAAAATGATTAAGCTTTGTCTCACATACTTCAGACATGTTGCTAAGAGGAGATCTTCCTTGGAGAGGGACATGATGCTCAGAAAAGCAGAGGGTTGACGAAGGAGAAGAAGACTCTTGACCAAGTGCATTCATACAGTCACTGCTGCAATGGATTCTAGTGTGTCAGAAAGTGTGAGGATGGCACAGGATAGGACAGTGGTCAGATCCATTGTTGGTAGGGTCACTATGGGTCATACTCAATTCGATGGCACCTTACTACAACAACAGTAACCTGGTGTTCTGGATAATGTTGTGGTAAAGAGTGAGCAAAAGTTGGACACAGAATATGGCAAGCAAGTTGTCCCATCTATATTGAGTCCCATCTCTCAAAGTCTACAAAGTATGTCTTTTTTGGAGCTCCTTTTTTGTTCTTACGATGCTAGGTTTTCAATAGGAAAATATTGTGAATGTTCATAGTCCCTGAGTAGCCTCGCTTCTAGTGAATAAGGAAAGCACATTTCTGAATCTGGGCAAGGATGACACAAAACAAGCATGTACTGGAGACTGTGACATCTTTGTTCTGAGTGTTGTTTCATGGGACCCTGTGGCCTGTTAGTTCTATGTGAAAAAGAGGTCACAAATGACTCAAGTCATTGGTATGTTGTTGTTGTGTAGTCAACTCAGAGCTGACCTATACCCGAGCCTCCTGCGGGTTTTCAGACGCAGTTAATTGCACAGGAGGAGATTGCCCATACGTCCCTCGTGTAGTACGATTTGAACCATATGTCTTCAGGGTTGCAACACAGCTTCTTACCACTAGGCGCCCTATAATGTAAATGATAATATTGTTCCTTAACCTTGTTAAGGATTGTGCCAATCGTGGTAATGGGCACCCATGGTGGACAGTGTTGGCTGGAGCTTCCCCACTAAATCAAGCCTGGAAGCAGGAGCGGCATCCACTTCCAAAATGGCTTGCCTCCAGAAACTCTATGTACGAACAGCGCTCAGGCTGTTCGCTCATAGGGTCACTATGAGTCGTCTACGACTCGACGACATTAAACAACAAAAACAAACAAACCGTGTTCTGATCTACCCCAAGGAGGACAAAAAATAAAAATGACAGAACTCTTAAATTATTGTAACTCAAGTTCACTCATTAAAGTGCTACTTATAAACCAAATTGGTAAGATTTTGTCCCATGTACTTTGGACATGTCATCAGGCATACAATACACTCAGTAAAGTGCAGGGTCAACAAACAAACAAAACAGAGAGGGAGAAAGAAAGGGGCAGCATCTCAGTGAAATGGATTAAGTTACAGTAGGTTTAAACACAGCATTGGATGTGAGGGGATCCCAGGACTTTGTTCTGTTGTGCTTAGGGTCACTTACTGACACCCAGCAACGAAAACAACAACAAAGGATTATATTTGCAGCTATTAAGCTCTGAGGTCACACACACAACTATGGTTAGGTATGCACAGGCACTTGAAGCCAGGGTGTGGGTGTAAATAGATGTCGCCCAGACTCCTCAGAAGGAAAACAGGAATCTTACATTCTGCTTCTGTGACGAGTATCACAAAGCTTGCCTAGTGCAGATCTTCCTAAAGTCTTTCTCTCAGGAATAAAAGCTCTGATAACTTTTATAAGAAGCATATTCGTTCATTAATTTATTCATTGATTCTTGCATTATTGTATTCAGTCATTCAACGGACATTCACATGAGGCTCACAGTTTAAACTCTTTTGGAGGCTAATCTACCCTGTTAAATTATTCCTTCATTGACTAATGTTCTTGCCCTTAGGAAGTTTATGGTTTGGGACATGGTTCTTCAAAAGAAAAGAGTAAATCATTCTTAGTCTAAGATCTCTGGTGTGAAACAGGGCTGGTTGGCTTTTGACTGTTCAGGAGATGATGTAAGCTGTAAATCCTTGCCGAACCAAGTAGAAAACTTACCTCACACATTCCTCCAGAAGGCTAGGTAATATTTATTTCCAAGGAACTGTAATAAGAGACCGAGAAATGTTTTATGATTTTTAAACACATTTCCTTAGATACTTTGAAGCCCCTAGCTATATCCCTGCGAAAGAACCAAGTGATGTGAGCAGAGTTATTGTGTCTTTGAATTAGCTTTGTCATAACCAATGATTCCCATTTATTATGGTTCTCCTGGGTTTATCAACTTTCTTTATTTAGGTATTGTTCTGTTTTTCATTCCTCAATTCATATCCCCACTGCTTCAATTTTTGTTTCCGTTATAGCAGTCTTTTTAAGCCCCCCTGTGTATCTCTGAGGCATGTGGTTTGAATCCATTAGCTGCCCCATGGGAGAAGGGTGAACAATCTCATCCCATGTGATTAACTGCCTCTGAAAACTTGCAGGAGTGTCAGCTATGGGTCCACAACAGCACACAACAACAACAACTACTTATTTCTTTCCCTTTGATATCTGTTTGTTTCCATTGAGACCTTGAGGGCATGCTGTCTTCCTTCCCTATCAAAATTCTAACATCTTTGTTGGATTGTAATATAATCACTCTAAAGACCCTCATGTGAGAAGCTACACTGTAATCTGAAGGCAGGTGGTTCGAGCCCACCAGTTGCTTTGCAAGATGATGGGCAATCTTCTCCTATGAGATTAACTGCCCCTGAAAACCCACAGGAGGGTCAACTATGGGTCAGTTCCAACTCCATAGTACACAACAACAACAACAAGGAGGACATAGCTGATTTACTACTTCAGTGGTTAGTTGGATAGCTGGATCACACGCTAGATTATCTTGATGGGACTTTGTGCATGATCAAGACTGAACCCCTGCAATGTTTTTCAGGCCATTATTGTCAGTTTCCACTCTGTACTTGGTAGTTCTCAGCCATGCCCTGAGAGCTCCTGCTCCCATCCCTGTGAATTTTCCTGGTGGTACTTTGCATGTGTCAATTTGCCTGCAGACACAGTTAGTAGTGTCACAAATGGAACTTGATGAGAGTGATTTTCCTAAATGAAACAATCCTGGTGATTAGCTTCAGCTTCATCTGCCAAACAGTACAGCTGGGATGGGTTGTACTGCCTGCACACCACACACACACACACACACACACACACACACACACACACACACATCCACTCTTCTAGGTGCACTAGGACATAATGGAGCTTGCTTTGTAAACCCTCCCTCCTTCCAGAGTTAACAGAGGTGTCCCAGATACATGCATAACAGGTTTCCAATTTATTTCTTTTCAACAGCCCTTGGCAAACATTTCTTCCCCCCCCCTTTTCTCTTTTTATTACTTGCCTTTACTTTATCTGCTAAATCCCAGCTTGTGGGTCTCCAGCTGCCTTTATAGCACATGCCCTTGTTAATATCTCTGTGTTGTTGCAGTTGCTGCCCGTGGGGTCTTAACGAGAAGCAGGTGGATATTATCAGGTCACTCCTAGCAAAGACAGGAAGGGAACCGATTACCAACCAAAGCATTATATAGGTTATTTCATTGAAAACCATCCTTGTGCAGTAAATATTGTTTCCCTGGTTTTATTATGAGAAAACTTATCCCTAGAAAGGCCCCAAATATTATTTTGAAACTCTCAATAAGAGTCAATTTCTCTTCGGCTCAGGTTCCTTCAGTAGAGATCTATTATCTATTCCAAAGAGAAGATTGCATATTTGGGGCTGACACTCAAAATCTCTCCTGACAAACTAGCCCATATGCACATTTTCTGTCCCATCACTCACTGCTTTACAAATACTTAATAATAACAGATTGAGTATTTTCTGTACTGTTTAAGCAGCCAACTCCCACCTCCAGTTCTGTTCAAGTGATTTTCATCTTTTCTAATACCCTCCTCAAACCACTTTCTGATTGTGTATGAATTACACTTTAGTTTTGCAGCTCAAACATCTTAATCCTCACAAGGCTCACCAGATTCATGTCTTCTTTTCCATATGCTGCTATAATAGAAATACCACAAACTGTTGTTGTTAGGTACCGTTGAGTCAGGTATGACTCATAGTGATCCTATGAGGAGCAGATCTGAACCCTGTCCTAACCCATGCCATCCTTATACTCCATAACACGCTTGAGCCCATTGCAGCCGTCACTGCATTAATCCATCTTACTGAGATTCTTCCTCTCATTTGCTGACCTTACACCTACCCAAGCATGATGTTCCTCTCTGGGGAATAGCCTCTCCTATCAACGTGTCCAACTCAGTCCCACAAGGATAAATATTGTATACAACCATTATGGTAGAATGAGTATACGGATTCATGGAGGGAGAGGTTGGAAGCAGAGGGAAGAGGATGTGCAGGGGGAGAGGGGATTAATCATGGGGTTGTACAATTTGATGGGTTTGTGGTGGGGGGTGAGGGAAATTGAAAGAATTTGTCCTTGAAAACAATGTATTTTAGTTTTGTAAATAAACTAATATACAGACCACCAACTACTCATATGCAAGTTCAAGCTGAAGTTGAGGAAAATTAAGTCAAGTCCACAGGAACCAAGATTTGACCCTAAGTCTGTCCCACTCGAATTTGAAAACCATCTCAGGAACAGGTTTGAGGCCTTGAGCATCAATGAGCGTAGACCAAATAAGCTCTGGGAGGATATCAAGGAAATCATCTATGAAGAATGCATAAGATCATTACAAAGGCTGAAGAAGAAGAAGAAAACACCAAATGGATGTCAGATGAGACTCTGAATATTGCATTAGAGCAGCGAGAAGCCAAAGCTAAAGCAAAAAATCAAAGAGCTAAATAGAAAATTTCAAAAGGCAGCTCGGGACGACAAAGCAAGATACTAAATGAAATGTACAGAGAGCTGGAGTCAGAAAATCAAAAGTCCAGACTCGCTCAGCGTTTCTTAAGCTGAAGGAGTTGAAAAACAAACTCAAGCCACGGGTGGCAATACTTAAAGATAGTTTGGGTAGAATGTTGAATGATCCAGTAAGTATCAAAAGAAGATGGAAGGAGTACACAGAGTCACTGTATCAGAAGGAATTCGCTGACACAAAGGAATTTCATGAAATAACATATGAGCAAGAACCTATGGTGACGAAGGAGGAAGTTCAAGTTGCTATGAAGGAATTGGCAAAACTAGTATAAAAGGAAGAAAAATTAAAAACAAACAAACAAAACCCCACAAAGTATATTAGATGAAACTTCACCACCCATGCCTCTAAAAAGTATTCTGGCTGCACTTTCTCTAAGACGTATCTGTTCTTTAGGTAGTCTATGAGATATTCAGCACTCTTCTCCAAAAATCAAAAACATCAATTCTTTTGTCATCTATATTGTCTAGCTCTCAAATATATGGCAAGTGATTAAAAACACCATGGCCTGAATTAGGTGCATCTTAGTCTTCAACTAACACCTTTGGTTTTCAGTACTTTGGAGAGGTCCCTGACAGCAGACTGGTCCAATTAATACATCACTTAGTCCCCTGAATGCTGGTACCAAGGGTGTTGATTGAAAATTCAAGCCAGATGTATGAGAGATCTCCTCATGTGTGATTTACAGCCTTTAAAAACTCACAGGAGTGTGGTTCCAACTCATCAGTACATAATGATGACAACCACCACCACAGTAGATTGCTTAAAAAGAAGCACAAGAAAAGCAAAGTAACACAAAACAAAACAAAACAAAACCAAACACCAGACATTTATTTTCTCACAGTTTGGAAAGTTAGAAGTAAAAATTTAGAGAACCAGCTACAGAGAGATGTTCCTTCTGTGGATTTGGGAAAGTAGCTTTTTAAGATCTATGATCTTGGTGTTGCTCATTTTATTGGGAAAAGTGAGGAATTGTCACATACCATTTATCTTTCTAACCCTAATTTTTCCTAATTCAGTGTTTACTCTGTCCATTTTATAACTCAGAAATTATTCGATTTAGGGTATAACCTATACTAACAAAGACTTATTAAAATTAGAAGGAAACTTTATTGCTGAGAGGGATTACATCCACAGGAATATATTTTAGGATTCCAATACATATTTTATGTATTTTTTTCTATTCCAATTTGTTCTTTCACTATTTAATAATATACATCATGTGATATGAAATTTGATGTCATGCATGTTCTGTGAAGAATGTTTTTTATGCTTCTCCTGTGCACAAACTGACTGCTGTTACTCATAGCTGACCCTCCATCAGGTCTTTTAGGCTGTAAATTACACAGGAAGAGAGTTCTCGCCTTCCTCCCACAGAGCTACTGGTGGATTTGAATGGCTTGAGAAGCAGGCTTTGGCTTAGCAGAGCAAGTTCCTATGGACTATGCCACTAGAGTGCTGTACTGTACACATCAGATATATGATAGTTTCCATTTTAAAGGAACTTAAAATTCAATGGGAAAGAGAATGATCAAGAATGGATAATGTTCTTGTTATTTTTTTATTTATACAACAGAATTTATAATACCTCTTTAGGGCTCTACCCCACCACCTTCTATACTGCATAACTTTGATCTCATTCCTGGTCCTAAGTGTGCTGAGTATTATGACCCTATCTGAGTCTGCGATCTCCTTGAAGGGGAGTTATATCTAATTTTAACTTATTATCCCGCATTATGGCCAAGGCCATCCATTTTTCAAAGTAGATGCTAAGCAACAGAAATTCAAATAGTTTAACTATTTTAAAAGAATCTCTTAACTTTAAAAAAACTATTATCTGCAATGATAGAACATCACTGAAAGATCTTCAAAGAGATGAATTGACACAATGACTACCTCAGTGGGCTTGAACATGACAAAGATAGTGAAGACAGAAAGAGATAGCTAGAGAGATAGATAGATAGATAGATAGATAGATAGATAGATAGATAGATAGACAGACAGATAGAGAAGGTACAGGTTAGTGCAGGTCCAGATCTGTGGTGCATGGGGTCACTCTGAGTCATAGCCAACTCAATGGCACCCTCCATCAGCCACCATTGGTGGTTAATAACTAACTGCTCTAAAGGAATTTGGGGAAAAAAACACAAGGCCCCCCAAACTGAGGGAATACCAATTGACATATTTCAACAAACAGCTACACCCTTGGGTGTGCTCACCAGGAGATGAAATCTGGAGGACAACGACTTGACTAACTGACTGGAAGAAATCCATCTTTATTCCCATTCCAAAAAAGAGTAATCCAATAGTGTGTAGAAATTTTATATATATATAAAATCACCAGTATCATATGCAAGAAAAATCCTGCTGAAGATTATCCAAAAATGACTAGAACAGTACTTCAGAAATGAACTGCCAGAAATACAAGCTGGGTTTAGAAGAGACCATGACACTGGTGACATCATAGCAATTGTCTGATGGATGTTGGCTGAAAGTAGAGTATACTAGAGTACTATCTGTATTTCATTGACTGTGTGCTAAGGCATTTAACTGCACAGGTCACAACAAATTTTGGCTAACTTTAAGCAGAATGGCAATTCCAGAACACTTGATTATGCTCATGCAAAACCTATATTTGGACCAGCAAGCAATTGTCAGAGCAAATCAAGGAAACATTGCATGGTTCAAAATCAGCAGAAGTGTGTCATGGATGTTTACTCTCTAGACACTTTTTTTCAGTCTACATTCAGAACAGATCATTCAGGAGGCTGGACTTTATGAGAAAGAATGTAGCACCAGGAAGACTCACCAACAATCTGCATTATATAGATGACACAACTTTCCTTGCCAAAGCTGAGGATGACCTGAAGTGTTTGCTGTAGAAGGTCAAGGACTGCAGTCTTCAATATGAATTGCAGCTCAACATCAATAAAACAAAGATTCTCAACACTGGGTAAATTGACATTACCATGATAAATGGAGAAGAGATTGAGATTGTTAACAATTTCAACTTGCTAGGTTTCACAATCAATACTCTAGGCACCAGCAGTCAGGAAATAAATAGGTGATTTGCACTAGGAAAATCTGCTGTCAAGGACCTCTCTACAGTGCTAAAGAGCAATGATGTCAGTATGAAGACTAAGATGTGCCTGATTCAGGCTATGGTCTTCACAATTACTTGCTATGCATCAGAGAGCTGGACATTGATTAAGGATAACAGAAGAAGAATCAATACCTTTGAGTTGTGGTGCTAGTGAAGAGTACTGAACATATCACAGACTGCCAAGAGTACAAATCTATACTGGAGAGGGTGAAAGCAAGTTAGTCTTTGGAGACAAGGAATTTGAAACTCCATCTCAAATTCTTTGGTCATGTTTCTAGGAAAGGCTGGTCCTTGAAGGACATCATGCTTGGAAGTGTGACTGGACGGTGCAGGAGAGGAAGACCTTGAATGAGATGGATTGACACAGTAACTGGGGGAAGGGAATAGGAGTGCCAGAGACAATAAGATGGGCTCAGGATAGAGTACAATTCAGAGATATTGAACATAGGGTCACTATAAGTCACAATCTACTTAAGGGCACATAATGACAAGGACAACAACAACAACTGATTAAGATGCTCCCAACGCACTTTATGAAACACAAAGATAGCTGTTTAAAAAAATAGCTTTCTGAAACACTGGGGCTTAATAAACCTTAAGATCACCCTTCCAGAACAACAGCAACAACAAAAGCAATCTCATTATTGTCTAGTGGAAACCAACTCATAGCTGACCCTCGAGCAAGTTTTCAGAGTCTGTAAATTACATAGGAGGGGACTGTCCATCTTCCTCCGTCAGAGCAACTAGTAGTTTCAAAGTGTCTACCTTTGAGTTGGCTGCAAAATTTCCTGCTCTTTAGGCCACCAGAACTTGTCAATGAGGCTAGTTCTTTTGTATTTCCTAAGTGATTTATCTTCAATGACTCTCTTTGGTTTTGGTTAAGTAGACATACCATAACCAAACCATGTTGGTTGGCAACTAATCAATTCTGATTCACCGAGACCCTGTAAGACAGACTAGAACTGTCCCATGGCTTCCTAAGGCTGTGAATCTTTGAGGAAGCCAGATGATTCCCACAGAGTAGCTATAAATTCATACTACTGTTTGTTCTGGTAGTAGCAGAATGCTTTAACATTGCATCTCCAGATCCAAATTTGGAATTTCAGAATGGTTAAAATTTTCTTCAGAGTAAGACAATGTACAAATCATATCCAAAGTAGGCTAATCTTTTTATCCATAGATGGTTGGTGGTTATGCAAAAACAAACACAGAAACTATGTAACATGCTTACCTAAGAATTTGTTTAGTGTTAATTTAGCTTGCTTGACCTACATTCTACAGCCATTTAATTTCCTTTCAGTCGACAAAAATTTATATGTTCAGATATATAGCTTTCCTAGAGTTTAGACCTTTATATGTGTCTCAATAACTACATCAGAATGATTCACAACTCCCTGGAAAGATAGGGGGGCTTAAGATAGAATGTGTAATCCCACACCCGTTATTTCCTAGCCAAACCATGAACCAAATAGTGGTACCCACACCATCTCCTTAGTAAATCTAATAGTTATTCTACATTTTGCTTTTTTCATCTTCTTCCTTAAAGGTAATTTAGCACTATCAACTGTATTCCAGAAATATCTCAATTATCCATCTTTGCTTCCACTTCTATTACTATAGTTCTATTATTTGAATAAAATTAAAAAGAGACAGTAGTACTTATTCACTCTCAGTCAATGCTATGGAGTTGGTGCTTCATATCCATGCCCTATTTGGTTTCTGAAGGTATGAATATTAATGGAGAACACTTTTCACCTTTCTCCCACGGCACCAAAGGTATTGGATTAGAACTACCAGAGATGCTGAATCTTTTCATTAGCAATGCAACATGCTACGGACTGCACCAGAGAACTCTTCTACATGACTCTTAAAGTGACTCTCTATTGCTCAAAAATATCATCTTCTGTCATTGCCTCCTAGTGAACAAAATATTAGATTTGATTTATTCAGTAGTGTATTGAGCAGATCCATTGGACATGGATATATGCCAGCCTTTCTGCTAGGTCTTGATGATAAAGTGACACAAATATGTTCTTAGATGAACTCCTAGTCTCATAAAAGTTGTCTAGACTTTCCTGTCATAACAAACAACTGGAGCATCTCGGTCACTTAGAAAATACAAGTTTTATTGTTCACATAGGCCACTTGTGAACTAAGGGTTGACCAATGGCTTTACTCTGTCACCCTTATCCTCACCCCAGTTTCCAGGCTGATGGAACATCATCTTTTCAAACATTTTTAGTTGCTTTGATAAAGCAAGTTCTAGCTATTAAAACAGAAGTTTCCCACTTCTCTTCACGAGACATTGGCCAAAGAAGAGCATATTAACACAGATAAGAATGCAAATGGAATGGCAGAGAATACTGTTTGAAATATAAAAACACACACATATATGATTGAAAGTCTGACACCTTACTTCCTATGCCACCAAGGCTTCTGCTCTTTCTCACTATGTTTATATGTATGACTATATATATCATATGAATATATGGTATGTATGTGTGATATATGTGTCTCTGTGTGTGTATATGTTAGTGTTGGTACATAGCGTGTCTATAGATATAAATATAAAAAGATGTTTTAGCACCCTCTGTCCTCTGTCCTCTATCCTCTACCTTCTGCCTAATTACGAGGGTGTTGATTGTGGATTCAAGCAAGATGTTAACGACCTCTCTATATCTATGATGCTTTCTGTTGGCCTGGTGGTGAGGATCTTTGTTTTCTTTTTTTCCTCCCCACTGTCCACTGTGCTGGCACTTTATTTTTTGTTTTGTGTTTTTATTTTTAAATATTTTTTCTTTTGCTGTCTTGTATTTTTTTTGTAATTCATTGTTGCATTTTCTTCCCTCTGTCTTTCTTCTCATGATGCTGAGATGCAATCTGTATTGAAGGCTGCATACTCTTTGCCCAGCAAACACTTTACGTACTCCTCAGTTTCAGTGAGCAAGGTTGTGTCATCTGTATAATGCTTCTTCTTCCACACTTAATGTCACATTATTCTTCATAAAGTCTGTTGTTGTTGTTGTTATGTGCCGTCGAGTCGCCTGCGACTCATAGCGACCCTGTGTACAACAGCCCTAAACTCCGCTCAGTCCTGTGCCAATCGCACCATCTCTGACACTCCCATCCCAATTATCCCAGTCTCTGAATCAATCCACCTCATAGAGGGCCTTCTAGCCTTTCAAATTAGCTGTTCCACATATAGATTGAAAAGGTATGGAGAAAGGATACATCTCTGACCCAACTCCTTTCTTGATTTGGAATCATGCTGTGTTACTTTACTCTGTTTGGAGAACAGCTTCTTGGTCTATGTATAGGTTTCACATGAGGAAAATCAAATGTTCTTAGCACTTCACATGGACACAATCAGCAGCATTGACACCAGCAATCAAAAAAAAATGAACCACAAAAAAACTCTTAGGCAATAAATAGAAGATGTTTCAATAAACAATGTGCTCTATTAAAAAAATTGAGTTGCATTAGGAACATCTGTTGTCAAGGACCTCTCCAGAGTGCTAAAGACCAATGTCTATCTAGAGATTAAAATGCACCTGATCCAGGCCATAGTCTTCTCAATTGCTTGTTATGCATCTGAAAGTTGGAAAATGAATGAAGATGACAGAAGAATAGTCGATGCCTTTGAGTTGTGGTCCTGGAAAAGGATAATGAATATACCATGAAGTACAAGGAGAACAAACAAGTCTGTTCTGGAGAGGGTGAAACCAGGTTGCTTCTTGATGGCAAGGAGTTTGAAGCTCCAGCTTACATACTTTGGACATGTCCTCGGAGGTGGACATCATGCTTGGAAGGGTAGAGTGACTGCCACAATGAAGTCAAACGTGTCAGAGATAGTGAGGTTGGCTCAGGATAGGGAAAGATTCAGAGCTCTTGTTCATAGGGTTGCTATGAGTTACAGTTGACTAAATGGCACAGAACAACAAACTAATCACAAATGTCTTAAGAAAGCAAAGGAAAGTTGTTACTATTACTGGTCAGAATTCAAGGCACTGAGTATTTCTTCTGGTATTCCGGCTTTCCTGTTGCTCTGTGGTAACATGGTTAAAGCCAGTCCTTAGGATGGGGTTGATTCATCCTTGTCTCATCTCTCTCTAGTCCATCAAATTTGACAGATCTGAAATTAAAGTTTCGTTGGTGCTTGACTATCTCTTTTTTTCCTTGCTCTACTTCTTTCTTTCTATGGCCATGGAACAGGGGGTAAGAGACACATTTTAGATTTCACATGAGTGGGAATAAGGGACTATGAGACCCTCTCTGTTTAGGCTTTTAGCCAATCCCACTTTTCTAACTCTTCCAGTTTATATCAGAATGGTAGTTTGTTTCCTCATTGGCTCCACATCCTTGAGAATATCGCCTTCACAATCCCAAAGGGAACAACTTTGATTAATATGATTCAAGATTTTCTTTTTTGGAATTTTGCCTCTAATTCCATCAGATTCTCATCAGTATTCATAAATCATGCCAATGGAAGCATATCCACATTTTACAAATGACAATGGTAAATGAAATGACTGATATATTCTCCCAGTGAGTCAGAAAAGGTAAGTTCCTCACATCCTGCAATGTAAGAGCAAGGAGTGCAGCTGAAGGAATAGCAAATATACAAAGAAAAAAATTAAAATCAAAACAAAGCAACACTCTATGAGAACATGGTAAACCCATAGAAAAAGATCTTGTGTGGAGTTTGTAAAAACAAAACAAAACAAAACAAATTAAAAATTATTATGGGAATGCCAGTATACATAAAGCAAATGCATAGAAACTTTAAATTTCTAGTTTTCATTTCAAGATCTCTAGTACTTACTGTAGGGAGCTCTGGTGGCCCAGTGGTAAGAAGCTGTGCTACAATTCTGGAGGCACACAGTTTGAGGCCATCAGTTGCTCCACAAGAGAAGGATGGGCAATCTCCCCTGTGTGATTAACTGTCTCTGAAAGCCCTCCAGAGGGCTTTGTGTCTGTTCCAACTCTATGAAACAGGTTTTTTAAAAAAACCCTAGAAAAAAAGAATAAAAAAAAGAGAACAGGTACTTGATAATTACTCAAGGAATGGATTAACTAATAACAATGATACTATGTATACTTTTATATATGATACACTGACTTATTGCTTCCATGTCCCATATATGTTTACGTGGCCGGGCCATGCTTCTAAGGGTCAAGTAATTATCTGGTGATTTGATACAATGACTATATGTTGTAAATTCTAATCTCTATGAAATTAGCGAGAGGAGCTCTGGTGGCTTGGTGGTAAGGAATCCCTCAGCCAACACAAAGGTATACACTTGGAATCCACCAGCTGCTCCACAAGAGGATAGGCAATCTCTTCCTTTGCCTCTGAAAATGCACTGGAGGGGCAACTATTCAGACTAGATAGTACATAACATCAACGAGAATGATGTTAGTGTAGGAGGATTCGGCGCAACTATGCTAATGATGTAGGATTGAGTCTATAGGATTATGTTGTATTGAAAGCAAACAATGTTATGAAATAAAAAATATTGAACAAACATGTCAAGCTCATAGAGACCCGAATATCACCAAAAAAGACCTGGGGGTGGGGGGTTAGATGGAGCATATCTTTTGGAAACAGAGTCTTTGTATTTGCAACTTCTTAGGTTGGAAACCTTGATTGTTGACAGTAAGGAGAACTTGAAATGCTTACTGCAAAAAATTAAGGACTATAGTCCTCAGAATGGATACATTTCAAAATCAAGATGACAAATTGGCCCTCTACTGGGCTAGTAGGAAAGGTTTGATGTTTTCAATGATTTCATCTTACTTGGATCAACAATCAACAACATTGGTATCAGCAATCAGGAGATTAGGAGATGTATTATATTGACGGGGCAAGTCTGTTGTCAGAAATCTCTCCAAAATACTGCAGAACAATGATGTCAGTCTGAAGACTAATGTGTGCCTGATTCAGGTCATTATTTTTAAAAATAATTTCCTGTGCATTTGAGAGCTGGGCTATGAATAATGAAAAAGAATAAAAAAAATTAAACAAATGATGATCAGAAATTAATTAGTAGAGCTTCTCTACCACCTAAAAACGAAGCAACAGGAATGGAGTGTATCCTTTAATGCCCAATTGTTTTTGTTGCTGTTGTTAAGTGTCATCAGGTCAAGTATGACCCATAGCAATCCTAGGAACAACAGATCTGAACCAGGTCCTACCCTGTGCCCTCTTCACAGTTCCTCACACAATGGAGCCTATTGTGCCAGTCCCCTTGTCAATCCACTGGGTTAAGAGTCTTTTTCTCCTTTGCTAACTCTCTACCTTTCCAAGTATTATGTCCTTCTCCAAGGAATACCCTCACCTAGCAACATGCATGAAGTGTGTGAGGGGAAGTTTTATCATCTTTGCCTCTAAGAGCACTCTGGCTGAAGGTTTTCCAAGCCATATTTATTTCTTTGGCAGTCCATGGATGTTCAGTGCTCTTCTCCAATAAAACAGCTCAAAGGCCTCAGTTCTTTTCCTGTCATCCTTATTCATTGTCCAGCTTTCAGATGCACAGCGAGTAATTGGAAAGAACATGGTCTGAGTCAGATGCACATTAGTCCTCATACTGACATCATTGCTCTTCAAAAATTTGGAGAGGTCCCCAAATGCAGTCTTTCGCAGTGCAATACATCTCCTGAGTTCCTGACTGCTGGTACTAAAGGTGTTGGTTTTGGACCCAAGTAAGATGAAATTGTTGACAAGTTCAATCTTTTCTCAATCTGTTGTGAGTTTACCAAGCTCCAGTATTAAGAATTTTTGTTTTCTTGATGTAGAGATCCAATACATATTGAAGGCTGTGTTCTTTGTCTTCTACAAGTGCTTCAAGTCTCTCTCACTTTCAGCAAGCAAGGTTGTTTTATATACGTAACTCAGGTTATTGATGAGTTTTCCTCTGACCTTGATGCCACATTCATTTTCATAGAATCCAGCTTCTCAAATAATATGCTGAGCATACAGATTGAATAAGAATAGAGAGAACAAAACCCTCACACTCTCCCTTCTTTATTTTAAACCAAGTAATTTTACCTTTGATTGTGCTTATGCAAAACCATTACATAGACCAAGAGACAGTTGTAAGAAAAGAACAAGGAAACGCTGCATTGTTCAAAATCAGGAACAATGTATGCCAGGGATGTGTCCTATCTCCATACCTTTTCAATCTATATGCAGAACAGATCATCTGGGAGGCTGGGTTCTATGAGGAGAAATTTCGCATCAGAATTAGAGAAAAACTTATCAACAACCTGTATTTTGTAGATAACACAACCCTGCTTACTGAAACTGAGGAGTAACTGAGGAGCTCACTGAAGGTCAAGGATTATAGCCTTCAACATGCATTGAAGCTCAACATCAAGAAAACAAAGATTCTCATCACTGGGCTGATTAACAGCATCATGATAGATGGTGAAGAGATTGAGATTGTTAACAGCTTTAGCTTGCTTGGCTCTACAATCAACCCTCTTGGCACCAGCAGCCAGGAAATCAAAAGATGAATTTCATCGGGAAAGTCTACTATCAGAGACCTCTCCAGAGTACTGAAGAACAATGAGATCAGTCTGGAGACTAAGGTGCACCTGGTACAGGCTATATAGTCTTTGCAATTGCTTGCTATGTATCAGAGAGATTGCCGATGACTACGGATGATAGATAACTGATGCCTTTGAGCTGTGATGCCAGAAAAGAATGTTGAGTATAGCATGGACTGCCAGGAGAACAAACAGGTTAATCCTGGAGAGAGTGAAACTAGGCTGCTCCTTGAAGTCAAGGATTCTGAGGCTTGTCTGACATGCTTTGGGTATGTTGCAAGGAGGGACCAGTCCTTGGAGAGTGACATAATGCTTGGAAGGGTGGAGAGACAGAGAAAAAGAGGAAAATCATCAATGAGATGAATTGATTTAGTGATTGGTTTAATGAAGGTAGGTGTGTGAGAGACTGTACAGTTGACACAGGATAGAGTTAGTTTCAAGACTATTGTACATAGGGTCATTTTGAGTCACAAGTGACTTGATGACATATAACAATAATTTTACCTTGATCTGTGGGTACAGCAAACCCCTGGTCTAGGTAAAGGTTTTACATGAAAACAATTAATGGGATTCTCATTCTTCTCAATGTTATGACCCACAACTTGTTAAGATCCACACAGTCAAATTCCTTTGCATAGTCAACAAAGGATAAATAGACTTTTTTTTCTTTTTTTGGTATTCTTTACTTTCAGCCAGGATACATCTGACATTAGCAATCATATTCCTGGTACCATGGCCTCTTTTAAATAATACTTACACTTCTGGCAGTTCAGTATCTGTATTGTTTTAGCCTTTTTGAATGATCTTCAAAGAACACATGATGTTGCTTTCTTGGCTCTTCTATCTTTGTGTGGTTTCAAAATCACTACTACAGTTCCAGGTACTACATGAGAACAAGATGACGTCAGTGAATGGAAAAGGAAGTGTATCCTTTTTGGGGAAAAACAAATTCCATTGTAACTGATTATCTTTATGAAAGCACATGATGGGTTATTTAATGTGTTTGTGAAGAAGACATAATAAAACAAAAGATGGATAACAAACCAGAGATGGTTGTATTGCTTATGGTGCTAGATGAATCTGAGGCTAGGGCAATCAGAAAAGGGAGAGAGGAAAGAAAAGCAATTATATCAGAAACAAAAGGGAAAGGAAAGTGAAGAATATTGTAAGAGATGATATCTACTTGGAAATCCATGTGATTTAAAGGATTTTTTAGAAGAGTCTTCTAATTTTCAGACTTTTAATTTTCTTGTGGTATTTTACTTCTTTTTGCTTGTTTGTTTACTTTCTTTTTACTTTATCTCTATAGATAGACACATTGCTCAGAACCAACTCATAGCTGACCCTTTAGTGAATTCCCAACGCTATAAATCACATGGAAGGAGATTGCCCACTGTTCTTCTTGAGCTACTAGTGGATTCGAACCTCCAGAGACGCACTGTTTTTGAATGAGCAGTGCAGTTCCTTATGGAGTATACCACCCGTGCTCCTTGGAAAAGATTAGTAACAATAAAAACAAAATCAGAAAAAAAAATAGTTAATATCTCTCATGTTATAGTTTGAAGTATAGAACAATTCCATATGTCCATTGTAGGAAGAAAAGAAAACAAACAACAAGAAACACCTGTTATTCCCTTACAGATTCGACTATGCCAGGAAGATTTAGAGCTCACTTGTTACAGAAACATAGGTAATGTCTTAATAATCCACAAAAATCTTGGAGAAGACATTGCAATTTTCACTGGATATCAGTCAGTCTTAGAATTTTATCTCATTCATACACAAAACATATTATTAAATATTCCTACTTGTCAATCTTTACCCATATTTCTAATACATTTCTATAAGAGGAATTACTGGTGGACTTGTGGTCATATATAAAACTCCTCAGTGCAGTGCCAAGTACTAATTCTCTCTTCCCTGTGCTCTTGCCAGCACTGGAAGGTATTATATTTTCAAACCCCATGGCTGAAGGTTTTAAGTGCCTGTGCACTGACCCTCAGAATGAAGCACATTTTCTCTTCAGGAAATCCCTGTCTGTCTCCAGCCTCAGCCATTATCCTTTGCCTGGGTGATTTTGATTGTGTCTTCTATTCCAGAGAAGCAGAAAAATGTGTGAGGAAGAGGAAAGAAGGAACATGGGAGGAATGAAGGATTCAAAATTTTTAGCAACTGAGAAAACCAGACACAGCAAGTAATAGCAAAATGACTTCCTTGGAATGCTCCTTAAGACTGAGATATCTCTCTCTCTCTCTCTCTCTCTCTCTCTTTGTGATTTCAGTGAACATTTACAGAGAAGTTAGATTTTCATTTGTTTATTGTTGTACATCTGACCCCCTCTTCTTCCCTTCTCCCACCCACGGTTACTTTTTTTTTTTTTTACACTATTCCTTTATTGCTGCACAATCTACCTCTCACCCTAGTCCTCTTTGCAATGATGTACCTCTTATTCTGGGCTGTCTGGCATAGGAGTTGGGAGACAAATAGGATAGGAATGGAGAGACAATTACCATTGCATTGGAACAGATGAAGGAAAGGACTATTTAATGAAATATATGATTAAGCATTATATGTAAGACTGAAATCTCTTAATTCTACTTGAGACTAGCTGTTATTTCTACAGGTTACCCAAATTTCATTTTTACTTCTGCTTTTCTCTTTACTCTCTTTCCCTACTCACCTACCTCCACTTCCGGAATTCACATACCCATATATAGATCTGGGCTTCTTTCTTAGCTTGAAAACTTACTGCTCTGTCTTGTAAATGTAGTATTCCCAGGCAGATTTCTTCTGAGTATCTTTGAAGTTATTTCGTCTGAGCATCTCTGAAAATAGAATCTATAGCGACAAAGCACTTGGATGAAGGGCCCATTTTTCACTGGTGCCACATTAAGTCCTTTTTTTAGGAGAAATCCTTTTGCCATTGGCCACGTGGATTAGAAGCTGATCCATTGACAGGCAACAGAACGCACCACAGCACTCGAGGCCCAGGCTGTGTTTGGGCTCCAGGGAAGAAACCTAATGAGGGATAACACTGGAAAAAATGAACTAATTGGCTGCTAGGTCGTTTCCTTTGTCCACCCACTGCTGTATGGACGCTGTGTGCATCAGAAGATCAGAGTAGGGTGAAAAGAGTGCTGCTGGACGACAGATAACATGAGGCCCTTTCTCAAAAAACCCTTGTGTTACCAGAGTCAGTTGAAATTTCCTCCAGAGGAAATTCACTAAAACCAACCTCAGATGTTGAAATTAATTTTATTTAAACATGGATGCCAGGGAGGTTTAGAAATAACAAATTTTGGATGTCTGTCACTTCAAGGTAAAGGAGGTGCACTGTCAACCAGAAGCCACGTCAAATGTAATGCCCTCAGCATCATGACTACCAGCATCATTATCGTCATACATTCTCCATTTTCTTTAGTCCTGGGAGCCCAGATTCACTTGCTCACAGTCCCCAAGTACAAAGTTCAGTAGCCTTGTTTTTTCACTCTTCTTATAATCTTAGTGTACTTACAAGACACAAGTCAACACTCAAAACATATTTATTGGATGACTAATTCACTGACTGAAGGAATAAATGAACAATGAATAAATGGAGTAAGTAGTGAAATATCATCATCATTCCATGCAAGATGTCTGTTTTATCTTTATTATGTTTTAAGAGCAACCTCACAGAGTCTACTTAAATAAAAGCCTATTAAATTTATAGTTGGGACCCAGGAAATTGATCACAAGATCAAACAAAATGGCCACTCCACAAAACAAGATACAGTCTATATAGCTGAATCAAGAACTAAGGCTTACAAAAATTCATAACTGATCAAAAGATTGTCAAGGGAGTTAAAGGTAAGATATCTAGAAGGAAGAATTTGGCAACAATAGATATATAACATGTAAGTGGAATTACATGACTGATCAGAGGCACATGCCATTCAGTTTATTACTGGACCAGGTTTTCTAGCAATTTATTCTTCCTCATTTAACTGTGTAGATCATAACAAACAATGGTTAACATTGAAAAGAATGAAAATCCCAAATAACTTAATTATGCTCACACAAAACCTATGTCTACAGCAGAAACTGTTGTGAGAAAAGAGCAGGGAAACACAGCATGGCTTAAAAATCAGGAAAGGGTGCTTCAGTGTTATATCCTTTCTCCATACCTATTCAATCCTATGCTAAGCAAATTATTTGAGAAAAGCAGGGCTCTGAAGAAGAAAGTGGCCACAGGATCAGAGGAGGATTCATCAAGAACCTGTGTTGTATATATAATACAACCCTTGTTTGCTCAAAGTGAAGAAGATTTGCAATGTGCGCTTGAGAAGATCAAAGACTACAACCTTCAATATGGATCGCATCTCAACATCAAGAAGACAAAAGTCCAAACCACTGGACATGTCAGTGACATCAAGATAGATGGAGAAAAGATTCAAACTGTCAACCAGTTTGTCTGACTGGGCTCCACAATCAACACATTTGGCATTAGAAGTCAAAAGACATGTTGCAATGGGAAAATGTGCTGTGAGGAACTCCTACAAAGTACAAAGATGACAGCTTGAAGACGAAGGTGTGCTTGGTTCACATCATCATCTTTTCAATTACTTACTATTGATCTGAGAACTGGACAATAAATAAGGACAACAGGAGAAAAATCGATGCTTTTGAGCTGTAGCGCTGGAGAAAAGCATTGAATATCCTGTGGAATGCTAATCTAAGAAACACATATGTCTTCGAAGAGTGTAGCCGGAATACTCCTTGGAAGCAGGGCTCAAGTGTATCAGAGATGGTGAGAATGGCACAGTATAGGTCAGGGTTTAGGTCTGTTGTTCATAGGGTTGCTATGAATTGCACTCAACTTGACAGCACCTAACAATAAAACAACAACAACAACAATTCTTTGTCAATTACATCTGTTTCCAAAAGTATACTGTAAAGGTGTAGATAATGCTACATCTCAAGACTCATTTTGTATCCATTTTCCTATAGTGACAAAGACCTTTCAGGAAGAGAGTAAATATCCTGCACAGGCCAGGTCTCAGACAAATGGCATGGTGTCCATGAGGCATATAATTCAAATCCACAGAAATGTTAAATAGACTACCACTTGGAAAGGCAACTCCTTAAAAATCCAACATGGATTCCAGTCTCTTGTCAAAATTTCAGAACAGTGCTCTGGCTCCAATTTTAGACTGCCATATTTATACACAAACTAAGTGTTTCTAGGACCTGATTTTCCTCTTCATCTCATAATTCCATTCCCTTTTTTGCATAGAGTCTCTCTTCAATGTATGTTATTTTGTTTTTGTTGAGAATACGCAAAGCAGAACATAAAGCAATTCAACAATTTATACATGCATAATTCAGAGACTTCTTTAAGTTGTTGCAACATGTTGAGCCTCTTTTTCCTAACTGTTCCTCTTTTATTTACATAGACTCACTACACACTTTTATTTTCTGTTTAATCCTTCAAATAACTGCTGAAATCTCTGTCGTTTTATGTCATTGAGTTGGAACCAACTCATAACTGACCCTCTAGTGGGTTTTCAGAGACAGTAAATGACACAGGAGGAGACTGCCTATCTTTCTCCCATGGAGCAGCTGCTTGATCGGAACCGTATGCCTTGGGAATTGCAGTGTACCTATTCTCTAAACAAGCTTAACATCATTTTTTGTGTAATAGTTCATATAAATTGCAATTGACCAAATTTTTGTCTCTTTTTTTCCTTACTCTATATTTTCATGTTGCTATATATAAAATTAGGCAGTGATTTCTGACTGTTGCAGACTATTTAATAGTTGGATTGTAGTATATATTGGGTTTTTAAATGAAATCAAACCAAACCCATCACAGCTGTAAATTTATTTAAACTAATATTTCTCCATAGCAACAGCTGATCGATTTAAACACTCTAACATTATTGCTGTACCACAACCTTTCCAAAACTATGTAAAGGGACTTGGAAAGTAGAGGATAAGCAAAAGAGAGAAAGACCCTTAATAAGATTGATTGCCCATCATTTTCCCATGGGGCAGCTGATGGATTAGAACCATGTGCCTTGGAGATTGTAGCTCAGCTTCTTGCCACTAGGCCACCAGAGCTCCTACCTTTGATAAATTGCTTATTCTTATTGTTTGACTTTATTTCATTGTGCTCCTTATCTATTTCTTACTGATTTGGAGGAATGTTGTATATTCTCTAGATATTCATTATTAAAATCTTCCAGGCAGCTTCCATTTCCTTTCCACAGGGCAACTTTTAAGGAACAGAAATGTTTTTCTGTTAATTTTTTTGTCATGTTTTATTTATTTTGAGTTTTATTTTATAGGCAGTCCAGAAGAAACTGCACTGCTAAACCAAAGACCATACATACAGTTCACGTAACAACAACAACATAGAGAGAGCTCTGTTGGCCTAGTGGATAGAGTCATGCTACCAAGCCAAAGGTGGGTGATTTTAATCTGCAGTCCTCAGGCCTGGTTTTAACTGGGTTTTGTCAAACATTTTTCTAAGTTGTATAGCCATTATCAGTCCTTTTACTGTACAGAGGTAACTCGTAGTTGCTGTGATGCTAGACACTGTGACACTGATGTGTCAAAAGCGATAATGGTTACACCTGGTGGACAGTATTTGGTGGAACTCCCTGAGTAAAAGAAGTTTAGAAATAGGAGTGGCATCTACTTCTGAAATAGTTTGCTTCTGGGAACTCTATAAACTTGGAGAAATGATGAAAGTTATACAAGTGTTCATGTCTTTTGTTCATAGAGTTGCTATGAGTCTTCTATGACCCAATGACACTTAACAACAATGAGAATTCATTTACAGCTTTGAGGGAGAAAGATGGACAATTGCCTCCTGTTATGATTTACCACCTCTGAAAACCATCAGAGGGTTGCTATGAGTTGGAACTAGCTTGATGACAGCGGACTTTTTTGATTGCTGGAAGTATCTTTACCACTTGACGTAAATATCTATTTCTTTACATTTGCATCTGGTAGTTTAATACTATCAATCTTCACAATCTGGTTTTTAAATTACAAATATATTTGAGCTTAGTATGTGATAAAAGCCTCATCACAAATCAGTGGAAGAATTAATGGATCATTCAGTAAACTGTTGGGAATAATTAACTCATTTTAAAAACTAAGAAAATAAACTCTAGGTGTATTAAAGTTCTGTCTTCCTTTTGATGTGGATCTTTATCTTGCGCTATTGGTTGTGCTATTTGCGCTGTTAACATATAATCATGTGTTAATTCAAAAGAATAATACAACATTTGATTGCTCTTTGATTTAATAAATAATTTGCAAATTAGAGAAACATTTTCCTATGCAAGTGGAAGGTGCTTCTAAAGAATGGATAATTCAAAGAGACTTATATAATTTTTGCTTAAAGAATACAAGTTTCTATGGTGATGAACTATTCAATGACTACTGAGATAATATTAAAAAGGTAACTTCACAGAAGATTTGCCCTTTCACCTACCTACAATCCCTAGAACTCCAGAAATTCAAATTAAAGTCCTCTGTGTCTTTCTCATTTAATTACAGGCTAATGGTTTTGGTGTGATTATTCTTTTTGGACCTGAAAGAAAAGTCAAATAAGCACTTTAGGGGAGAGGGAGGGAAGGGGTGGAAACTCACTAGTACTGGTAGATTACTTTCGGATCAGAAATGTTTAAGTTTATAGGCAAGAAGAGCCCTTTTGACATAAAAACGAAACATCTATTTCAATATAAACTTAACTGGATAGTCTTTTTTTAAAAATTATACCTATTTTCCTTAAATGTTTCCCTTTTGTTTCCATTCTTGTTGTTAGCTGCTGTTGAGTTTAGTACAACTCACAGGGACCCTTTGAACAGATCTGAACATTCAAGCCCATTGCTGTAGTCATCGTGTCAATCCATCTTGTTGAGAGTCTTTGGTTTTATCCCTCCACCTTTCCGAACATGATGTCTTTCTTCAAGAATAGCCTCTCCAAACAACATGCCCAAAGTGTGTGAGTTGAAGCATCATCATCTTTGCCAAAATGTATCTATTTGTTCTTTTGGCAGTCCTTGGGTTATTCAGCAATCTTCTCCAACACTACAATTCAAAGCATGAATTTTCCTTCTGTCATCCTTATTCATTGTCCAGCTTTCAGATGCACAGCAAGTGATTAAAAAACATTGCTAAAAAAGAGGTACACCTTAACACCTCAGTCCTCAAACTGACAACATTGCTCCTCAATAATTTGGAGAGGTTCCAGGAAGCAGACTTTCCCAGTGCAATACTTTTCCTGATCTCTTGACAGTTGATACCAAGGGTGTTGATAATAGATTCAAGTCAGATAAAGTTATTTACCGTTTCAATCTTTTCTCTATCTACTATGATGTTACCAATCAGTCTAGTGATGAGAGTTTTGGTTTTCTTTTTTCAAATTTTATATTGGTTTGCATAAAAAATGCATATACATAATATTTAATTTTTCTATTATTGTGTTTAATATGATCATTTCTATACATTGTGTTTTATAAAATTAATCATCAGTGCTTTATGCCCATTTCACCCTCTCTTTTCAGGTCCCCACTGGATCTTTCTCTTAATTCCTTCACCCTCTACCTCTATCGCCAAATTTTGTGAACCCATCTTTTCTCCCTCTCCCCACTGTTAGCCTCCTCCCTCCATTCTCTTTCCTCTTTGGACAGCCACATTTTACTACTTGTCCTTCTGATTTAAAATAGTGATCTTATGCAGTATTTATCCTTATGATACTGAGTTAGTTCACTGAGTATAATGTTCTCTATCCTCTCCCATGTGATATAGTATTTTATGAAACCTGAGTGCTGCATAGTACTCCACTATGTGAATGTACCACAATTTCTCAATCCATTCATTTTTTTGATGGGCATTTTGGCTACTTCTATTTTCTAAGGACTTGTGAATAACACTGCTATGAACCATGGTGTACAAATCTCCATTTGTGTCTCAGTTCTGTTTTCCTTAGGGTATATTGTTAACAGTAGAATAACTGAGTCACCTGGAATTTGTAGGGTCAGCTCTTGGAGGAAATATTGAACTGCCTTCAAGAGTGGTTGTATCATTTTACAATCCCACCAAGAGTGTATGAGAGTTCTAATCTCTCCACATCCTCTTCAACATTTTTTATTTGCCATTCTGTTAAAATTTTCCACTGCTACTGGGATAAGATGGTATCTCAATATAATTTTGTTTGCATCTCTCTTATTGCCAGTAATTTTGAGCATTTCTTCATGTGCCAGTTTGCCTTCTGAATTTCTTCCTTTGTGAAAAGACTTTCCATGCCTTTTTCCAATTTTGTGATCGTGCTTTAAGTCTTTTTTTTTGTGGAAGCTCTGTAAGATTCTGTACATTTTCATTATTAGTACCTTGTCTGAAGTTGTCAGTACTAAATGTTTTTTCTCAGTGTGTAGGTTTTGTTTTCACTCTCTTGGGAAAAGTATTTTGATGTACACTGAGACTAAATCCTTAGACGTTCCTATTCGTCCATGTCATCCTATCATGGTTGTACATTATTTGGCTGTGTATGCCAACTTATTTATCCCATAGTGTCAGGCTTCTAAGTTTGGTCCCATTTTGTCACCTATGGTTTGGGGCTTAACCCTGAGGTCTCTGATCCACATTAAATAGATTTTTGTGTATGGTTTGAAATGTAGGTTCTGTTTTAGCCTCTACTGGTTTCTACCTGCAGTCTAGTTTTGCCAGCATCATTTCTTGAAAAAGTTGTCATTTCCCCATTGGATAGGTTTCTTTGTTGACTATGAGTTTACTGTAGACAAATGGGTTAATTTCTGTGTTATTTTTTTGCTTCCATTGCTCTATGTGTCTGCCACAGTACAATTATCGTACTGTTTTGGTTATTATGGCTGTGTGGTAGGATTTGAGATAAGAGAGTTCTATGTCTCCAATTTCATTTTTCAGAAATGTTTTGCTCATTCAAGGTCTCTTTCCTTTTCTTTCTTTTGCAAATAAACTTGGAGAATTTTTGTTTTCTTGATGTTGAGATGCAATCCATAGTGAAGGCTGCAGTGTTTGATTTTCTGCAGCAAGAGCTTCAAGTCTTCTTCCTCCCTTTCAGCCAGCAAAATTGTGTCATGTGCATAACAAAGCTTGTTGAGGGGTCTTTCTCTGATCCTGATGTCATATTCTTGTGTATGAGTTCTCCTTTTATGCCTTTTACCACTAGCTGGCTAATGCAACCATCTAAAGAACAAGATGTCAGTTGCATGTGTTGTGTTTTGAAGTTTGGAGAGTTTATGAATCATCTAGAATCAATACTTTATTGTACTCTTTCTCAGAGAATCCATCAACATCTCCCTATCCCAGCAAATCCTCCTCTGTGGCAATATTGTGTGTAAAGTGGTTGTGTTACCGAAGTATCTCTTAAATATAGTGGCCAAGAAAAAGTCACTGATGTGTTCCCTAACTTGAATTCTTTCTCCTGTAAGAAGAATAAAACAGTAGCCTAGACTATTCTATGCAAGCATGGAAATAAATATATAAGGGAAAGTACTTGTTGTTGCTGTTGTTATGTGCTGTTGAGTTGCATGTGACTCATAGCAACCCTATGTACAACAGCCCGAAACTCTGCTCTGTCCTGTGCCAATGGCATTGTCTCCGACACACCCACCCTGATTACTACAGTCACTGAATCAATCCACCTCATAGAGGGCCTTCCGCTCCTGCACTGTCCCTCCACCCTCCCAAGCATGATGTCCCTGTCCGAGGATCGGTCCCTCCTTACAACATGTCCAAAGTATGTCAGACAGAGCCTCAGAATCCTTGCCTCCAAGGAGCCACCCGGTTTAACCCTTTCCAGGACGAATCTGTTTGCTTTCCTAGCAGTCCATGGTACCCTCAATACTCTTCTCCAGCACCACAGCTCAAAGGCAT
>NW_006399759.1:12930780-12977099 GCF_000299155.1 Elephantulus edwardii
TCAGTATAGTCTTTCCATCTTCTTTTAATACTTCCTGGATCATTTAATATTCTGCCTAAAGCATCCTTGATTATAGCAACTCGAGGTTTGAACTTGTTCTTCAGTTCCTTGAGCTTGAGAAATGCTGAGCGAGTTTGGCCCTTTTGATTTTCTGACTCCAACTCCTTGCACATTTCATTGTAATATTTTACTTTGTCATCCCGTGCTACCTTTAGAAATATTCTATTCAATCTTTAGTATCTTGAACTCTTCCTTATGCTTTGGCTTCTCTGCACTCCAATGCAATTTTTTGAGTCTCTTCTGACATCTATTTTGGTCTTCTCTTCCTCTTCTGTCGTTGTAATGACCATTTGCACTCTTGCTGGATGATACCCTTGATATCCTCTCACAAATCATCTGGTCTTCGCTCATTAGTCTTCAAGGCCTCAAACCTGTTACTGAGATGGTCTGAAATTCAGTTGGTATAGACTCAAAGTCATATTTTGGTTCCCGTGGACTTGGTTTAATTTTCTGCAGCTTCAGCTTGAACTTGCATATGAGTAGTTGGTGATCTGTTCCGCAATCAGCTCCTCGCTTAGTTTTCACAGCTGGTATTGATCTTCTCCAGTGGTTCTTTCCACAGATGTAATCGATCTGATTCCTATGCATACCATTAAGTGAAATCCATGTATATAACCTGCATTTATGTCTCTTAAAAATGTATTTACTTAGCAAAGGAAAATATGGAAGCTCTAAGCTACATTACCTCATGACTCAGTGGATAAAATAATTTGGGTGGATGTTTATATTTATCTAGGTGATAGTAGTTTACTCTTTATTCATGAAGGAATATGGAGAATTCCAGGAAATGTCCTTTGCAGAAGGGATGATAATAATTGAGTGTGCTTACAGCTGGCTTTAAAAGACAGATGTTGCAGAGACTTCTGGATTAAAAGACATCAATTATTATGGGATGGCACATGTGCTCTATGTAGCAAGGTCTTGTAGTTTTACTACCCTGTCTAGTTGATAACTTTCAATCTTACCTGGAAAGGTCAGCTCTCGGTCATGAGTAGTATTTTTGTATATGTTTCCATAAATGTTTCAGACTGGTTTCATTTTAGACCAGGTTTCAAGGAAGTTAATCTATCAAGAACAATGCCTTTTTGTAATGGGGTTTTAGCTATAACTAGATATGAGAGGATAGTAGAGTTGAACGTAGTTGCAAGATATCAAAAAAGGGTGAGACTGAACTTCCAAGATGAGCCCTAGATCTCTATCTCAGTTGGGTGTATTTTAAAAGAGAAAATCTGAATCACCTGGATTATAGAACACCGACATTTTTACTGGAACCTTAAATCAATTCTAATTTTTGACAAAAACTCTGACTACATTTTCATTTCTTTCTGTCCAGTAAACCAGCCATGTAGCTTTGCCTCAGGGTAAGTACAGTTTGAAACAGTATTATAGCTGACAGGCAATATAAAAGTTAAAGAAAACCCAACATACTGCCATCATTGGATGTCTGTAGGTATAATCTTCATTGGAGGACACTGCATCTTTCTCTCATAGAGTAGTTGGTGGATTTGAGCCATTTACCTTTTGGTAGCTGCATAACTTCTAACACACTAATCACCAGATAATGCCAGCTTTACAACAAACAGGTGAACAAATGAAAAACAACAAAGAAAAAAGCCAATTCTTTCCATAAAATGGGTTCCAATTCATAATGACACTCTATCAGATTTCCAAAGTTGTAATCAGATTTCAGATAAATCTTAATGTGAAGAGAATGTCCATCTTTCTGTGAGTTTGAACTGCAGGAGATTGCTGATTCTCTTGGTTAGAGGCACAATATAATATAAACTGTGCTATCAGAACTCCCATTGGAATGCTTGTGTGTGGCTAGGTTCTGTTGAGTCAACTACAGTTCTTTGTATGTATGTTGTGGCCATGTTGGTTATGTGCCCTCAAGTCTATTATGTCATAGTGATTCTACAAACAAAAGAAATCTAAACTATGACATATCCTGTGCCATCCTCAACATCTCTGGTACATTTGAGGTCATAGATACAGTCACTGTTGTTCCAATTTTTTTAGGATCTTCCTTTCTTTAACTGACCCTATAATATTATTGCATGAGAAACTGGACTCTATGAAGAGAAATGTGGCATCAGGCTTCAAGGGAAACTCATCAATAATTTCTGTCATGTAGATGACACAATCTTGCTTACTGAAAGTGAGGAGGACTTGAAGCACTTGTTGCGGAAGATCAAGGAATATAGTCTTCTGTATGGATTGCATCTCAATATCAAGACAACAAAAATTTTTACCACTGCACCAATAGGCATTGTCGTGATGGAGGGAGAGGAGACTGAAATCGTCAAAAGTTTCATCTTGCTTGGATACACAGTTAACACCATTGGTACCAGCAGTCAGGAAATAACGAGAGTCATTGCACTGGGAAAATCTGCAGGTAGGGCCCTTTCCAAATTATTGAGGAGTAATAATGTCAGTTTGAGGACCAAGGTCCATTTGATTCAGGTCATGGTCTTTCTGATCACTTGTTATCCATCAGAGAGCTGGACAATGATTAAGGGTAACAGAAAGAGAATTGACACCTTTGAGATGTGATGTTGGAGAAGAGCACTGAATATCCATGGATGGCCAAGAAAACAAACAACTATGTCTTAGAACGTAGCTGGAGTGCTCTTTGGAGGCAAGAATTATGAGGCTTCACCTCACATACTTTGATCATGTTGCTAGGAAAGGATATTCCTTGTAGAGAGACATGATGCTGGGAAGGGTGGAGGGTCAATGAAGGGGAGGAAGACCCTCAACTAAGTGGATTGTCACAGAGACTTCTGCAAAGGGCTCTTGTGTGTCAGAAAGTGTGAGGATGGTGCAGGAAAGAACAGGGTTCAGATTTTTTGTTCATAGATTTTCTCTGAGTCGTTTTCAACTCAACAGCACCTAACAACAACAACATAACATTACAAGGTTGATTTCTTTTCCAACAACTGACCCTTCCTGACAACATGCCCAAAGTATGTGAGATGAAGTTTCATCCTCCTTACCTCTAAGGAGCACTCTGTTTGCACGTTTTCTGAGACATTGTTTCTTCTTTTGTCCATTCATGATATATTAAATACTCTTATCCAACACTGTAACTCAAAGGCATTAGTTAATCTTCTGTAATTCTTATTGTCCAATTTCCATATGCATGTTGTTGTTTTTATGTACTGTCGAGTTAAATATAGTGACTCTATGAACAACCGATTTGAATCCTGTCTTATCCTGTGTGGGTCTCACATTCTCGGACACATTCAATCCGTTGCCATAGTCTCTGTGTCAACCCATCTGGTTGAGGGTCTTTCTCTCTTTCGCTGCCCTCCACCTTTCCAAGCATGACATCCATCTCCAAGGAATAATCTCTCCTGGCAACATGCCCAAAGTATGTGACAAGAAGTTCTGTCTTTGTCTCCAAGGAGCACTAGCTGTACCTTCCCCAAGACATATCTGCTTGGTTTTTTTTGTCAGTCTGTGAGATATTCAGCACACTTTTCCAACATCACAGTTTAAAGGCATCAATGCATAGGAAATTCACATACATAAAAAATTAAAACAAAACAAAACAGAAAACAACAAACCAAACAATTCTGGCTTTAAATAGGTAGACCTTAGTCTTTAAACTGGCACTGCTACTCCTTAACACCTTGGAGAGGTGCTTGACAGCAGATTTCCCAATTTCTATTTTGCTAGTAGGGTGCTAATTTTGAATAATAAAGTGAAGAAATTGACAATTTAAATTTTGTTCTCCATCTATCATAATATTGCCTATTGGCCCAGTGATCAAGATTTTTGTCTTTTTTATTTTAAAATATAATCCATTTTGAAGTCGTAGTCTTTGATCTTTTGCATCACGTGTTTCAAGTCCTCCTCCTTTTTTAGTAAGCTGTGTCATGTGCATAAGACAGGCTCTTGATGAATCTTCAGTCTTGATGCTACATTTTTCTTCATAAAATCCAGCTTCTCAAACGGTTTACACAGTGTACACACGCCTTTCCTGATTTTAAACCTTGCAGTGTTCTTTTGACCTCTTTACACAACTTCTGGTCTGAATATACATTTCACATAAGCACAATTAAGTGTTTTGAGATTCCTATTCTTCTCAATGATAGTAATAATTTGTTGTGATACACACCATAATATATATCTTTGCACAGTTAATAAAATACAAGTAGGCATCCTTCTGCTATTCTTTGCTCTCAGCCAAGATCTGACTTTAGCAACGATACTACTGGTCCTATGATCTATTCCAAATTTAGCTTGAATTTCTGTCAATTCTTGGTCAATGTACTGGTCTAACAATTTTTAGGGATCTCTAGCAATAATTTGCTTGCTTGTAATATCAATGATATTATTTATCATATTAATGATATACAGATGATGATTCAATATTCTCTTGGATGACTTTTCTTGGGCTAGGAAGTAAATATGGATGTCTTCCAGACAGTTGGTCATAGAATTGTTTTCCAGCTTCTTGAATCAACCTAGTGAACATATACAGAGCTGTAACTGTTTATTGAAGTGTGTCAATAGGTATTTCCTCAATCTCTGGGACCTTATTTCTTGCAATGCCTTTAATGTAATTTGAACTTCTTTTATTGCCATCAGTTCCTGACCATATACTACCTATAGAAATTATTTCATGTCAGCCAGTTCTTTCTGGTACAGTGATTCTGTGTATTCTTTCTATCTTTTAATGCTTCCTGGATCATTGAAGATTTTGCCCATAGCATCCTTCAATATTGCAACTCGTAGGTTGATTTTTTTTCAGTACTTTCAGCTTTACAATTACTGAGTTATTCTCTTTATATTTGCTAACTCTGCCTTTCAGGGCTTTTTGCATCTGGCTCTTCCAGTAAGCACAGGCCTGTGCTGAAATCTTTTTGATGTTGTTATTGTTAGATGCAATTGAGTCAAGGAGACTCTTAGTTATCCTATTAACAACAGAGCTGGATCCCATACTATTCTATGCCATCCTTGCAATCTATAATACACTTGAGGCTATTGTTGCAGTCACCCATATCAATCCATCTCAGTTATGGTCTTCTCATCTTTCACTGACAATCATGATAGCTTTTTCCAGAGAATTACCTCTCCTAGCAACATGCCCAAAGCATGAGAGATAAAGCTTTGCCACTCTTAGCTCCAGGGAACACCCTGGCTGCATTCTCCCCAAGACTTACCTGTTCATTCTTTGACAGTCAGTCCATCAGTACTCTTCTCCAACACTACAACTTAAAGCTATCAATTCTTCTTCTATCATCCTTGTTTATTATCCAGCTCTCAGACTCATAGTAAGTAATTGAAAAGACCATAGCCTGAATTAGGCACATCTTAGTCTTCAATCTTACATTATTTCTCTTCAGTATTTTAGAGAGGTCCTTGACAGTGTACTTGCCCAAAGTAATCCAGCTCCTTATCTTCTGGAGTAGTTAATCATTTATTTTATCATGTCCTTAATAATTCCCGTATGTTATACCTCTGACTACCATGTAGCCACATGTGGATGACCCCAGAACAAGTCCTGTAAATTCTTAGACTGAAATTGTTTGTCTATCCTAATTATGGTCTTTTGCTTGCTAAAATAGAACCATTTACAATGGTCCCCAGAATGAAAGTGTTGTTGTTGTTATGTATTGTCAAGCTGGAATCAATCCATAGTTTACCCTCTAGAAGGTTTTCAGAGGTAGCAAATCACACAAGAAAAGATTGTCAATCTTTCTCCCATAGAACAGCTGGTGGATTCGAACCACATACTTTCAGGTTGACAGTGCAACTCCTTACCACTAGTCCCCCAGAGTTCCCTAGAATGAAAGGAGTGGTCTTGATTCCCTAGAATACTGTCCATGTTGATTATTTCTTTTTTCCTTTTGCTATGGTTCTGTTAATGTTGTTGTAATAGTCTCTATAGTGTATCTTCTTTCTTGGTGTGTCATATATTTCTGGAATGGAGGCAGGAGGAAACAAACAAACAAACAAAATGGTATTCCTGCCATATGTTGAAATAGGCAAGAACATTACATTGGACTGAAAGTTATAATTCAAACTCCTACCTATCCCCAAAAGAAAATAAAGACAAACTAGTTGCTATAGAGTCAATTTCAATTCATGGTCACCTCGTGTGTGTCAAAGCAGAACTATTAATAGATTAAGACAATAGAGTCAAAACGGTCAATAGAGTTTTTAGAGGCCTGTTTTCAAAGTTGTTTGCCAACTTTGCAGATAGTAGCTTGGGACTTAATTGCTCACACCACCCAGTTGAACCACTATCTGTGTCATTACTGCCTCTAAGACCCCATCTTATCTTTCTAACATGGGTCTCAGCTATGGCCTGGAAAGGGTGTCCTGTGCAATTTGTATCCCTGGGGATCTTTATGGTTTGCTTTTAAAAGTACAAAACCTATCTGTAAGGTTGATTATTGGGGAATGATTTGCATGTTGCCAATTACTTTGTATCTTAGATGTGTATGTTGTTACTATGGGCTGTTGAGCTGCCTATGACCCATAGCAATCCTATATACAGCAGCTCTAAAACCTGCCCTGTCCTGAGCCAGTCTCACTGAATTAGACACACTTACCCCCATGGTTCCAGTTACTGTATCAATCCATCTCATTCAGGGTCTTCCTCTCCTGCACAGTCCCTCTACCCTTCTGAGCATGATGTCTTCTCCAAGGAATGGTCCCTCCTGGCCAAGTGCCCAAAGTTTGTGAAACAGAGCTTCAAAATCCTAGTTTCCAAGGAGAAACTTGGTTTTACCCTCTCCAAGACAGATTTATTTGATTTCTTAGTGGTCCATGCAATGTCCAGGACTATTCTCCAGCACCACAACTCAAAGACATCAATTATTTTTCTGTCCTCTTTAGTCATTATCCAGCCCTCTGATACATAGCAAGTAATTATGAAGACCATGGCCTAAATTAGGTGCACCTTAGTTAATAATTACAGCTTGCTTGGATCCACAATCAACAGGCTTGGCAACAACAGTTAGCAAATCAAAGGACAGATTGCATTATGTAAATCTACTTTAAGGGACATGGACATTTCCAGAGTACTGAGAAGCCTGGATCAAGTGCACCTTAATCTCTAGACTGACATTGTTGCTTCTCAGTACTCTAGAAATGTCCCTGACAGCAGATTTACCTAATGTAATTTGTCTTTTGATTTCCTGACTGCTGGTGCCAAGAGTGTTGATTGTGGAGCTGAGCAAGTTGTAAATGTTAACAACCTCAATCTCTTCTCCATCCATCATGGTGTTGCCAATTGGCCCCGTGGTGAGACTCTTTTGTTTTCTCGATGTTGAGCTTCAATCAGACTATAGTCCTTCACCTTCTGCAGCAAGTGCTTCAGGTCCTCCTCAGTTTCACCAAGCAAGGTTGTATCATCTGCATAATGTAGGTTTTTGGTGAGTTTTCCTTCAATCCTCATGCCCCACTACTTCTCATAAAGCCCAGATTCCTGATGACCTGTTCTGAATAAAGAATGAAAAGGTTTGGAGACAAGATGCCTCTCTAACACAAACCTTTCCTGACCTTAAAATTTGCAGTGTTTCCTTGCTCTGTTCTGAGGACTGCTTCTTGGTCCAAGTATAGATGTGGATAGGCATGGGTATTATTTGCTCCTATTAGCACAACACTTGTGTCTGCCAGTCTGCTGTACTGGTGTAGCTTCTGAGGTGCTCTAATGCTAGAATCCGTTTCATCAGTGTCTCAAGTACCAGAAAGGTCACCTATGGTGGAGAAGTTGCAACAGAGCTCCTAGATTAAGACAGACTAGGAAGAAGGCTTGCCATCCATTTCTAAAATAATGGGCCTTTGAAAAGTTTTGTGAACAAAACATGATACTCTAGGTATCTCATAATAGAATTCTGGTATGCACTACCTTTGGAAATGTTCTCTTAAAATCACCAGTTTTCCATCTTTCCAGAAATTTTACACAATTTTTTTGTTTCATTTTAGCCCTATTCATAGTGACCTCATGTGACAAAGTAAAACCACTACAAATTTATTTTTTTTTGCTGAAATATTTATTAAAGTAGATTGACAGGTCTTTCTTTTGCAGAAGATTTGGTAGGTAGATTTGAACAGCCAAGTGCTTAAACTACGCACCCCCACGGCTTCTTTATTTTAGGGTATCCTTTCCATTTTTCCTCTCTCTTTGGCAGTTTTGCTATTGGTTGAGAAGATGCCAGCAGCCTGTACTAGTTGCTCCAATGTTAAGAACTGGAAGCCTGTCAAAAATCTGTAACACTGGACATCTGTTGCTGGAGATTTTTGCATGTCAAACATAATTGTATTGTGCTTTATACACTTTTAATGCATTGCATTGTTTTATTCAGATTCCATTTGTTATCATCTAAATTTTTAAAAAATCTTCCAATAATTTAGTCTTTCTTGGTGGATGCACAATTCTAAAAGGTTTATTGACAATTACAATATCAAATATAACAACAAGCTCCATAAATTTCTTTGCGTTCATAAGTAATACTAATATGATCGTCCAATGATTTTATAACAGCAGTAGTGCCTTTGATTTATTTTAGAGGTGAAGAAATGTAGATAAAGTTATGAATCCCATATCCGAACCCACAAATAGGATCCATGATATTCCCTAAGTAATATTTTGGAAGCTTCTGATAAAAAGCAAAAGTATCAATATCAATGTATCACTGAACTTCCTTGTCATATCTAGCAGCCATTTCTTACTCCTTTTTTTTTAATGTTTTTGGAAGCTTTATTCAACATTCAGGCTTCACTACTCACTATCAATCTACTTTCCAGATCACCATTCACAAAACACATCGGACACAGAGGTTAGGGATGGCAAGTTATAGACCTCACTTCTAGTGCTGTTCTTGTGACCACCTTGATGCAAGGTTGTGGGTTCATTTCTTACATTTTCTTAGTCTCATGGATTTCACATAGGTCTAAAGTGTTTGAATTTTATTATGGAAATGGAGGTCCAAGTAGTCCCCACCTAGAGAATTAAATACTTCTAGATGGAAAGTCTCAGCATTGATAGTGTAAGAGGTTGTTCAGATGCTAATAAGAAGATAACAGCACTGGGGCTTCTTTTATAATATGAGTCTAGCAGTGCACTGGAGCAGATAACTGTGTTCCTAAGTTTTCCATGAAGATGAAATGTCTCTGCTCTGATTCTTCACTTTCTTCAGAACAATTTAGCCCTACTCCTTAGCCTCACTTCTTTCCTGTGCTCGCCCTTTAACTTGTGGGGCTGTTTCTGCCAATGAAGAGTCTGCCACAGGACCATGTGGACAGATGACATACTGAAGTGTGATAATGCTCTTTGAACCCAATTTTTACAGCCATGTTTATTATCATCAGTACTATCAGCACTTGGGGGAATTTGTATGCTTGACACTGAAGCAGATACTAATGTTTTACAACGGCTCAGTTGTGGAATACTTTTGGATGGGGCAGGAGGAGACAAAACGATACTTGGCTCTGGATGGGACAGCAAGAAGATAACACAGAACTGAAAAGAAGGTCTTTCCCAGACAGAACTCTTCTGATGTCAGTGAAGCAGTATCTCATCTGTTTGGGCTATGCGTGTTTCAGCACCCTCCACCTTTGTGGTTTAGGTGACTCTGTTCCCAGTCTGGAGGTAGCTGAGAAACGAAGGGGGTATTGAAAGCCACGCAGCAGATGGTCACTCCAAAGGAGCACCTACTGTAACAAAATAAACTGTGGATTTGTCCTAAGAACTCATGCAGCAGGGATTGCAGCCTCTTCCCTGTCCTCACGCTGGAAGACTTTTTCTTCCAGTAATGAGAGCGCCCATTGAGCGGGCCTTGCCCCAGCAGTGCTGGCAGCAGGACAACTTGTGCTGCGGATGGATTTTTCTTTATCGATTCTAATCTTCTTCCTGACTGTCTGTCTTGGCTGCTTTGACATATTGAACACCGAATAGTCCCTGAGTAATTCTCGAACATTTGGGGATCATTTTTATTTTTATAAGACAGTGGAATCCAATGGGGATGATTTATACATGTACTAGAAGAAGATAGAGGGGGAAAAAATAAAAATAACAAAGCTGTTTCCTTCTGGGAATAAACACAGACTCGATGACAATTAAAAACCACACTAAACAAAAGGCTTACACCCCGTCTTCGATAATTTAATAATTTTCTAAAGATGCACAGCATCGTGTAGAGATGAACAGTAACGGGTAAAGGGCTTTCACAGCTGTGACTTCAGTCATGATTGATGAGAAAGTGCTAGTAGAGGGAGAAAAGGAAGATGAATATTTATTAATGGAATAAAGTGTCGGGAGCTTAAAATCTAAGGAGATCCATCATTTCATATTCAAGGTTGGATGCATTCAAAACAGAAGGTTCAATCAATGGCCTCAGAGCTGAGCCCTAGGACAGAAAAAATCTACAGGCCCTGCTGTCATTCAGACTGTAGGGGACTTTCGGAGACATTATTCCCACTTGAGCTCCCAGCACCCCCACCAGAACAGGGTAACATTACATGACTTATTACTCCAAGGATCCAATGACAACAATCGCCTTCACCTATTAGAAAACCCAAAGCTATGTGGTCTGGCCACTCACGCGGGGATTAATATATCATGTCTGCATACTTGCTCTGTATTTAGTAGTTACGATTTCTGGGATGACAGCTTGGGAATCGTTAGTGAAAATTTTATCTACCGTGATTCCATCAGTTCTCTCTTGTACCTTATAAGGGCAATTTTCAGCCAACCAATAAATAACATATCTTGACATTTTACATGTCTTATCCCGTTAAAGCCCCTTTCCTGTGCCTGTTCTCTGAGCTTGGCCAATTAGTTAAAGCTAGAAATTCTGTTTTCTTTGGGTAAGAGTTACTCATCTGACTTTAACATCTTCAGAAAAAATTTAAATTGGAAATCTAAGGAAGGTACTTTTGATCCATTTTGTGATGGTATTGTTTTCCTATGTAAGTAGCTTGTTCAGGCAATTAACAGTAGTGATATTGTGGCTTGTTGTTTGACAGAGAAGGATAAATTGACTGATGGCATTTAACTGCCTAATTTAACTTAAGGTGCTAAAGTTGTGATGGAAGTTTCAGTGCATAAACTTCAGCTAATAGATATTACCTAAGCAGTCCCTTCTCCCTCCCACCTGGCCATACGCACCCAACATCCCCAGACTTCCTCACACTACTGTGTTTTCTAGATATGATTCTTTCTAGTGAGCAACTCTTGAACTTCAAGAGTTGACCATATTGACTTAATATGCATGTTCTATCCAATGAAAAGTTGTTTTGTTAGGGAGTACTAAGATTTCTTTTAAATTAATAATTCCACCAATTTTTTAGCAATGAATATGAATGCCTCATCTCCATTGGCAATCTTAGGGAGAAGATCACGGAATGAATTGGGTTGTTAATACTTACTTTTCATGCATATTTCCAATTTCTCAAGCTAAACCAGTAACTTCATTCCATAGGAAAAAGCAGAACAAAGAAATGTCTCTAGCAAATATTTGATGGGTTAGTTAATCAGCACAGTTTATTATTTGGTCAATAGCCAAAACGTTCATTGTATTGCATCTGGAAAGAAAGATTTAGAACCATTGACAAGTACACAGTAATGACTGAAAGGCATGAGTTCAGTATGGTTGCAAATATCAAAAGACACAGGTGAGAAAACATCTTTGAGTTGAATGAAAGATGAACACTCTGCAGCAGGTTGTCTAGAATGACTATCTATTGAGTTTTAAGTAAGGGAGAAAACTGTGAGATGGGGATAGAAAAGGTTAATGAAGACAAGATCCAGAATATGTGGTGATTGTCTAACAAAAGACGTTAAATGCTGTCTTCTTAAGCAAGTAAACATTAAGGATCTTTAATAACAAATTGGACTGAAGGTTATGCTACCAAGCCAAAGGTGGGTGATTTTAATCTGTTGTCCTCAGGCCTGGTTTTAATTGATTTGGGTCACCCATTCTTCTAAGTGGTATAACCCTGGTCTGTCCATTTACTGTACAGAGGTAACTCGTGTTTGTTGTGAAACTAAATCCTGTGACACTGATGTGTCTAATGTGATAATGGTGACCCATACTGGACAGTGTTTGGTGGAGCTCCTTGATTAAAACAAACTTGGAAGCAGGAGTGGCATACACTTCTGAAATAATTTGCCTCCAGAAACTCTAAGAACTTGGAGAAACCATGAAAGATATACAAGTGCTCAGGTCTTTTGTTCATAGGGTCACTATGAGTTGTCTACAACTCAACGGCACTTAACAACAATAACAAATTAAAAAGGTGCTTGATCAAATTTGAGTTTTAAAAAATCAATTTGACAACTATAGATTAAATGGAAGGTAGAGATAATGGAGGAAGGAGAACAATGATAGAGAATCATTAAAGTAAGCTAGAGAAATAGTCATAACAATGTTGTTGTTAGGTGCTGTCGTATCGTAGATGACTCCTAGTGACCCTATGAATGACAGATCTGAGCACTGTTCATAGAGTTTCCAGAGGCAAGCCATTTTGGAAGTGGACGCCACTCCTGCTTCTAAGCTTGTTTGAATTGGGAAGCTCCACCAAACATGGTCCACCATGGGTAACCATTATCACATTTGGCACATCAGTGTCACAGTGTTTAGCATCATAACAACAAAGAGTTACCTCTGTACAGCAATGCATAGACCAGTAGCCAATGGAATTCCAAAGAGACGATATCTTCGTTAACTATTTTATGAGAAACCATAAGAATTTGGTGATTGATCAGATATGAAGAGTGAAGAATAGTGATGAGTCTGTAATATCTTCAACATTCCTAGTCCAGATATTGGAGTGAGTGATATGCTATGGAAGCATCTCACACCATACACATACATGCACACGTGCACACACCACCACCATCATAATCATTACCACCATCGTCATGCTACCTACATACCTGCCTATTTTAGTTAAGTGGAATTTTAGTTAATGACTTCCCTAGAACTTTCCATTCTTTGTAGCTATTTGTAGCAAAGATGAAGAATTGTAAAGATCTATACTCATTCACTTAAAAACATTAAGTTACATAAACCATTAATATGAATAATTCCTGTAAGGATAGAAACAAATACAAGTGCTGGAACAACAACTCTTACTTAAAGATCTTTTTTTCTTCCCTACATCTAAGTAGGACAAATAAATGTCAACATTTTTTTTTCTGCTTGGAGTTTAGGATTGCCAGTGATTTGGGGCTGCATTAATAGTCACATTGTTTATTTATTACCCCTTAGACACGATGGCAGTTCCAAAATGTAAATAAAGCCTTGGAAAAATAAGTATGGAAGCTAGTAAAAAAATAACTCTATGCCACCCCCAGTCTGGTACTGGCACCGAGATTGATTGGGACACCAGTAGTGTTCTTTGTCTTTCTTAGGGATGAGCAGAGGAACATCCTGTTCATTCTAGAAAATTTAGCCAACAACAGCACAATAGTGTAGAAATACATAGTACAAACTACAAACGCTAACTTCATTTGTAATTTTAAATTTTCTATTGGCCACATTGTGGGAGAAATCTCCTTCCAGATGATTACCTGCCTCTGAAAACCCACTAGAGGGTCAGCTATGAGTTTGTTCTGACTGAATGGTACATAATGACAACAATGGTCACATTAAAAGCATACAGGGAAATAAGTGAAATAACCCTTGATATACTGTGTGTAATCCAGTATGCCCAGTGGCTTGTCATTTTAACCTGTAATCAACATAATAATTGTGAATGAGATACTCTTTTATCTTTTTTTCTTATTTAAAAACAAAACCAAACAATTTCATTGCCATTGAGTTAGAACTGACACATAGCTGACCTTCCAATGGGTTTTCAGAGGCTATAAATCACATGGGAGAAGATTGCTCATGTTTCTCCATCAGAGCAGATGGTGAATTCACTTTCTGCCTTCGGGTTGGTAGCCCAACTCCCATTAGGCCACTGGAGTTCCTCCTCTTTTACATGTTGCTTTCTAAATCTTATGTTTATTTTGTAACACTTGTTTTATGTACCTTCGAGTCATCTGAGACTCATAGAGACACTGTGCACAATAGCTCTGAACGGATCCTGACTCAGCCAGAGCCAGTCTCACTGTCTCTGACATACCTGCTCCTATAACCCTAGTTAATATGTTAATCCAACCCCAGGGTCTTCCTCTCTTGCACTGACCCTCCGTTCTTCCCAGCACTGGTCATGATGTAGTTATTCAAGGCCTGTTCATGACGGCCTTACTGGAATTGGATAAGGCAGGCCCAGGATACATACATAACAACCTTCATCTCTGCCTGCCCAGCACCAAGCTTCATATAACCTTGCAGCTTTCTAATGAACCATCACACTGTTCTTGTCCCCACATTTGCTTTGTATCCCCTTTTTTCCTCTTATAGTTCATCTAATGTTTTTATCTGACTACACGATCAAGCTATGCTTGGGAATGCTGTTCAAATGCAGATACTGAGTATGTTTCTCTAGAATTCTTTTTTGGAAGCAAGCAATATAATAGGATATACATTATTGCAGCATTCAAACTGTTCATCAATTATCCATTACATCTGCCATCTCCCTCCTGCCAATTGAGGTAACTGTGTTATTATAGAAGGGGAAAAATTGCATTTTAATTATAATCCAATCAGAAGATGCATCCATTATGTAGAGTGCTTTGGCATATTCTAAAGATTTCATATTTGCACACAGTGGAGCAAATGCTGCAAAGACGAAAGGCTTTTTTCATTTCTCCATTAATTCGGTTATTTGTAGAAAGTGTACTCTGTAGAGAGGCATTGCATTTGGTAGGAGAAAGAGAGATATACACCAGATCTCCTACTCAGTGGTGACTCAGAGCCTGAAGAAACTCAGAACTCCTTGCTGTTGAGTCAGAACCGCCTGATAACTGATGGCAAACTGCACAGGAGGGGATAGCCCAGCTTTCTCCCATAGTCATCGGTGAATTTGAACCACCACAGAATTGACACCTTAGCAAAGCGACTCCTATGAATTATTCCACGAGCGCCCTCAGAGCCTGAAACGGGCACTGTATACTGAACCACTTAAAAGGAGGATCCGACTGCAGTGTTTGGTTATTTTAAAGGAAGTCTAATAGAACTAGCCTTGGAAATGTAGGTAGGGTTTTATACCTGAGTATGAGTAGGAAAAGAGACTATTCTGAACAGAGAGACGTACATGATTCTAGGACCTAGAGAGCTAAAACCACATATTTGATAAGTTGCTTAAGAACATGCTCTTTGGACAGGCTGAACTGGACAGGAGTTATGAGATCCCCAAAGCCAGTGAGTCTGCACGACTAATCTGAGCCAAAGCATGGTGGGATTTCCATGGTGGGCTAGGATACTGTATCTCATCACTTAGACCAAGTCAAGGCAGCAAAGTTTTTCGGGTATTTTTTTGTTTATTTGTTTGGGTTTTTGTGGTTTTGTTTTTGTTTTTTTTTTTTTCTTTTTGTAGGATTGCCTGAGGATTGCAGCTATGCCCACAATAGGACCTAACAGCAACAGGTGGTGGGTGACCTGTGGGTATGTCTGCCAGCCTGCAGAGGTGGAAGAGCTAAACATTTTGTCTCTCACTGTAACAAACAATTAAAGTAATGGGTTTATGCATTCTTTTATTTTTTTTGGTTTTACTTTAAAAATGGCATTTTCAGCAAGTTCCTCTTCTCCACCTCATCCTTGTTAAATATTTCATCTCAACTGGAAAATACCCACAACAATGATTTATTTATTTTTTTTTTTACAGCTTTAGCCTTTCAGTAATAAACCAAAACAAACAGTGGGGAACTTAAAAGGTCTTTCAGCTGAGAAAGATGAAAGCAGATGCTTCTAGTTTAGATTGTTGTTAGAAAGAAAAGGAGTTGGCTCCTTCTGGAAATTCTGTGAGGGAGAGAGAGGAGGAGGAGGAAGGACTGAGGTGATGATCAGCCCATTCCTGTCAGGACAGTTCAGGAGTACTCCTTACTACTTCAAGTTTCTACACGTGTCCTAGACTCCCATGATGGAGCAAGAACCTGTTTCCTCTATTTGCCTCCAGGACCCTCTAGGGAAAGCCTTACTAGTGAACTCATATTTCATAAAACCATTGAGAAGACAAGACTGTCTTTGGACTTAATGCTTTAAGTACAGCAACAAAGGTGCCTTCAGGCTGTGGGATGGCTTCTCAGAGAAGTTCTTTGCCTAGAGAACTGATCAAAGTCCATCTGTCACTTGAATTACCCAGAGTTCCTGTTAGTAGCAATAAACAAATATAAACACCAGTTCTGGCGACACAATTCCTTCCCCAGAGACTCTGTGCACCCCATCCTGCCTCAATGAAATAGCTTGCCAATTACCGTGCTTTTCTTTCAAAACATTTAACTTGGTCCTACGATGTATCAGAGTTCAAGACTTCAGAGGTGAACAAATTGAAGTCTAAAGAGGAACTCAACATGTGGGGTCACCATGAGTCAGAACCTACTTAGGTAGATACTGCTTGCAGGGTGCTTGCCCAAGTGTTCAAGTGTCAAAACATCACGAGGTAGGTACCATGTCAGACTAACCTCGGAAGTCAAATAGGCCTTTTCCGAAAAGATGCCTGAGCTGAAGCCTGAATGATGAGGGAAATTAAGGATGCTGGTTCTAACCTTTCTCCAAACCCCCTCCAGCCTCGGAGTATCTACTCTGACAATACCAACCCAATCTTGTGTGTCCTTCCTTTGAACATCACTACCTATCCCTTACAAGCATTTTCTTATTACCTTTAGTTTGTTGAGTTTTGGTGACCTAGTAGCAAGAAGCTACACTGCAATCTCAAAGGCACAGGGTTTGAGCCCACCAACTGTTCTGCAGGAGAATGATGGGCAATCTCCTCCCATGTGATTAACTGCCTCTGGAAACCTGCCAGAGGCTCAGCTATGGGTTGGTTCAGACTCTACAGTACACAACAACAACACAATAATTCCCTATTATGCAGATGACACAATCCTGCTTGCCGAAACTGTGGAGGACCTCATGCACTTGCTGCAGAGGGTCAAGGACTGCAGCCTTCAGTATGGACTGAGGCTCAATGTCAAGAAGAAAAAGATTCTCACCACTGGACCAATTGGTAGCATCAGGATGGATGGCGAAGAGATTGATATTGTTCACAGCTTCAGTTTGCTTGGCTCCATGGTCAACACTCTTGGCACCAGCAGCCAGGAAATTAAAAAAAAAAAAGTATTGCGATGGCAAATCTCCTGTTAGGGACCTCTCTAAAGTACTGAAGAGCAACGGTGTCTCTCTGGAGACTAAGGTGCATCTGATACAGGCCATGGTCTTTGCAATCACTTGTTATGCATCAGAGAGTTGGACAATGACTAGGGAGGATAGAAGGAAAATTGATGCCTTTGACCTATGGTGCTGGAGAAGAATGTTGAATGTACCATGGACTGCCAAGAAAACAAACAGATTCATCCTGGAGAGGGTTAAACCAGGCTACTCCTTGGAGGCAAAGATTCTGGGGCTCCATCTGACATACTTTGGACATGTTGTAAGGAGAGACAGGTCCTTGTAGAGGGACATCATGCTTGGTAGGGTGGAGGGACAGTGCAGGAGGGGAAGACCCTCTATGAGGTGGATTGATTCAGTGACTGAGGTAATCGGGATGGGTGTGTCAGAGGCAATGTGATTGGCACAGGATAGAGCAGGGTTTAGGGCTATTGTACATAGGGTTGATATGAGTCGCAGACGACTCGATGGCACATAACAACGTTTGAATAACCTTTTAAAATAGTGTATTTGTGTATCTTATGCACTTTTAAAGGGGAATAACTGTAACACACCTCCTCTTCCTCACCTAAGCCTGAACAATCACCTGTAGGTTGGCTGAAGTAGAATTGTGCTCTGTTGCCTGTCGAGTGGCTGTTTTTCAGAAGTAACTATAGCAGGCTGTTCTTCAGCGGTTCCTCTGGATGTACTCAAACCTCTCAGTTAGCAGCTGAATGAGGGATTTCATCATTAGCTAAACCAAATTAGTTGGTTTTGAGTCAATATTCACTTGTGGAGACACTATAGTATGTGGTTCTATTACAGCATACACCAGATCACCAACCTTGTTGTTGTTCTTTGGTGTCAAAGAGTTAAATAAGGCCCATAGCAACTCTGTGAACAGCAGAGCTAAATTCTGTCCTGTCCTGTGCTGTCCTGACCATCTCTGATACACCTGAACCATTGCTATAGTCACTGTGTCAGCCCCACCAAATCCTTATTAAATGTTCTGTTTCAACTAAACTCATTATAAAAGCCTAAACTCATTATAGTTCATCAAGACTGAGTTAAAGAGAAACATTTCCTTTGTTCTTGCATTCATGACTATGTGTTGAGTATCACCATGTTGATTTTAAAAAATTTTTATTTTATATTGGTTTGCTTACAAAATTCGTATACATTGTGTTTTACACTGTTCTTCATGCATGATATGTTTTATGCAATCATTCCTATTCATCATGTTTTATAAAATTAATCATCATTGGACTATTCCCACCATTACATTGTCTTTTCAGGTCCCAGCCAGATCTTTTCCACTTCCTTTACCAGCTCCCTCCACCCACCAGATTGTGCAACTCTATGATTTTGCCCCTTCTAGTTCATCCTTCTGCTCCCACTCCTTACCCCCATTGGATCCCCATATATGTTTTATTAGTTATCTATCTTTAAAAGAAAGGTCTTATGAAGTATTTGTCCTTATGAGACTGAGTTAGTTCATTCTGCATAAGCTCTCCAGTCTTACCCAAGTTAGGTAGTATTTTTCAAGATTGTTGCTCCTGAGTGCTAGATAGTATTCCATTGCATGAATGTACTATAGTTTCTTAATCCATTCATTGTGGTTGAACATGTGGGCTATTTTCATGTTCTTGAGATGGTGAATTATGCTGCTATGAACATTGGTGTACAAATCTCCATTTGTGTCTCAGTACAAATTTCCTTAGAGTATACTCCTAGTAGTGGAAGAGCTGAGTCCCATGGAGTTTCTATGTTCAGCTTTTGGTTTGGTTTTTTTTTTTTTTAATTTAGGTTGTTTATTTTTCATTTCAATGAACATCTACAGAGATTTTGGGATTCCATTCATTCATTGTTGCACCCTTCTCCCCGCACAAACCCGTCCCCCCGCCAATGAGGGAGTTTTTCTTATGTTCAGTTTTTAAAAGAAATGTTTTCCAGAGTAGTTGTACTATTTTACAATTCTACCAACAGCATATAAAAAGAAAACCTACCAACTGGGAAAAACCATCTGGCAATCCCATCTCAGACAAAGGTCTCATAACAAAAGTTTACAGAATACTCCTGGGCCTCCAGAAGAGAAGGACTGATAATTCAATTACAAATTTGGCAAAAGACATGAAAAGACTTTTCACAGAGGAAGACAATTTGGATGGCCAACAGACACATGAAGAAATGTTAAAAAAATCACTGACAATCAGAGAGATGCAAATCAAAACCACAATGAGATACAATCTCACCCCAGTAGCAGGGGCAAAGTTTAGCAGGACAGCAAGTAATAAATGTTGGAGAGGATGTGGAGAGGTGGGAACTCTCATACCAGCATGTTTTTTAACAAGACAAACTGGAGTCCCTTCCATCATAAAGCTTATTTGATAATGGCAACACAAATCAATAGAAAACAAATATTCAAAATCTCAAAACAATGAGAATTCTGAACTACCATAAAAAGAAATTCTTTGGAGAACTGAGTCTGTCCTTTTCTTTTCTTACATTGCATTCATTTCCATGACTCTGCTGGGTGCCTCCCAGGCCCTCTGGGAAGATTTGGTGCTGATAGGTGTAATGCAAGAGCTCTCAGGCTGTAGCTCTGAGTCACACAGGGCACTGTGATGGGGGGAGGGAAAAGGGGGGCACAAGGCTGGACATGGACCTGCTCCTGGGAGAATTGCTGCATTGGAGCCACCTCTCAAGGACATCCTGAGGCAGATGCCTGGGCCCTCCTCCACACCTTGCTCCCTCTCCTGTAGCTCATGTGGGGACATTTCCCTGCTCCTCCTGTTCTTTCTCAATAAACACAGCATCCTGTGGGCTGAGTTTAGGGCCATTAGGGACTCCAGCTGGGAAGAGTGACAGAAGTGAGCAAAGTCAGCGTTAATTAATTTCTACCAATTTTCTAAAGAGGTGTAAACTTAAATGTTGCTTTGAAAGAGGGAATGCTTATGGGACAGGGAGAGGAAGCTGTGATGCAGGGTGATGAACCCTCTTTCAATCACAATGACCTGAGCGAAAGGAGGCTTTATAAGAACACAGTTATCATGGAGTTGATTCCAAAGCACAGCCATCATTTGTGGGTCAGAGTGGAACTGAGCTCCACAGGGTTTCCAATCATTGGTCTTTCCAAAGGAGGTGGCCAGGCCTTTCCTCTGAGGCTGCTCTGTGCACATTCAGACCTCCAGTCTTTCTGTTAGTAATTGAGTGCTTTAAACGTTTGCACCACCCAGAGACGCTAAAGCTTTTTAACAAGCTTGGTTTCCAATGGATTTCTCCCCCTTTCCTTTTCCTTTGCATAAATCTTCATGAAGTTTCACAGCCGGAGTGAGGGATAGAAAGGACCAGGTAGACTATAATGGTGAGAAATGTTTGCAGTTTGCTTGGTATAATTGGTATAAAGAACCACCAGAACAACTCACTATATTAAAGCAATTTATGTGCCTCTGCTTCTGCTGAAGGGAATTTTAGAAGTCTGTTTAAAGCAAGGCTCAGAATGTCCTTGTTCTTTTTCACAGAGCCCTCAAGTTGCTTTAGTAGTAAGGGAGTGAGCTTGAGGAAACATCTTAGTTTGACGAGATGCCTCACAGTCAGTCAGAGGCTACAAGAAAGCAACACACTGTGCATGGTGACGGATGGTTCCAATCTCTCAGTCCTCTGGGCTGCTCCCAGGACCCCAGTCAGAGCCCTTCTGGACAAGGATGGGGCAGAACAGCCTGACCAGCTGGCCCAGCAGTCAGCCTTTATTGTGTATTAGGTGTGAGATGTGTGCAGTGAGGCATCTCACAAGCAGCCAAGATGCTTAATTGGTGCCTGCTGAGTGTCCTGCCCAAGCAAGGTGATCACAAACTTAAACCAACCCGCCAGGGCTGGAAGGGACTCATGCACACCCTTCTCCACCCCTCTCTAAGGGACAGTATGGAGGACTTTCTGGTGGAAGTGATATAAAATTAAAAAAAAAAAAGGTTAATAGAGGTGTTGTTAGAATAAATTCCACCCTGGGAAATTGATATTGGTTTGGGAAGAAGTTCAGCAATCTCAATGTATGGCAAGCATACATTAAACGCAAAGGCAGGTGGTTCAAATCCATCACCTTCTCCAGAAGAGAAAGATAAGTAATCTCCTCCCCCACAATCTTTAGCCTCTGAAAATCTGCTGGGTGGTCAACTGTGAGTTGGTTCAAACTTGAGCTGGTTCCAGCATATAGCAACAACAAGAAGTCTTCTACAAGCAACCAAAGAATGACATAAATGCTCTTCCTGCCTTCACACAGCTGAGTCCAATCCTCGAGGGGAGGAAAGAATCATTTCTTAAAAGTGCAGCCTGTCTCTGAGCTCTTGGCACCTGTATGACCCTGTTTTCCTCCACCTCTGATCATACTGACGTAGCTCACAGTGTGGGCTCACACTCAGTGTCAGCAAAAAGAGATCTCAGATATCTATCTTTCCTTCTGATACCGCAAAGCAAAGGTCACAGACAAAGGAGAGAAGTAGATGTGCTAACCAAAATATGTAACTTAACGCTGCTATGGCTAACATTTAAAATTGCAGTCATTTAATAGGAGCTTATTATTGTTATTGTTGGGTGCTGTCAAGGCAATTGTGACTCATAATCCTATGACAAGGAGCAGATCAGAACCTTGCCCCATCCAGCACCCTCTTCACCATCTCTGATACGCTTGAGCCCGTTATTACAGTCTCTGTGTCAATCCACCTTGTTGAGAGTCTTACTCTCTTTTGTTAACCTTCTAATTAGTTACTTCATTGCTTTATTTCTGAGCCAACTCTCTGGTCTCTACCATTATTATCTTTGTTTTACCAATGAGGAAACTTGATATGAAAGAGGTTAACTTCTCCAATAACTTTACTGCTAAAATAATGAACAGCATCATTGCTCAAATAAGTTCCAGGGCAGAAGTGTCCATAGGGCAGGATAATGCACACAAAACTGGTAACAAACTAGTTTTCTTGATTTCTGAAGTTTACTTTTCTTGTCTGTGAAATAAGCTTTAGATAGTTTGACCTGACATTAGGTGGTGTAGTATCTTATAGGCTGCACTGCAAACCAGGTCAGTAGTTTGAGTCTCCTATCTGTTCCACAAGAGGAGAATGAGAGTCTCCTCCCATAATGACTTACAGGTTCAGAAGCCCAGTGGAAAGTCACGGTGAGGCAGTGAACTGGAGTTAAAATAGAAGAAGCCTTGGTGGTATGGTGTGGAAGGTACTGGGCTGTTCACGGAAAGATCTGTAGTTTGAATCCACGAACTGCTATGAAAGAGGAAGATGAGCACTTGTCTCCTGAGAAGATTTATAGAGTTGGACAGCTGATAGAAGGTCACTGTCAGTCAAAATCAACTCAAGGGCAGTAGGGTTTAACACATTCACAAGGAGCCTTGGTAGTTTAGTATATTATGTATCAGACCACTGACTTTCTGGTTCAAATCTTACACCTACTCTGTGAGAGAAAAGAGAAGCAGCTTCCTCTTGTATAGCTGGGGAGCCTTGGAGAGCTGATGGAGCGTCTCTATGAGTCAGAAGCCACTTAAAGGCAGCGACTTATTTTGTTTAGTTTTATTTGTAGCCCGTGCCACATAAAAGGGGCTCACACTCAGACCCCAGGCTCCATGGCATGCTTTTCTTTTCCTGTCTTGAAATTCTTCATTTTGAATTGAGGCAGTGCACATTTTCATGCTTTACTGGGCGCTGCTGGTCTCCTCAAGGACTCTTCATGTCAGTATACATATTTTGGAAGGGGCATGGCACATGGAGTTGCCTTAATGGTCAGTGGGGCTTCCATGCTGGTCATGAGAATCCACACCTGTGTGCAGAAGCCGAGGGGAGATGCCTCACAGAGCAGAGCACATGGGGCTTGTCTACTCATCAAGAACAAAGCCTTGTAAGTTGACTGTAGGTAACAATATATCCAACCAATCTCAATATGAGCGTTTCAACATCACGTGGCCCATCTACAACATTAACTATATTCACATTTATGAAGAGCATGCTGATAATCCCTCCATGAAGAACCTGAATGAGCATTTAGGGAACTACTACAGTTAATAAATCCAGTTCTCCTAGAAAGGCTTCCTGGGCAATTTCTGTCACCCACCCCATAGCACTGGCCTGCCCCATGTGGAAGCTCTATTTTCCCTGTCCCCACCCCCCAAAAGAAGCTGTGAAATTTCAGTAGACGCTCTATACCCACCAAAGAATCTCCTTCTTGAGCCCAGACGTCTATCCTCCACTGTGGTACTTGTGGTACATTTTTCCACATTGGTTTCTTTCTGACAATGTTACCATACACACAGTTCCCCAACTTTATTGTACTCCCCTTATAAAAGGTTTGGCTCAGGAACAAAGGAAGGAAATGTTTATTGAGTGCTTAGCATGTGACCTACTCATTTTCTTTCCTCAGGCTCTTCCTTTGAGTAAAGCCCTAGTCTCACCTTCTAAGGGAGAAGAGAGGGGGGGAAAAATTAAAAGAGTGCTTACAGAGGTTAATGACTTAGATGTCTATCAGCCCAGAAAAAAACCCAACAAACTCACAGAGGATCCATCCAAAATGTAGGATAAAAGGTTCATTCTTCACACCTTGAAGTTTATAGGCAAAACAAAAATAAACCAGGGAGAAAGTGTGCATGTGTATTTATGTGTGTGTGTGTGTGTGTGTGTGTGTGTATGTGAGAGAGAAAGTGTGTATGTGTGTGATATAAGGAGGGTGAATAGGAAATGCAAAGACAAAAAGACCACTTCTCTGGCCCTAAGTGAGGCACATTTTCTCCATTTACTCCTCCCTCTCCAGCATCTGAATCCCATACAAATTATTATTTTGAATATTTCTTCCCTTCATCTGAGCTTAGCTGTCACAACTTCCCAGAACTCTCCTTGCTGCCCTCTGTCTGGGTCTGAGTCACATGTCCACTTTTATCCTACCTAGTTTATTATCACACTTATCATTCTGACGACAGTTGTTTGTTTACTCAAATGTAGCCCATAGGGCTGTGACCTCTTTTCTGGCAGGCAGTGGGGCCGTCTTGTTCACTGTTACAGCCTCGGCAAGGTGTATAATAGATGTTAAAAGAATGAATAAACTGTATGAATGGAAGACACAAAAAAAACAGCAACTCCGTCTTCATGTCTGAAACGTAAAGGCAGATAGATGCCTTGAGCAGGGCACAGAGGAGGCAGCTCTAGGACTGATCACTGTAGGGGGCAGGAGAAAGGTGAGGTGACCTCCCTACATTAACGTTTACAGCCTCAGAAACCCATCAGAAGTTGGGACTGAGTTGATGGCAATGGCTGTTTCTTGAGTGCTTGTCAGGTGCTAAATTTCAAGCAAAGAATTTAACTGGTGTGGTAGTTTGGGCACTCTGTTGGTGTAGCCCTTTGGGAATTGCCCTCCTAATCTAAGGATGATGACTCTCTAGTGGCTCAAATGCACCAATGACTCCAACGGGGAAAAGATGGACAATCTTCTCCCATGAGATCTACAGCCTCTGAAAACCCATTTGGAGCATCAGCTATGGGTTCCAACCACACAACAATGCATTCTTTTGAATTGTATGCTATTGATTCTTAAAACGACCATGCAAAGTTGGTCCTGAGCTGTACTTTTTAAAAAAAAATCAAGCAAAGAAGGGAGAGTAGGGCATCATATTCAGAGGGAGAAGATTACACTGTGCTCCAGGAGCATGAACTGCATTCAGGTGTGTGCAATGAAACTAAAGCACAAACAGTGCACGAATGAAAGTACATTGTAACCTGTACAATGAAACCCGAGCAGTCAGGTGATAGGAATGACCGTTCTGGAATTTACTTGGTGCTTTGGGAAACAAGAACTGCTGAAAAATGTCCCCAGCTTGCATTACAAAAGAATTCTGCTATTGTTGTGTATCATCAAGTCAGAATCGACCCATAGCTGACCCTCTCGTGAGTTTTCAGTGGCAGTAAACCTCCCAGAAGGAGAGTGCCCATCTTGCCTTCATAGAGCATAGAGTGTGTGCTTGTTTGTTTTACCAAAGTGCAATCCTGAGCCATTGGAAAACAGATCCCCTAGAGCTAAGATACCAATTTGAATGACTTCCATTCATGGTTCTGCTTCTTGGTATGACTGCCATCCTTCTCTCTTCTCAACTCCACAACACCTTCTAACAGAGTCCATGTCCTTTTCCAGATGTACAGGCCGGAGCACCAATCAACAAGGTGAGCGCGGGCTTTCTTGTGTTTACTTTCTAATCCACAGTGATTAATTTCACTTTTTCCCCCCCAACACCGAAGATTATTCCGTTGCTCAATCTGGCTGGCATCTGTCTCTCTCGGAGTCCCACAGCACCTTCCTACAGCATCGAAACCACTTTTCAAATTTGCAAAGCACAACAGTGACAATTTCCCAGTAGCAACATAAACATGAATTTGGTTGTGCTTTTGTGGAATTGCTCACCACAGATGAGGAAGTAAGCACATGCAAGCTTACGCTCACTTTACTTTTGGGAAAGTCAGAGAGAGGAGGTGGTTGTTCTATGTGTCCACAAGCTTGTGTTCTCCAAGAAGCTGTAAATTCTAGACAGTCTAGTCAAGTGCTCTTCTTGTGGGTCTCAATATATCTGTATTTTTAAAAAGTATTTTGCACACAGTTCTGTTTCTGGCCTTCTCCCCGCCCCCATCTTTCTTTCTTGGTCTTAGATTGCCTGTTATAAGCACTTCCCCAGATCCTCACTGAGAAATGTTACATTAACGTAATTACAGTGATCGAGATTCGTATTGTCCCTGTTGTCACGAGTTTGAGTTTTCTAGAATTCTCCTCAGACCACTGAAGTAATGTCTTTTCCTCAGAATATGCCATTGATGCTCTGTTTTGTGGCTGCCAGGGGATCCAACAAGCCTGTCTTTTCCAGGGGACACTTTCACCCTAGTGTCCCAGGACAGGGAACGTACTGGAACGTCTCCATGGCTCTGAGCTCAGTCTCCTACCCTGATATGCATGTCACAGGGCCATTGTCCACCATATGTTGCCACCTGGAGTAGCCATTAAAATCATGAAACTCACAGGCCCCATTATGGAGCTGGTCATTTTCTCTCCATTCCTGCTTGTTTCCTGGCAAACTACAACTAACTAGACAGAAAACATCTGAGATGAATACTGAGAGGAGATGCTGTGAAATTTAAAGTGTGAATAAGTAGTGAGTGGTCAGGCTAAAACATCAGGGTGGAATTTGAAGCATGGTGGAAAAGAGTAAGGAACACCATTTCAGGCTCTGAAAAATGGGACATTTACTGAGTATAAATAAACATGGGTTGTGCACGGATTAAAAATAATATTCTTTAACACTTTTAAAAAATTAAATGGAATGTTGAGAGAGGTCAGAATTAAATTAATAAGTATTTATATCATTCTCTTAAGAGACTTTACCATTTTACTGATTGATGTATTTTGAGACATAAGGTGTATTTTGAGACAGATCTCTTTGTACGGCTTTACAGAATTGAATAAACCTTTCTCTACTAGAAAGAGTGGGAGACTTTCAGAATTCTGAGTCATTAGAAACTGCTGTTTACCTTTGTTTTCTTTCTGCATTTCCTCCGCTCGTGCTTTCTTGTCTGTCTCACCTTCTTCTCTCTCCCTATGTCCCTCACACCCTTCTCCACTTCACTCTGGCTTCCAGTGTTTTTGCTTTTCTGATTTTGTTCTCGATTCTTTGCCTCAGACTCCCTCCTTAGCTCCCACTTTCCCTTCACAGCCTTCTCCATTTACTACCCACCCATCTGTGTGGCTTAGTCTGTAGAAAGTTGCACTGCTAATGAAAAGGCTGTGCCTCTCTGGTGGTTCAAATCCACCAGTTGCTCCATGGGAGAAAGATGGACCATCTCCTTCTGTACAATTCTAGTCTCAAAAACCCTTTGAAGAGTCAGCTATGTGTCAGTTCCAACACAATGATAATGAGAGAGGAAGAGATGTTAGTTATCTCTAAGCTCGCTCTCTCTGACCTTTTTTATCTTTTTTTATTTTGCAGTCGTGCCACCTCATTGCAGCCAATCTACCTGTGTCTGCCGTCTTTGTTCCTCCTTCTCCTATTCCAGTATGACTCTGTCTCTCTTACCTCTAATAGCTACATGAATACAAGTTCCTTCTTTGTGTTCCCTAGTTTTCCATCAGGCTCTACCTTGAACTACCCAGTGCACCTGTGGTAACTCTCCTCTTCTTCCACTAGAGGGTGTTATCTCTCTGCCCCGTTTGTTTTTTCCTCCAGCTGCAGAAGTGGGGAGCCTTAGAAGAGATCACCAGCTACAACATTTGCAGAACTTTCCAGAAACAGAAGCATTCCATTTCAATATGAATGACTGTAAACTTCATAACCTAAGAAGTAAATAAATTGCTAAATGCACATATTTGATAAATTCAGTGACTTGATAATTTAAAAAATGAATTCCTCAGACAGTTGGCTTTTAGCAAATTAGTTCTCAGCAGATTCACCTAGAAGCACATCATGGGTGCCTAGATGTCAATGCAAGGCGATGGGGGGCCATCAGAAGTTCGAAGCAGGAGGTTGACACGATGAGAGTTGGGGTTTGAGAAGCTCTAAGTGCTGTTCTGCATAAAGAATGAGATAAGTAGGAGAGACAGGATTAAGGAACAACCCTTAAAAGCCCATTCAAGAATTTATATCAGAAGCTAACAATGAGCTTGGGTCTGAAAGTGGGCCAGGAGTTTGGGAAAAGGCTGCTTCCTGTGTCTTGGCTATGATCTCAAACTGTGTAGCCAGATCATTGAAGGCTGATCTTCCCATGTGACAAACTGACACACAGCACACAGTGTGTCAAGCCTGAGCTTTTGTTTGTGTACTCATAATTATCTCTCTCTCCCTTTGCCTTTATTTAACAGGTTTTAATCTTTAAATGGAGATGAAAATCAGAAAATCTTGACCTTTGCCAAACTTCATCAATTACTTGGTAAGGATGATTTAAAAAAAGAAATGGACAAGTCAAAATTGGCATTTCTAAATATATTTGTTGCCACTCCAGAGCAAAAGGCTCCCTTAGAAGAGAAAAAAAGAACTTTGTGCACACATGTGAGATACAGAGAAAGGAGCTATGTCTCAAGGAAAAAAGAAAAATTAAGATGATTCTCAAAGGGTTGACTTTTATTAGCAGTTCTATGTTCTTAGGACTCTGGTTTTAGATTTAGAATTTGTTGGAGAAGGATACTTTACTACCAGTTTTAGCTACTTTAATAAGCCAGCAGGTCTAGAGTTCCTTTGCCTGAAGGTGATACTCAGGGGATGGGAACTTGGGCTATTATAAAGGATCATGTGCTTGGTGGGAATGGCCAGCGGATAGGTTTGGTAAGAAAAAAGAGATTTCTGAGAGATAAGTGTATAAAGGTTCATGTAGTATTCTGGTGAGCAGTTGTGGCCATATTTTTGTGCTTCTTATATGCTCCCAAACCAAAGTGTTGAATTAAATAATTTTAAGTTTCCAAGGTCAAGTAATATATATGCTTCTACATTTCCCTGACATGATGGCATATGATATTCTTTCATTACCATATTAGCACCTGTCTGATCTCAGTGCCAGGTGGACAGGATGGCTGCATAAAAGCTGATGGTTTAGGTTTGTGTATGGCTATGTGGTTGGACATATGTGCACGTCACTATGGAAGAGTGAGCTGTGTCGTGGGTGAATACTTTTGCAAGGTGTTTTGCAAGTGAAGGCCTAGTATTTTTTGTAAAAATAGAATTCTTTTATTTAAGACAGAAATGCTGAGTAAGTAGAAAGATGACTGAGTTTTAGAAGGAGCTTTCCAGAAATTGGTGCAAGGAGCTTGCTAATGGTGCTGGCAGATAGAAGGAGAGATGCACAGACCACGCTGTGTTTTGCATTTCAATCTCAGTGGATCCTCTCTCCCTGCCTATGCATATTTAAAATTCCTTTCAATATATAAATAGGATAATTCTCTCTCCTCATCCCCACCAGAGTTCATTTAACAGGCACAAAAAGAATTGCACATCCAGGCCTGTCTTTTCCTGCTTCCTGTTTTTACTATTTATTGTGTGGTTGTTTTTTTTTTTTTCCATCTTCTTTATTTTCCCTCCATGTTGCTCCCCTTAGATTAAACTGTGTTTCAGGATTGACCAGTGGGAGCCAGTGGGAGCCGTGCTATTTCTTTTAAACAAGTCTGAGCTCAAGAGAAGTGGTCTCCAGGCTTACTCTGTTCTTTGGCACTAGCCCAGACCTTCCTGAACTCCACTCTGAATAGAAAGCTCCTGGTCTTATGTAGCTAATTTTTGCAATCTCCCTATAGTGCAACCTTTTCCCATTCTCAATCTCAGTTGCCCATTTGCTCAAGGAATAAAATTTCTCACAAAGTCTCAAAGGGCATAGGAGAAAGAAAAACTGGGAATTATTGATAGGAAGGACCTCAGGCGAAGATGAAGCCTTAGAATGTCTTAGCCCAGAACTAGTTTTTGCAAATATAGAAGATGAAGATGAGTCTTATTGTCTTTTCTTCTAGTAATACAAATAATGCAAGTCATTTTAGAAGGAGTTAGATCACCACTTCCAAAATTGTCAGGATTCCAAACTTTCAATTAGTGAGACCTTCAGATATAACCTGAGACCCAGAGACAATGGCTCTGTTGTCCATTCAATGAAAGGGACATTGAAATAGGAGTTAGAAGAGTTGAATTCTAGCCCTCTGCTAGATCTGGGATCTCCGTTGCAGAGATCTTCATGATTCACTCTCAAGTGCTGCATCCCACTTAACTCATCTATGTTCCATGTGTATTTTGGTTTTGGGGTTGTTAGATGCCATCAAGTTAGAACAATCTCGTAACTGACAGTCCAGTAGGTTTACAGAGGCTGTGTATTGCATGGAAAGCGATTGTCCATCTTTCTTCCTCAGAGCAGCAGCTGGTATGTACCTTTATATTGGCAGCACAACTCTTTACAGACTAGATCACCAGAGCTCCTTTGATATTAAGTAGCTTCTCCAATTCCAAAAAATTCCTATTTTTTAAAATATTGGCTCAAATATATACATTGTGAGTATAGATTGAGATAGTGATTTACTATCTCTGATATAAGAGTGGCAAGGACAAGATTTTTCCTTGTGAAATAATGTGAACTTGATTCTGAGAGTTGTTAGACTCTTGTCTCATTAGTTGAATTCTTATTGTGTAGACGTGGCATGGTGGCTAGAACGCAGGAGCCTAGGGTCATGGGAAAATGTCTTAGCCCAGAACTAGTTTTTGCAAATATAGAAATTTCTCTCAGTTAACCAATAAGGTTATCTGTATGTGTGACTTTAAGCAAATTTAGAAACAAACAAGATTGAGTTCTTTCTGAGTGATGAATTTAAGGGTAGGGAATAATACTGCCAACCTAAAGGTGATACCTCTCTGGAAATTCAAATCCACCAGCAACTCCATAAGAGAAAGATGGGCAGTCTTCTCCTGTATAATTTACAGGAGCTCAAAATGTGGTCATTTATGAGACAGCTCAAACTCTCTAGCAATGTATTTAAGTTGTGACTCTGACTGAAATTGTTGGCCTACTGATTGAGAGGGCTGATTCCTAGGCAGAGAGACTTAAAAAAGAGAGTTAATGTGTGAAGAGTTGGCACACAGATACAATGTAAGAAGTTTAAAAGGATTCCACATATTTGGCTTATTTTTCTTATAATTTTTTCCATCAAACTTTCTACCTTGGGAAATAAATCTCTGAAAGTCAGGCTAACCTGGAGGGTCATGAAAACTGTGAGCCAGGTCAGGTTCCAAGTTTCAAGAGAAATGATATTCTACATTGTTCTACAGAACTCTGAGAGGTAGAGGAACACAAGGTGTGAGACTTGCTCCCTATTAGTCCTAACACTGTTCTGTTATTTCTCCTCCAGTGCTCATTTGGAAATTGCCACCAATAATATCCATATCTGGCTCAACAAAGGCTCATCCAAATGTGAGTGTGGGAGAAACAATGAAAGTTATACAAGTATTCAGGCCTTTCATTCATAGAGTTGCACTTAACAACAACAAAACTTTGCTAGAAGCTTAACTGTGAAGCAATCCCAGCTCAAAGGCATAGAAATTTTTGAGTTTATGCTGTTTCCAAGTTTGAGAGTCAAGAAGGTATCAAGAGTGCACTGGTTAGCATTGGTTAGTTGTTCCACTGGGCATACTGAAATGTTAATGTGCAATGGAATCCAGATAGCTTATCTCTTTCATTTTTTAATTAAATGTAGGAGAATATGAAACAATTGCTAGATATTAATCATGAGCTTTGACACTTTCATTGACCTATATTGCATTATATAATTATCCTTAGATAAGAACCAGTGCCCTTTCAGATATATCTCTGGCACCAAAAGAGTGCAGTAGGAACTTCTTTCCTTGTGGTATCATTGTCAGAGATCAGGGACATGATAAAACATTTCCTGATACAAGATGGGAGAGGTCAGGTTATAAAGAACACTTACTTACTCTAGTCAAAGAGGCAGGAAGTCAAGACCATTTTGATGACCATGAAAGGTCTCTAGGCCTTAAATAATTGGATGAAGAAAATATCCATTATTTGTCAAAGTAAATATTATATTCCCTGAAGTTACTACTTAGTGCACTCTTGATATATTAATGACTCCCAAACTTGGAAACACCATAAACTCAAAAAATTCCATTCCTTTGGGTTGAGATTGCTTTACAGTTAAGCTTATAGCAAGGTTTTGTTGCTGTTGTTGTTAAGTACTGTTGAATTGTAAACGACTCATAGCGACTCTATGAATGAAAGCCCCGAACACTTGTATATCTTTCATTATTTCTCCAAGTTCGAAGAGTTTCTGGAGGCATGCTACTTCAGATGTGGATGTCATTGCTGTTTCCAAGCTTGTTTTAATCAGGGAGCTCCACCAAACACTGTCCACCATGGGTAACCATTGTCACATTTGACAAATCAGTGTCATCGTGTTTAATATAACAGCAACCATGAATTACCTCTGTAGAGCAAATGGACAGACCAGTGCTATACCACTTAGAAGAATGCTTGACCAAAACCAAAACCAGGCCTGAGGGTCACAGTTTAAAATCACCCGCCTTTGGCTTGGTGGCATCACTTTCTATCCACTAGACCACGGTGCTCTCTCTATGACACACAGCAATTCTATCTATAAACAACAGATTTAACCCTTGCCCCATCCTACGCTATCCCTCAAGGTTTTAGAGGCTATAAATCACACAGGAAAAGATTTTCTACCATCTTCCTTGATGTGACTGGTGGTTTTGAACTGTTAGGCTTTTAGTTGGCAGTTTAACTCCTTCTTTACCCACTAGGCCATCGAGCACTCTTGCAAACCCTATGATTATGGACAATTGCCCCACAAAATGCATGTCTGAAAAGTCTAAATAGGAAGCATCACAGTATAACTAGAATGCAGTCCTCGGTACTCAGGTAACTCAATCCTATCTTGCATTTTTAGTACCCTGGTCTTTCCATGTTGGTGGAAAATAGATAGATGATCACAGACTAGGGACCTCTGGATCTCTTTAAAATTGCAAAATAATAAATGTGCTATTTTAAAATAGCAAAAGTGACCAAAAGCACCAGGGAGACGCTCCTTATAATCACCAACCATAGACTTCTCACAGTTTCATAGCAAGTTAACCCAAAATGACCACCCAACAATACATGGTCAAATAAAGCAGTATTTGCCCAAGGATAAAGCCGTGAAGGTAGGAAGACAGAGACTGGAAAGATTAATTAAAATGAGAGTTACAGGGGGGAACTGGAGAAAGTGCCATTACAGTGTAGCTATTGTGAGTATTGCTATAAAACAAAATGTCTATGAATGCATAAATACTAAGTCAATTTATTTTGTAAACTTCACTCAATAAAAAAAAATTAAGAATCTGTTATATTTAACTAGCAAATGTGGAGTTGAGTTTGATTTCCAACATTGTGAACACTGACACTTTCCCTTGTTTTTATCCTTCTTTTATTGCATGAGGTGGGCGTGTTTCTTTGTTGGAGGCAAAAAAGCATGAACTTTTATGCTAGACGGTCTGCAGGAGATGAAATGTGAGTTTTGCCACTTGGTATCTAAGTGAAGTTGAATAAGTTATTTAGCTTCTGTGTGCCACAGTGTCCACATATGTGAAAAAGGGACAATTGCCAGGTTGCCGTGAGAATTGAATGAGTGTGCAGCTAGAAACACTTAGGACTGTGTCTAATAGCATAAGCACTGTAGAAGTGTTAACTCTCCGCCTGTACGTCACCATTGCTGTTACATTTGACATCTGGAAGGTGTGCTGAATAGCATGTCCTGCATGAAAATATGATAATGGCTCTTGTGTTTGCAACTAGTATCTATTAATTAAGAAACCGTCATTTGTGCTCTGTAATTATATTTACTAAACCCTAACTCCTATCATAACAATAATTAGTTCTTGCTAATTAAATTTATCAAATTCCCCCTGGATTCATATCTTAGGTAAATACTTAGTAGCCCTACACTAATTATTTTAATCAACATGGAGTGTATTTCAAATGACTACAAATAGTTCTAACTAATTAAATTGAGTACAAAATAATATCTTATGTAATAAATTTGCAGGTGCTAAAAAGAGTGAGAAAGAGCCACAGAATATGTGTGAGCGACCTAACCCCCTGACTTACAGATTAAAGAATTTTCAAAGCCCAGCAGCCAACACACTAGGGGAAGGAGCCTGAGAAGGTTGATTGTTCCCTTTCTGATGTGTGTTCTGCTGCCAATGTTTTGAGCATGGAGCAAGTGCTGTGCGTGATTCCAGAACGTAGCATATGATTTAAAATTGGACCCATCAACACTAGTAATTAATGCGGAAGTAGGAAGTCAACGACAGCAGTAACTGTAGCAGTAACAGCAGGAAAAACCTCTGCTTCAAAGAGTCTTAAGGAAGAAATGCAGACTCTCTGAGGTCCCTTTTTCAGCATGGTTGGCCTCCTCATCCTCAAACAGTGCTCTGTCAGTGCTACTTCATGCTGGGAAGCCCTTTTTCCACTACTGGGCTCCTTCATAATAAAGACAATGATTCCTTGAATTACATGTGGCTGTTCGGCACCTTGTTGCTAGGAAACTAAAACGAACTATCATATTTCATAATAAAAATGTCCCTGAGTCATCCTTAGAAAGACAGTAAGTCAAACTGACTTGTGGCTCCATTGGGGAACTAGTCTGCAGTGACTACAGCGCACTGACCACAGCACTTATTTTCTCCTTGTGACCAATATCTGGTCACACACAGGTTTGTTTGTGGCTTGTGCTGATATGGTTGTGGTGGGGACTTTGTCTGTGACCAGGATTGTCAATCTGTTCAGTTCCCAACTGAGAGAGATTACACTTTCTGGAGTTAGAACTGACCTATAGCAAACCCTCCAGGGAGTTTTCAGAGACAAAAAAAAAATCATACGAGAAGAGATTGTTCATCTTTCTCCCACATAGCAGCTGGTGAATTCAAACCAAGTACCTTTGAGGTGACAGAGTAATACTTTATCACGAAGCAGCCAGAAGCTTCTGAAGTCTCATTAGGTCCTGAGAGAGAGAAATCAAATAGAAATACTGGTTTGTAGCTCATTAACTTGGATGTAACTCTGCTATATCTTGAATATTTCCTGTGAATTCAACCTCTCTCATCATACTGTCAAGTTGGAACCTACTCAGCTGATTGTCCAGTGGGTTTTCAGGGGCAATACATAGCACAGAAGGAAAATTCCCATCTTTCTCCTGCGGAACAACTGGTGGATTTGAACTACATACTTTCGGTTTGTCTGTGTAATTGTGTAACTCCTCACAACTAGGCTACTAGAAAAACCTATATTTTGCATGGTCTTGTTATTATGTGACATTGAGACACTTGTGACGCATAGCGAAACTATGTACAACAGCCTTAAACCCTGCTCTATTCCTTGGCAATCTTATGTCTCCAACATACCTATCCCATTACCCGAGTCACTGAATCAATCCGTCTCATCGAGGGTCTTCCTCTCCTGTTCTGTCTTTCCACACTCACAAGCATGATGTCCCTCTCTGAGGACTGGTCCCTCCTTGTAACATGTTCAAAGTATATCCGATGAAACTTCAGAATCCTTGCCTCCAAGGAGCAGCCTGGCTTCACCCTCTTCAGGACAAACGTGTTTGTTCTCCTACAAGTCCATGGTATATTCAATACTATTCTCCAGCACCAAAAACTCAAAGACGTCAGCTCTCCTTCTATCATCCCTAGTCATTATCCAGCTCTCTGGTGCATAGCAAGTAATTGTGAAGACCATGGCCTGTATCAGGTGCACCTTAGTCTCCAGACTGACATCATTGTTCTTCAGTACTTTTGGAGAGGTTTCTAACAGTAGATTTTCCCAATGCAATTTGTCTTTTAATTGCCTGGCTGCTGATACCAAGAGTGTTGATTAGAGAGCCAAGCAAACTGAAGCTATCAGGAATCTCAATCACTTTACCATCTATCATGATGCTGCCAATAATCCCAGTGGTGAGAATCTTTGTTTTCTTGATGTTGAACTTCAATCTATATTGAAGGCTAAAGTCCTTGACCTTCTGCATTAAGCACTTCTTTCTAATTTATATCTTGCATATATATTGTAATTCCAACTTCATTCACCTTCTATTTTTAAGGTGAAGGAATTGAAGAACAAATCCAAGTCATGAGTTGCAATTGTGTAAGAATGCTTTGGGCAGAATATTAAATGATCCAAGAAGCATTAAAAGTAGATGGAATGAGTATACAGAGTCAAGGTACTAAAAGGAATTAGATGACACAGAAGAATATCATGAAACGACCTGTGAGCAAAAGCCTGTGGTGATGAAGGAAGAAGCTGAAGGTGTTCTGAAAAAAATTGGCAAAAAAACAGGACTCCAGGAATTGATGGCATGCCAATTGATGTATTTCAACAAACAGGCACTGCCCTCAATGCATTCACTAAGTTGTACCAAGAAATCAGGAGGACAGCCGCCAGACCAACAGACTGGAAGAGATCGCTGTTTGTTCCCATTCCAAATAAAGGTGACCTGAGAGAGTGTGGATGTTATTGAACATTATCATTAATATCACATACAAGCAAGATTCTGTGGAAAATTATGCAAAAACAACTGAAGCAGTATATCAACAAAGAAGTGCCAGAAGCGTAGGCTGGGCTTAGAAGGGGTTGTGGTACTAGGGATATTGTAGCTAATGTTAGATGAATCTTGGCTGAAAGCAGAGAATACCAGAGGAATGCCTATCTTTCGTTGACTATGCAAAAACATTTGACTGTGTGGATCATAGCAAACTGTGGCAAAATCTGAGAAGAATGGGAATCCCAGAACATTTGATTGTGCTTATGCTAAACTGATACTTGGAACAGGATGCAGTTGTCAGAGTAGAGCAAGGGGACACTGCATGGTTCAAAATTGGGTAGTGTTTATGCCAAAGATGGATCTTGTCACCATACCTTTTCAAACTATATGTAGAACAGATCATCTGGAAAGCTGAGCTGTATGAGGAAGAATGTGGCATCAGGATTGGAGGAAGACTCATCATCAACCTACATTATGCAGTTGACACAACCTTGTTGACTGAAACTGAGGAGGACCTGAAGCACTTGCTGCAGAAGGTCAAGGACTGAAGCCTTCAATATGGATTGAAGTTCAACATCAAGAAAACAAAGGTTTTCACCATTGGGCCTATTAGCAGCATAAAAATAGATGGTGAAGAGACTGAGATTGCTAATAGCGTTAGTGTGCTTAACCCCACAATCAACACTCTTGGTACCAGAAGCCAGGAAATCAAGAGATTAATTTCATTGGGAAAGCCAGCTGTCAGGGACCTCTAGAGTACTAAAGAGGAATGACATCAGTTTGGAGATTTAGGTGTGCCTAATCCAGAAACTGAGGAGGACCTGAAGCACCTGCTGCAGAAGGTCAAGAACTGAAGCCTCCAATATGGATTGAAGCTCAAGATCAAGAAAACAAAGATTCTCACCACTGGAACAATTGACAGCATCAGGATGGATGGTGAAGAGATTGAGATTGTACACAGCTTTAGTTTGCTTGACTCCACAATCAACACTTTTGGCACCAGTAGCCAGGAATTAAAAGGCACACTGCCATGGGAAAGTCTGCTGTTAGGGACCTCTCCAAAGTACTGAAGAGCAATGGTGTTTCTCTGGACACTAAGGTCTGTCTGGTACAGGCCATGGTCTTAGCAATCACTTGTTATGCATCAGAGAGTTGGACAATGACCAAGGAGGACAGAAGGAGAATTGATGCCTTTGAGCTGTAGTGCTGGAGAAGAGTATTGAGAGTACCATGGACTGCTAGGAAAACAAATAGATTCATCCTGGAAAGGGTTAAACTGGGTGGCTCCTTGGAGGCAAGGATTCTGAGGCTCTGTCTAACATACTTTGGACATGTTGTCAGGAGAGACCGGTCCTTGGAGAAGGACATCATGCTTGGGAGGGTGGAGGGACAGCGCAGGAGAGGAAGGCCCTCTATGAGTGACTTGGATAATTGGGATGGGAGTGTCAGAGACAGTGCAATTGGCACAGGACAGAGCAGAGTTTAGGGCTGTTCTACATAGGGTCGCTATGAGTAACAAGCAACTTGACAGCACATAACAACAATCCAGGACATAGTCTTCATAATTGCTTACTATGCATCAGAGAGCTGGACAACGACTAGTAATGATGGCGTGTTGATACCTTTGAGCTGTGGTGCTGGAGAAGTGTGTTCTGTATACGATGGACTTCCCAGAAAACAAACAGGTTCGTCTCTGAGAGTGTGAAACCAAACTGCTCCTTGGAGGTAAGATTCTGAGGCTTCATCTTGCATACTTTGTGTATGTTGCAAGAAGGGACCAGTCTTAGGAGAGAGACAGAGAAAGAGAAGAAGACTATCAATGAGATGGATAGATTCAGTGACTTGGGTAATAAGGGTAGGCGTGTCAGAGACAGTTTGGCACAGGATAGAACAGGTTTCAGGGCTATTGTACATAGCATTGCTATGAGGTGCAAGTGACTCTGCAGCCCATAATAGCAAATAATATTATATTTGTAGTTTACAGTTACATTTGAAGCTTGGTTCATTGCTCTAAAAATCATGTCTACATGTTACCTAATTATGGCATTTATTTTATCTTTTAGGCAAATGTTACTGGAAAAATTTATTGTTATTAGGTGCTGTTGAGTCGAGTACACTCAGATCAACCCTAAGAACAAAATATCTGGACTCTGTTCTATCCTGTGCCATCCTCACACTTCCTGACACACAAGAGCCCATTGCAATAGTCACTGTGTCAAGCCACCTGGTTTTATTAGTAATCCTATACCAGTCCTTGGAGAGGAACATCATGTTTGGGAGGGTGGAGGGACAACACAAGAGAGGAAGACCCTCAATGAGATGGATTGATTCAGTGATTGGGGTAATGGGAGTAGGTATGTCAGAGACAGTGAAGTTGGCACAGGACAGAGCAGGGTTTAGAGCCCTTTTACACAGGGTCGCTATGAGTAGCAAGCAATTCGATGATACAAAAAAACAACGTATGTTTATACAAGTAATCAACAAAATTAAAGAACAGATGAAAGTCAGAAGTTTGTTATGCAGTGCTAAACACTTCTATCCAAATTGATGTCCTCTCATTAATTATCATCCAGATTAAATGGTACGGTAATTTAAACACTTAAAGGTCTTTGTGACAGTACTTGGTAAATTATGTCTCAATATATTTCCAAGTATATTCTTTGTCCTACTCTATTGCTTTTTCTTCTTCTGGTACCCCGCTTATGCTTCCATAGGTTATTTGATTTTATTTTCTTTACTGCTATCAGGTGATCTGTCAAGTTATTCTTTTATGTTTTTTTTAAATGTCTTTTAAAAAAAATTGGATAATTGCTTTGCACATTGACATATATTCAAGTTCACTGATTAATTCCAGTGTGCCAATGAACTTGTCAGAGAAATTATTTTGCATGATATTATAATGCTTCTTGTTAGTAGTAATATTTGTGTATATGTGTGTATGTGTATTTCCCATCTTTCCAGTGGAATTCTGTATTTGTTTATGTGCATTGTTACCTTTATTTACTTGATTACAGTGAGGAAGCATTTTTTAAAGGTTCAAAAAGTAAATATATAACAATAAATACTGCATTAGATTGGATGAGGGGGAGAATTATTCAAAAGGAATATATGATTAGGTACGATATGTATCACAACAATCTGGAACAAGCAGTGCATTGCAGGGAGGAAGGAAGGGAGAAAGGAGAGGAATTATTTAACAGTGGGAAAAAAAGAAACTTCTATTTTCTTTTAAAAAAGGTCTCTAGTTTTTCTTGTAACTACTGAGCTCCATGATTATAGTATAATTTAATTATACAATTGTATATTAATTGTAATTATGGAAATGTATCTCATTGCCATAAAATAGATTGTATTGAAGACCAATAAAATAATGTATTTTATTTCATTTGATCCAATACAATTATAGGTTACAAAGATCATCAATCTATTGAGAACTTCTACTTGAACCACTTGATATTTTTATTGCGTATTAGTGAAATGTTACAAAGAGTTTGAGTTTTCATTCGTTTATTGATACAAATTTTCCTTCCCACCATTTCTCAGTTCACTTTGTAATCCATATCTTGTTCCAAATGGTTAGTTGTCATACATATAATGCCTAATCACCCATTCTAGTCAGTTATGTTTTGTCCCCCCATGTATTCTAGTGCCATGTTCATTATTTGTCCACTCTTTTCCTGTCTTCCCCCCAAAACAGGTCAATCTTATTTTTATAACAGCAATCTTATGCAATATTTGTCCTTTGATGAGGGAGATATTTCACTCAGCACAGTGTCTTCCAGATTCATCCAGGTTGTATAGTATTTTATAAGTTAATTATTTTTTCAGTGCACATAACATTTCATTGTGTGAATTTACTACAGAGTGTTTGTCCATTATTTTGTTGCTGCTGAGCACTTGGGCTGCTTCCTAGTCTTTGCTATTGTAAATAATACTGCAGTAAACATACAGGTGCACACAACACATCGGTTTGTGTCACAGCTTTAGTTTTTTTATGGTATAATCCTAGCAAGGTTTAGGGCTGTTGTACATAGGGTCGCTATGAGTCACAAACAACTCGACGGCACATAACAACAACAACAGCAACAATCCTAGCAGTGGAATTGCTATGTCAGATGACATATTTATTTCTAATTTTTATGTGAAAGCACTAGACTGCCTTCCATAGTGATTTTACCATTTTAAATTCCCACTAGCAAAGTAGGAGAGTCTTAATCTTTTTACATTCTGGCCAACTTTTGTTATTTGCTGTCCTTTTGAACTTTGCTTTTGTTGCTGGGGGAGATGATATTTCACTATTGCTTTGATATATTATTGTTGTTGTTCTTATGTGCCATTGAGTCATCTGCAACTCTTAGAGACCCTATGTACAATAGTCCTGAACCCTGTTCTAACCTGAGCCTATCTCACTGTCTCTGACACACCAACCCCCATTACCCCATTACCCCAGTCACTGAATCAATCCATTTCATCCAAGATCTGCCTCTCCTATGCAGTCCCTCCATCCAAGCTTGAGGTCCTTCCCCAAAGACCACATCCTTCCCTCCTGGCAACATGTCCAAAGTATGTGAGACAGGGCTTCATAAACCTTCTTTCCAAAAAGTAATATCCAGGACAGATCTTATTTGTTCTTTTGACTGTCAATGGTTGGTTCAATATTCTTCTCCAGAATCACAACTCAAAAGCATGAATTTTTCTTCTACCATACTTAATCATTATCCAGATCTCTGATGCATAGCAAATAATTGCAAATACCATGGTTTAGATAAGGAAAGCCTTAGTCTCTAGACTGACATCATTGCTCTTTAGTACTCTGGTGAAGTCCCTGATAGCAGATTTTCCCAGTGGAATTTGTATTTTGATTTCTTGACTCTTGATTGTGGAACATACAAGCTGAAATTGTTAACAATCTTAATCTCTTCTCATGATGCTGTCAGGTGGCCCAATAGTAAGAATCTTTGTGTTCTTCATGTTGAGCTTCAATCCATATTGAAGACCGTAGTCCTTTACCTTCTGCAGCAAATGCCTTAGGTCGTCCTCAGTTTTAGCAAACAAGGTTGTGTTATCTGTATAACTCAAGTTGTTGGTGAGCCTTCCTCCAATCCTGATGCTGCATTCCTTCTCATGGAGTTCAGCCTCCTGGTCTTTTTTTTTTCCCAGCCTCCTGATCTTGTAGATTGAAAAGATTTGTAGACAGAAAACATCTCTGACACACTCCTTTCCTGATTTTGAACCATGTGTTGTTTCCTTGCTGTGTTTTGACAACTACTTTCAGATCAAAGTATAGGTTTTGCATGAGCACAATTAAGTGTTCTTGGATTCCCATTCTTCTCAAAGTAAGACATAAATAGTGATCCATACCATATGCCTTTACATAGCCAATGAAACACAGATAGACATTCCTCTGGTACTCTCTGCTTTCAGCTACTACGGACATTGGCTATAATTTTCCTTGTGCCACTGCCTCTTCTAAACCAAGCTTGCACATCTAGCAATTCTCTGTTGATGTACAGTTTGTCATTTTTAGATAATCTTCAGTAGGGCTTTGCTTGCAAACAGTGATGCTGTTTGATAACTTCCTCACACTGTTGGGTCAACTTTTTCGGAATGGGAATAAATATACATCAGCTGGTTGTCCTTCAGATTTCTTGGTATAACCTGGTAAGATTGTCCAGGGCAGTATCTGTTTGATGGAATATACAAAATGGTATGTCATCAATTACTGGGGCCTTGTGTTTTGACAATTCCTTCAGAACAGCTTGAACTTCTTCCTTTGTCACCATTGTCTCTTGGTCATATGTTGCTTCATGAAATTTTTCTGTGTCAACCAATTCTTTTTGATACAATGACTCTGTGTACTCCTTCCATCTTTTTTCTTTTTTTTTTTTAATTGGATGCTTCCTGGGTCACTCAATATTCTGTCCATAGCACAGATGCATATTGTTTTGTTATGTATTTCTCTAGCAACTTAATATTTTGAGCATTTATTCATGTGTTTCCTGGGCATCTTACTTTCTTCTTTGATGAAGTGTTTATTCATATCTAGTGCCCATTTTTTAGGCGGGGGGTTGTTTTCCCTTGTCTTGTTGAAATGCTCAAGTGTTTGGTTTTAATTCATAGTGACTCTAAAGTCACCATAACAATTGTGAATAAATAGAGTTCCAATAAAATGTATTTTAAAAAAACCAAGCAATAGGTAGAAATTAATTTGGGGTCAATAGACTGTTGGATCCTGCTCTTTATACTTAAATTATTAATTTTAATTATTATAATGTCCTTGTAGAAAAGTTTCAATGTCTCAGTCTCATCTGAGTAAAGTTATATTGACTACTCCATCTGTTGACAATTGATTAGTCTTTTTTTTTGTTTATTTCCATATGTCTATCTGAAAATGAATGTCACAGGTAATGTTGACTGGACGTTAAAGGTAGTATGATGAAGCAAAGAAACTTCCAAAGAAAGTTTTGTTTTACATGGGAGATGAGCACAAAATCTGAATATACTAGATTTTGTTGCTATTACTTTGACTCCTTTTATTGCAGCATTGCTTAGAAGTTCTCTAGTAGGAACAACTTTTAGCTTGTGTGTCTTTAGAAGTATAGTAGTGAAGACTTTTTCTTCATGTTCCTGCTCTGTCTTTACCTTAGAGAGAGGCTAACTCTCTTCTACTCTTCAATGGTATGTAGTTGCTGCTTGTTTCTTAGGTTTAGACCTGTGGAGTGAGCAGGAGAGAGGTTCTTACATAATAGAACTTGAATCAAATAATATATCAGTATTTATATTTTTTGGCCAAAATATTATAATCTCAGTAAGATTTTTTATTATTTCAATTCATGGTCACCTCATTGTCCTTGATTATCAGACTAGTTGTTATATACCATTATGTCTACTGTAATTCAGAGAGACCCTATGTACAATAGCTATGAACTCTGTCTTATCCTGAGCCAATTTCATTATCACTGACATACCTACCTCAGTTATTGTATCAATATATCTTCTATAGAGTCTTCTTCTCTTGCACTAACCCTCGACCTTTCCAAGCATGACGGCTTTCTCAAAGGATTGGTCCCTCGGGCAACATGTCCAAAGTACGTGAGGTGAAGATTCAAGATCCTTGCCTCCAAGGAGCAATTTATTTTCACCTTCTCCAGGACAAACTTGTTTGTTCTCATGGCAGTCTATGGTATGTATAATATTCTTCTTCAACACTACAACTTAAAGGCATCAATTCTTCTTCTGTCATCCTTAATAATTGTCCAGCTCTCTTATATGAGTAGCAAGTAATTACAGGAACCGTGGCCTCAATCAGGCACACCTTAGTCTGTAGACTGACATCTATAGAGTGTTGCTCCTCAGCACTCTGGAGAGGTCCTTGACAGCAATCAAATTCATCAATTGATTTTTCTGACTGCTGGTGCCAAGAATGTTGATTGTGGAACCAGGCAAGCTGAAATTGTTAACAAACTCAATCTCTTCTCCATCTATCATGATCCTGCCAATTGGCCCAGTGGTGAGAATATTTATCTTTTAAATGTGAGCTTCAATCTATATTGAAGACTGCAGTCCTTGATCACCTTCAACAAATTCTTCAAATCCATTCAGATTCAAAAAGTATGATTTTATAATATGTATAACACAAGTTGTTGATGAGTCTTCCTCTAATCATAATGCCAAGGTCTGTCTTATAAAGTCCAGCCTCCCAGATGATCTACCCTGCATTTAGATTGAAAAGGAATGGAGACAGGACACATCCCTGACACACTCCTTTCCTAATTTTGAATTATGCAGTTAGTTTCATTGCTCTGCTTTTTGGTTTAAGTATAGGTTTTGCATGAACCTCTACACGACCTGAGAAACGGATCTCGCGTGGTCCTCCGTTACCTGGGAAGTGGGCAGAGGGTTTCAAGGCCCCTTGGCTGTCCCTCTTCTCTGCCTTTCAAGATCTCTTTCTTTCCCCCTCTACGCGACCTGGAAAGGATTAAACCGGGACACTCCCTAGAGGCAAGAATTTTGAGGCTCAGTCTAACAAGCTTTGGACATGTTGTAAAGAGGGACCGGTCCTTGGAGAGGGACATCATGCTTGGGAGGGTGGAGGGACAGCGCAGGAGGGAAAGGCCCTCTATGAGGTGGATTGATTCAGTGACTGGGGTAATCGGGATGGGAGTGTCAGAAACAGTGTGATTGGCACAGGACAGAGCAGAGTTTAGAGCTGTTGTACACAGGCTCGCTATGAGTCACAAGTGACTCGACGGCACATAACAACACCACCACATAGGTTTTGTATGAGCACAATCAGATGTTCTGGAATTTTCATTCTCCTCAAAATTACCCACAATTAGTTGTGATCTATACCATCATATTCTTTTGCGTAATCAATGAAACACAGACATTTATATACTCTGCTTTCATCCAAGATCTATCTTATATTGGCTGTGATGTCTCTAGTGCCCCTTCTATACCCAGCATCTATTCTCTGTTGATGTTCTGTTCTTTGTTGATTTATTATTCATTTTTTTATAATCTTCAGCTGGACTTTGCCTCTTTGTTATATTAGTGACATTATTTCATAATTTCCACAATCTGTTGGAGCATCTATTTTTAGAATGCAAATAAATATGGATCTCTTCCAGTAAACTGAACAGGTAGCTGTCCTCCAGATTTCCTAACACAACCTGGTGAGCATGTCTAGAGCAACATCTGTTTGTTGAAATATGTCAATTAATATTCCATCAGTTCCTGGGGCCATGGTTTTTGCCATTTCCTTGAAATCAACTTGATCTTCCTCCTTCATCATCATTGCCTCTTGATCATATGTTGTTTCATTAAATTCTTCTTTGTCAGCCAATTCTTTTTGGTATAGTGACTCTGTGACTCCTTCCATCTTTTTGATGCTTCCTGGATTACATTCAGTATTCTGCCCATGTTGTTTGTTGTTGTATACTGTGGAGTCAGAACTCATAGCTGATCCTCTGGCAGGTTTTCAAAGGAAGTTAATTGCATGGGAGGAGACTACTTCCATGGAGCAGCTGGTGGCCTCAGAAGGTGTGTCTTCAGGATGATTGCAGCCTAGCTTTTTGCCACTAGGCCACCAGAGCTTCCTATTACCACTCAGGGCTTGAATTTGTTCTTTAGTTCCTTCAGCTTAAAAGAGGCTGAGCAAGTTCTAGCTCTTTGCATATTTCATTAAAGTACTTTGTGTTCCTAAATTGCCCTTAGAAATCTTCTGTTCAGCTCTAATTTCCTGATTTTTTTCCTTTATTTTGTCTTCTTGGCATTATAGTACAATAGTCAGGGTCTCTTGCAGCCATCTTGGTCTTTTCTTCCTCTGTTTTATAATGATCTCTTTCATTCTTTATCTCTATGAAATAAAAAAAAAAAATCAACAAAAAACCAAAACCCAAAGCTAGTGTTTTCAGATATAATTACTTTAGAATAAAAAGTTGATTCCCAATAATTGTAATTTCCTTTCTATATTCTATTGAATCCCAAATGATTTCATAACTTTTTATGAACTCTTGTCCTGCATAGATAACTCCTCTTTAATTTAGAGTAATATTTGTTCTTCTGTAATTTCCAACACTCCCGCATTCTAATTTTTTTTTCTGGCTCAAAGAATTATTATAACATTAAAACTCAGTTTCCACTTTCCTTGAAGTCACTTTACCTAATTTAATTTGATCTAAGGTTCCTCCTTTATATATCTATCTATCTATCTATATATAGATATATAGTTGTTGTTGTTGTTAAGTGTGGTGGAGTCATAGACGACTTACAGTGACCATAGGAACAAAAGACCTGAGCACTGTTCATAGAGTTTCTGGAGGCAAGCCACTCCTGCCTCCAAGCTTGTTTTAATCAGGAAGTTCCACAAAACCCTGTTCACCATGGGTAACCATTATTACATTTGGCACATTAATGTCACAGTGTTTAGCATCACAGCAACTATGAGTT
>NW_006399759.1:12977199-12990821 GCF_000299155.1 Elephantulus edwardii
CTTAAGAGATATGTATCTTATAATAAATTTTCATCTATCTATCTAATTTAATAGTCAAAGATCAAGACAATTTGCTTTTTGTTGGTACAAGTAACTTTATTGATTCAATCAAAGTTTATTTAATGTCAAATATGACAAACTTTAGGTTGTATGATTGAGAAATAAATTTGACTTTCGTCCTTTCCTTTAATAATATTCCAGTGCAGGCACTAAAGTAGATGTTGTTGTTGTTGTTGTTGTTGCTGTTGTTGTCAAGTGCCATCAAGTAGAGCGTAACTTATAGCAGCCCTATGAACAAAGACCTGGACCCCAGGCCTATAACAGTGGCCATTTCTTTTTGTTCACAGAGTTTCCAGAAGCATGTTGTTTAGGAAGTGGGTGCCACTCCTGCTTCCAAGATTATCTCAGTTCTGAGAGCCCCACCAAACACTGCCCATGTTGGGTAATATGGCATTTGACACACTAGTGGCACAGCATTCAGCATCACAGCAACCCCAAGTTACTGCAGTTTAGCAAACTGACAGAGCATTCTGTACCACTTAGAAGAATGTTTATCCCAAACACAATTAACACCAGGCCCAAGGGTGCAACTGCCTTTTAAATAGAAGGCCTACCCACTCACCAGCTCTTGGTTGATTCTAAACAACAAGCCCACAGCTCATTGTTAGCTAAATCTGGCAAATCTAATCAGTTCACACTCAATTGTGAAAGGGAAAACAAACAAAAACCAAATGAACAAACTGTCCAGACACAACCCCCACCAAGTAAAAGAACCTACATTCCAGAATCCAACTGCTTTATATACGTATTAGAGTAGATATAAAAAAAGAAATATTTAATTATCTCCATTTGTGTTTCAGTTCTGATTTCCGTGGGATATATTCTTACCAGTGGAATAGCTGTGCCGTGTGATTTCTACATTCAGATTTTTGAGGAAATGTCAAACTGCCCTTCAAAGTACCATTTTAGTATAAGAATTCCAGTCTCTTTGTATCATCTACAAAATTTATTGTTTGCTCTGTCCCCTCCAACATTTAACATTTTCTGTTTTGTTAAAATTTGTAGCTCTTACTGGAGTGGGATAGTATCTCATTATCATTTTGATTTACATCTCTCTGATTGCTCATGATATTGAACATTCCTCATATGATCCTTGGTCATTCAAATGTCCTCCCTCATGAAAAGTTTTTTCATGTCTTTTGTAGATTTTGTAATTGGCTATTGGTATTTTTCTTGTGGAGGCCCTGTAGTCGTCTGTAAACTTTGTTTATACAGTCTTTGTCTGAAATATCATTGCCTAACATTTTCCCCAAAACTGTGGGCTTTCTTTTCACCGTACTAGAGAAAGTTTTGATACACACAAAGATTTGATTTTAAGATGGTCTCATTTGATAATTTTATCTTCTCTGGGTGGATCATTTTTAACTATAATTGAAAAGCCTGTTTAGTCCATAAGACAAGGCATCTAATTTTGTTCCCATTTTGTCTTTTATGATTGATGTGGTTTTGGATTTTACCCCAAGGTCCTTGATCCATTTTGAGTTTGGTTTTGCGTATGTTTTAAAATGTGGATCATGCTTCAGTTTTCCAGTTTTTGTCTACACCATTTCTTAAAATGGTTGAGTACCTTTCCTAAAAAGACATCCACTTCAATACTTTGTCAAATAGCAGTTAACTTAAATAGTAGTTTGATGAGTTGATTTCTGCATTCTGAATTCTCTATTCCTTTGATCTCTGTGTCCATAACAATATTATTTACCGTAGCTATAAAACGGAAAAAAATCGGGGGTGAAGCTGGGCCAGGGGCAAAACTGGGAGAAGTGGCACATGCTACACTGGGGAACATCCCTACCTGAGAGTTATCCCCACCAGGGAGCTGCCTGGACAGCTGGAATTTGAGTAAGGGTCCACATGTAACCAATTGATGAGAGTCTGTCCATATTGTGTTCCCACAACTGCCCTGCACCCATGCCTATGCCCTGTGCCCTTACCCATGCCCTGCACTCATGCCTGAGAACTGCACCTGTACCCAAACCTATGCTCACATACTACACCTCTACCCATGCCTGACACCTGTGCCCTGAGCCAGTACCTCTGCCTGTGCCTATGCCTGCCTTGCACCTGTGCCTCCATTTTTCACCTTGCATCTCCCTATGTCCAGTCAACTAACTGCCTTTAGTTCAGAACGCCTCAATCTAATCTGCCTGCAACAGTTATGAACAGAAGAGACAGCTTTCACAGGCCCTGTTCTGAAACTTTCCTTGAGTCAGTAGTTCAGAGAGAAACACAGGCTTCATAACTGCCCCACCTTCTTCTGGAACAGAAAGTTAAGATTGAGAACATTTTGTCGCCTCAGACATGAAAAACTCCACTACAGAAATGTCATGCAAGAATCAGGTTACCTCACACCCTACACAAGAGCAAAACAAGATGTCACCCCCCCCCAAAGTGACACAATATCAATGGATTTTCTGAAGCCAGAAAGTCTGATGGAAATTTTTGACACAGAATTTAAAAGAACAATGATTGAATATTTTCAATGCATGAAAAACAAACATGAAGAATTACAGAAAACTGCAAGCAAAAACCAGGAGAAGCTTAAAAAATACAAAACAATGTAGATTTAAAAAAACGAGACATTAGAGGCTCTGCAAAAAATAAGAAATCGTGATCCAAAAGATGAGGTTGAATGTTTCAGATGCTGTCAACATGATGGAGGGACACATGAACAGAGTTGAAGAGATGGAATACAGAACCAGTGATACAAAAGACAGAATAGTTACCACTAATCTGCTAGAGCAAAACACAGAAGCAAAAAGGAAGGAAAAAGAAGAAAACCTAAGAATAATGTGGGACACCATCAAGAGAAATAACATGCACATCATTGGAATCCCAGAACAGGAAGAAGCAAGTAAAGGCACAGAGAAAGTTGTGGGAGAATTACTAGAAAAAAATGTCCCAGGCATAATGAAGAATGAGAGAATATATATTCAAGAAGCTGGCCAACACCATATAAAATAGACCCAAATGAAAAACACCAGGCATGTCATAATCAGATTTGCCAGAACCAAAGACAAGGAGACAATTCTGAAATCAGGGAAGGAGAAACAAAGAGTAACCTACAAGGTAGAGCAGATAAGATTAAGTGCTGATTTCTTAGCAGAAACCATGTGAGCAAGAAAACAGTGGAGAGACATATATGGAACACTCAACACAACTGTCAATCAAGACTACTGTACCTAGCAAAATTGTCCAACAAATATGAAGGAGAGATCAAGATATTCTCAGAAAAAATGGAACCTAAAGGAGTTTTTAAAAACAAGACCAGTGTTTCAAGAAACATTGAGAGACATATTTCTTACAAAAGTGCCACAGAAAGTAGGGTGTAGCAACAACAAAGTAACTAGCAACAACACCAAAAAGAACTTCACAAAATGATTGCAATAATCATACTCAATGTGAATAGTTTAAATTCACCATTGAAGAGAAAAAGAGTAGCAAATTGAATAAAAATCCCCAAAATTCATCAATGTGCTGTCTATAAGAGAATGAAGATAAAGAAAGACTAAAAACAAAAGAGTGGGGAAAAATATACCAAGCAAATTGCGACCAGTAAAAAATAGAAGTAGCTATATTAATCTCTGATAAAACAAATTTCAATGTAAAAACCATCACAAAGGACAAGGAAGGTTACTACATAATGCTTAAGTGGTCAATAGAACAAGAAGACATTGCAATAATAAATATCCATGTGCCAAATAAATGATCTGCAAAATATATAAAACAAACATTAACAAAACTGAAGAAGGAAATAGACAACACTACTATAGTAGTTGGAGACTTCAATACACCACTCTCAAGAAAATATAGAACTATCAGAAAAAAAATCAACAAAGATATTGAGGAATTAAACCATGCAATAAACCTCCTCGACCTCATAGATATTTATAGGTCAATACACCCCAAAAAAGCACAGTATACCTTTTTCCAGCACCCTTTTCTGATGAAAACACTCAACACAATAGGCTTAGAGGGAAATTTCTTCAACATAGTAAAAAGTATGTATTCAAACCTGAGAGCCAACATTGTTCTCAATGGAGATAGATTAAAGGCATTTCTTTTGAGAACAGAAACTAGGCAAGGATGCCCACTATCACCTTCTCCTATTCAATATTGCATTGGAAGGCTTAGAAAAAGTAATAAGACAGGAGAAGGAAATAAGAGTATCCAAATTGGCAACGAGGAGGTAAAATTATCTCTATATGCAGATGATATGATTATATACTTAGAAAACCCTAAAGACTCAGCAAGAAAACTGTTGGACATAGTTGAACAATTCAACAAAGTGGCATGATACAAGATTAACGTACAAAAGTAAATGGAATTTCTCTATAGTGACAAAGAGAATACAGAGCTGGAGCTAAGAAAAACAATACCCTTCACAACAGCTAATCATAAGATTAAATACTTGGGAGTAAATCTAACCAGAAGTAAATTATGAAACATTACTTCAAGAAACAAAAAGCAACCTGGAAAAAAGGAAAAATATACCTTGTTCATGGATAGGAAGGCACAATTTTGTGAAAATGACAATACTACTAGCAAAGGCAATCTACATTTTCAATGCAATCCCAATATGAATACCAATTCCGTTCTTCAAAGAGATGGAAAAGGCAATCTCCAATTTCATTTGGAATGGAAAGAGGCCCCAAATAAGCAAAGCACTCCTTAAGAAAAGAGAAATAAGGTAGGAGGCATCTCACTCGCTGATTTCAAATCCTACTACACTGCCGTGGTGGTCAAGACAGCGTGGTACTGGTACAATGACAGAAACATATGTCAATGGAATACAATTGAGAACTCAGAAATCTGTCCATCTACCTATGGTCAACTGCTTTTGACAAGGAGATTAAATCAGTTAAGTGGGGAAATGATAGCCTTTTCAACAAATGGTGTTGGCAAAATTGGAAAACTCTCTGCAGAAAACTCAAGCAAGATCCACACCTCCCTCCATACACAAAAACTAACTCAAAGTAGATCAAGGACCTAGGACTAAAACCAAGGACTATAAAGTTCATTAGAGAAAAGCTTGAAAGAACTCTAGAAGTCCTAATCCACACATAAACAGTCTTCCAAACATTCTGAAAACCTACAATCAGGAGAGAATAAAATAGATGAATGGGACCTTCTAAGATGCAAATCATTATGCACATCCAAAAATTTCTCCAACAGAGCAAAATGGGAAGCCACAGACTGGGAAAAATTATTTGGCAATGACATGTTTGATAATGGACTTTTATTTAGAATTTATAGAATACTAGAGCACCACAACAAGATAAAGGTAAACAACCCAATTGCAAAATGGGCACAGGATATGAACAGACACTTCACCAAAGAAGACATTCAAATGACAGACCAACACTTGAAGAAGTGTTCAAAATCCCTAGCTCTAAGAGAGAAGCAAATCAAAACAACTTTGAGGTATCATCTCGCCCCAGTAGAAATAGCAAAATTCAACAGAGTAGCCAACAACAAATGCTAGCGAGGTTGTGGAAAAACTGGATCCCTTGACTGTTGGTGAGAGTGTAAAATGGTGCAACCACTACAGAAGGCAGTATGGTTCTTTCTCAAAAATTTGAAAATTCAAATACCATTTGACCCAGAATTCCACTACTGGGAATATACCCTAAAGAAACTGGAACTGCCACTCAAACAGATACATGCACACTCACGTTTATTGCGGCTTTGTTCACAGTAGCATAGAGTTGGAAACAACCCAAATTCCCATCAACAAATGAATAGATAGTGAAGCTGTGGTGTATTCACACAATGGAATACTATGCTGCATTGAAAAACAAGGAACTCATGAACTATTGTACAAAATGGGTGACTGTGGAGGACATTATGCTGAGTGAAATATCTCAGTCACAAAAGGACATATACTGGGTAGTGCCACTGTTGTAAAACAGGACTGACATCAGAGTTGGGGGGAACATAAGAAAAGAGGGTTTAAATAATGTATACTGCATTGAAACAGATGAGGGAGGGAACTGTTTAAAAGGAATATATAATTAGGTATTATTTTTATGACAAGATTCCAGAATAAGGATTGGCAGGGAGGAAAAGGTGCAACAATGAATGAATGGGGGGGGCACTAATAGGGAAGAATATACTGTAAAAAAATATGTTGCATTAAAAAAAAAACCTAAAAAGGAAAAGAAAAACATCTCCTGCTCACCTGTATAAGCTTTTCAAGAACACGTAGCTACTGGTCATAAATCACTATAGCCTTTAATTTGCCAAACACAATTACACACTTCAGAGAAACCAGTAACTAGTTCTTTATGAAAAATATAGTGATAATGATGACATCAACGGCAATGAAATCAAAATAATATCCTTATTTTCTAAATTAAAAGTAATGAAAAAAACCTCCAAATATCCATCAATAAATTAATGGATTGAGCAATTGTGGTACATTCACACAACACTATACAGCACTATTTACCAACAGTTTTGTAAAATACTATGTAAATTGGGAGGGACGGGAGAGCATCATGCTAAATGTCTCAGTCACATGAGGACAGAAGATATATAAAGAGAGAATATTTTGAGAGAATATAAGAGAATATTGTTATAAGAGAATAATTAACCAAGATATGTATAAGTGTTCAAAAGGGGAAGAAGGAGAAGCAGGTGATGAGGAAGGGGCAAAATCACAGTGATAACACAGGTTGGTTGTCAGCGACAGGGTGAAGGATTAGGAAATGTTGAACGGGAAGTTTTAAAGATAGACTGATAACAGGCATAAAGTAATGGTATTTAATGATATAAAATAAAGTTTATATGAAAGACTGCATAAAACACAAGATAAGTGAATGAAATACAACATATGAATGATTGTGTAAAACAAACTACATGTATAAAACATGATGTATATGAATGATTATATGGAAACCAATAAAAATATTTAAGTAGTTGTTGGATGCTATCAATTACAACTCATGCTGACCCTATGAACAACAGATCTGAACAATGTCCTATCCTGTGCCATATCCACAATCTTGAATACACTTGTCCTTGCTGTAGTTACTATGTCAATCCACTTGGTTGTCTTACTATTCTTTTTTCCCATCCCTCTTCCTTCCCAAGCATGATATCCTTCTCCAAGGAATAGCCTCACCTGGTAACATGCAAAAAATATGGGAGACAAAAGTTTGCCATCCTTGCCTCCAAGGTGCACTCTGGCGTGTCTTTACCAAGACATCTGTGTTTGTTCCTTTGGAAGGCAACAGTTCAAGCACATCAATTATTTTGTCATCATTATTGATTGTCCAGCTTTCAGATGCATGACAAGTGATCGAAAAGACTCTAGCCTGAATTAGATGCACTTTAGTTCTCAAACTAACATCACTGCTCCTCAGTAATTTGGAGAGGTCCCTGACTCCAGAATTCCCCTATGCAATATGTCTCCTGACTATTAGTAACAAGTGCTTTGATTGTGGATCCACATAAGGTGAAGTTATCGACAGTTTCAATCTTTTCTACATCTATCATTATATTACCTATAAGTCTAGTAGTGAGAATTTTTATTTATTTGAAATTGAAATACAATACACATTACAGGCAGTTGTCTGATGCAGGAAGAGCTTCAAGTCTTTCTCACTTTCAGCCAGGAAGGTTGTGTCATCAGTAAAAAAGGTTATTAATGAGCCCTTTTCCAGTCATGATATCATACTCTTCTTCATAGAGTCCAGCTGCTTGAAAATTTGCTCAGCATACAGATTGAAGAGGTAGGGGAAAGGATATTACCTGGGAAAACATCTTTCTTAATTTTAAACCATGTGTGTTCCCTTGACAAGGCATTAATAGTAAATGAATGGGGAAAATGGGAAAATTAATGGTAAATTAAATAGTATGGAGATGGCAAAGAACAGATAATTCTGGAGGCTGGACTTTGAGTATGAATGTGTTATCAGGACTGGAGGAAGTCTCATCAACATCCTGTAGTATGTTAATGCCACAGCCTTGCTTGTCGAAACTGAGGAGGGCCTGACACATTTATTGAAGAAGATCAAGGACTGCAGTCTGCAATATTGATGAAAGCTCAATATCAAGAATATGAATATTCTCATCACTGGACCAATTGGTAACACCATGACTGATGGAGAAGAGATAGAGTTTGTTAACAGCTTCAGCTTGTTTGGTTCCACAATCAGTAGTGTTGGAACCATCAGTCAAGAAATCAAAGACAAATTGCATGCAGAAAATCTGCTGTCAGGAACCTCTCCAGAGTACTAAAGAGCAACAATGTCAGTCTAGGGACTAGGGTGTGCCAGATCCAGGTCATAGTCTTTGCAATTACTTGTTATGTATAATAAAGCTGTAAAATGACTAAAGATGACAGAAAAATTGATGCCTTTGTGTTATGGGGCTGGAGAAGAATATTGAACATTCATGGACTGCCTAGAGAACTAACAGGTCTATCCTGGAGAAGGTAAAGCTACTCCTTGGAGGGAAGGATTTTGAAGCTTTGTTTCACATACTTTGGGCAAGTTATCAGAAGAGACCAGCCCCTGGAAAAGGACATCAAGGTTGAAAGGATGGAGTGACAGTGCAGGACAGGAAAACCCCAGATAATAAGGATTGACACAGTAACTGGGGTAATGAATGTAGATATGTAGACAATGAGATTGGCTTAGGATATATCAGGATTCTGAGCTATTATGCACAGCATCACTATTGGTTGCAATTGATTTGATGGCACATAACAATAACTACAACAAGGAGAAGGTGGGAGAAGTTCCTAGGTGGTCCAAGTAGTTAATGTGCTGAAGTCCAACCACAGATACCTCAGAAGAAAGATCAGCTGATCTATTTCTGCAAAATGAGCCACTGAAAACACTATGGGGGAAAAATGTTCCCTGATATGCATGGGACCACCACAAATTGTAAATAACTTTTTGGAAATTGGTTTGAGGTAATGAAAGAAGTCAGAGATGTTTTGAGAAAGTTGGTGATATTCTCAAAAATATTTGAAAAAAATATAAAAACCTCCCTTGATAAATAAAACAGGGAAAGAAATAAAGGCAGTATAAAAACGATGGTGGTTTAAAGTGTACTTTGCAGGAGATATTTTGACACAGTACTAGGGGAATAAGTTCAGGGATATTTACATATATTTTGGAGTTGGTAGAACATAGTGGCATGGACCTGGGGGAGGGCTGGGAGCTGACAAGAGTTGAAGCTTGAGAGAAAAGTTAGACCAGGCAGTGAAGGTCATGTGTTTCTATTTAGAATTTGGATTTTATCCTGCAGGTGATTAGGATTAATGGAAAGATTTTTAAATAGAGGAATCACATGATCAGCTTTACATTTTCAAAAGTGCACTTTGGCTGAGTGACTGTAATGACTCAATGAGGCTGTACCATTAGGCTCTACAGGCACAGTGCCCAAGGTCTGAGTTTACCAAGGCCTACATTTCATTTGAGGCATAGGGGAAGGGAAATACAATTTCTATATAAGAAAAACTGCAAAATCAAAATTATTTTAATTAGATGTCTACAACTATAGAATTATGTTAACTACTTAACTACAGTTCAACTAAACTCTTAAGTAGTTTCAAACAAATTAGGTAAATGTTGTGTCGAGTAAGTGGGGCAAATAGCAATTTTATTCTTAGTCTCCTCTATCTTTTCACTCCATTCTATGAGATTAACCCTTCTATTTTCTTATTTTAAGATAAAAGCCTATTTAAAAAGCCTATAAAACAAAGACATTTCCATAGATCTCCTAGTTACTCTTAAACAATGTGTGTTTACTCTATTATCTGAGCAACTACAGATTAATAAACAATCAGAATGTACATTTAAATGTAATAATTAAAACTATGCATTTATTTAAAGTTAAAGGTTCTTCTTTTCTTTACTTTTTTATATTGGGCTTGTTTTGGGTTGTGGATGTATACCAAAGTGGGATTTGGTTGACATTTTCTTTATTTTATTCTTGTTAAGTGACCATTGTGGCAGACTTTGAGAAGAATGGGAATCCCAGAACACTTGATTGTTATTATGCGAATCTTATGCTTGGACCAAGAGGCAGTCATCAGAAAAGAGCAAGGAAATACTGCATAGTTCAAAATTGGGAAAGGTGTGCGTCAGGGATGTGTCCTGTCTCCAGATCTTTTCAATCTATATAAAGAACAGCTTCTCCAGGAGGCTGGACTCTATGAAGAGAAGTGTGGCATCAGGATTGGAGGTAGACTCATCAACAATCTATGTTATGCAGATGACACAACCCTGTTTGCTGAAACTGAGGAGGACCTGAAGTGTTTGCTGCAGAAGGTCAAAGACTGCAGCCTGCAATATGGATTGAAGCTCAACATCAAGAAAACAAAGATTCTCACCACTGGGCCAATTGGTAGCATCATGATAGATGGTGAAGAGCTTGAGATTGTTGACAGCTTCAGTTTGCTTGGTTCCACAATCAACACTCTTAATACCACCACCCAGGAAATTAAAAGACAAACTGCATTAGGAAATTCTCCTGTCAGAGACCTCAGTCTGGAGACTAAGGTGCACCTGATACAGGCCATAGTCTTGGGTATTACTTGCTATGCATCAAAGAGCTGTACAATGAGTAGGGATGCTAGAAGGAGATTTGATGCCTTTGAGCTTTGGTGCTGGAGAAGAGTACTGAATATACCATGGACTGCTAGGAGAACAAACAAGTTCATCCTGGAGAGGGTGGAACCAGGCTGCTCATTGGAGGCAAGGATTCTGAAGCTCCATCTGACATACTTTGGACATGTTGCAAGGAAGGATCAGTCCTTGGAGAGGGATGTCATGCTTGGGAGGGTGGAGGGACAGCGCAGGAGAGGAAGACCCTCGAGGAGATGGATTGACTCCATCACTGAGGTAATGAGGATCCGTGTGTCAGAGAAAATAAGGTTGGCAAGAGATAGAGCAGGTTTTAGGACTGCTGTACATAGCATCACTATGAGTCAGAAGCAATTCGACGGCATATGTGACAATGAGATGAGTACAAGGTATGCACAATAGATCTGAACTCTGTCCTATTCTGCACCACCCTTATCATTCCTGACACATTTGAATCCATTTCCACAGACATTCTATCAATCCATCTCATGGACAGTCTTCCTTTTCTGACCCTCCATCTTTCTAAGTATAGCCAAGTATATTCCTTTTCCAAGAAATTGTGTCTCCTACCAATATGTCCAAAATATGTAGGACAATGTTTCTATAACTTTGCCTCCAAGGAACATTCTGGTTTTACCTTTTCTAACATGTCTGTCTAGTCTTTTGACAATCCACGGGACATTCAGCCCTCTTCAACAACACAACTCAAATGCATCGATTCTTCTACAATCCTTATTCATTGTCCACCTCGTAGATGCATATCAGGTGTTTGGAAAGACTGACCTGAGTTAGGTGCATCTAAGACATCACTGCTCTTCAGGAATTTGGAGAGACCCCTAACAGCAGATTTTTCCAATGCTGTATATTTCTTAAAACCCTGATTATGTGTACATTTGGTGTTCACCATAGGTCCAAGCATGATGAAATCATTGACAATTTCAGTCTTTCTTCCATCTACCATAATTTTGCCTACTGGCTCAGTGATGAGGATTTTTGTTCGATTGATATTGAGATATAATCTAGACTGTAGGCTGTAGTCCTTGATCCTCTGCAGAAAGCTCTCAGGTCTTCCTCACGATCAGCAAGCAAACTTGTGCCATCTACATAACACAATTTGTGCATGAGCCTTCCTCCATCCTGATGCCACATTTTTCTTCATAGAGTCCATCTTCTTGGGTGATTTGAAATCGGTTTGAATTGATTTGAATAAGATTGAATAGGTATGGAGAGAGTATAAAGCCCTGACATACACCTTTCTTGGTTTTCAAACATACTGTGTGTCCCTACTGTATTCAGACAAAAGTATCTAAGTCTAGGTATAAATTTTGTGTAAGTAAAATTAAGTGTTCTGGAATCCCCATTCTTCTCATGGTTAACCATAGTTTGTTATGATCCACACAGTCATATACCTTTGTGTGCTTAATATAAGACAAATAAAAATTCTTCTGATATTCTCTGTTCGCAGCCAAGATCCATCTAACATCAGCAATAATATCTCTGGTGCCACGATCTCTTCTCCATCTAGTGTGTGCATCTGGAGATTTCCTGAAAATATATTTTTCCAATCGTTTCTGGGTGATCTTCAACAACATTTTGTTTAATGATGTTGTCTGTTAATGCATTTGGATCACTCTTTTTTTTTTCCAGTCAGTTGACCAGGTAGCTGTCTTTCAAATTTTCTAACAGAGACTGATAAGCATGCCCAAGGCTGCACTTGGTATTTAGGACCTGTAAATTAATTTCCTATTGATCCCTAGAGCCTATCTTTTGCCAATGCTTTGAATGCTTCATGAACTTTTCTTTAATCATCACTGGCTTTTTATCTTCCTGAAATATTTCTTTGTTGATCAATTCTTTCTGATACAATGACTCTGTGTATTTCTTCCACCTTCCTTTGATGCTGCCTAATTGCTCAAGAATTTCCCCATTGTGTCTCTCAGTCTTGTAACTTGAGGCTTGAATTTGTTTTTCAATTTGATAATGATAAACAAGTCCTTCCTTTTTTGTTCTCCAATTCTAGATGTCTATATATTTCATCAAAATAGTTTATTTTGTCTTCTTGAGCGGCTCTTTGAGCTGCTTATTTCTTTTCCTTTGACATCTCTTCCCTTAGTTTTGGTTTCTTTAAGCTATAGTGTAATTTTCAGTTTCTTCTGACATACATTTTGGTCTTTTTTTTCTCCTCTGTTTTTGTAATGACCTTTTGCTCTCTTCAGGAATAATCTCTTAATTGTCATCCCACAAGTAATTTCTACTTAGGTTTAAAATAATTGTTCCATATCTATTAAATTCCACTGTATCTTCCATTGTTGGGATAGGGTAAAAAGGTGAGATTTTAAGACTCATATATAAGATAGAGGCAAAAGAAATGAATTAAAACATGTTTGTGCAAAATTCTTTATATTAAAAATTTATCAAATATTCAAAATTATGTTGATGTATTTGTTATGTGCTATTGAGTTGACTACAACTCATGACAATCCTATGAACAGCAGATCAAAACCATGGCCTATTCTATGACAACTTCATGATCTTTGCCATGCTGGATCCCATGATTACCGTCACTATGTCAATTCATCTTGTTAAAGAAGTTCTTTATTTTGCTGTATTTGATCAACATGATGTATTTTTCTAAGTACTGTCCTTTATAGAGATACTGAAAGTATGTGACACTAATTTTCTTGATCCTTGCCTCTAAGGAGAATCTTGGTTCTGCTTCCTCCAAGGCAAATTGATTTGTTCTTCTAGCAGTCCATTATATATTCAATGTTATTTACAAACACATCAATTATTTTTCTGTCATCCTTATTCATTCTCCAACTTTCAGATTGTTGTTGATGTTGTTATGTGCCATCGAGTCGCTTGCAACTCATAGCGACCCTATGTACAACAGCCCTAAACTCTGCTCTGTCTTGTGCCAATCGCACTGTCTCTGTTGCTCCCATCCCAATAACACCAGTCACC
>NW_006399759.1:12997291-13023460 GCF_000299155.1 Elephantulus edwardii
GACTCGACAGCACATAACAACAACAACAAGAACAGACCTTAGTGAGTTGAAATGGGCTGATATTGCCCCCCTTGAATCAGAATATATTCTATTATTGCAGGAATGATGAATTGAAGAGGAATGATTTCACATTCATTATGAAAAAGAACATTTTAAAATCTATCCTGAAGTATAACACTCTGAGGAATAAGGATACTGTCCAAACTTATTAACTGGAGGACTTGATAATATAACTACTATCCAAATTGTATATTTGGATAAACCAACCACTAAAATCAAAGATGAAGAAATTTAAAGTTTCTCACAACTTTTTCCAGTCTTAAACTGATGAGACATGCTACTAAGATGCATTAATTGGTGACTTGATTTCAAAATTAGGAACAAAGAAGAAAGAATGGCAATTGGAAAATATGACCTTCCCTACAGAAATTAAGCTGGGATACCATGACAGACTTCTGTGCAATGATCTATTCATTGTAAACATTTTTTTAGATAAAACAATAAATAGTGATTAGACATATAAACCTCACTTGATGGTCTATACAGGAATGAAGTTGACTACATCTGTGGCAAGAGATTTTGGAGAAGCTTAGTATTAATAGTCAAAACAAGGCCAGGGACTAAGTGTTGAACAGACCCATTACTCAGAAGCAAATTCATACTGCAGGTAAATAAAATTCAAACAAGTGCACCAGCAACAAAATACAAACTTGAATCCATCCTAGTTGAGTTTAAACACCATCACAATAATTGATTTGATTAATTGAACACTAATTATGGAGACCTGATGAATTGTGTGATGACATCAAGGACATCATCCATAAAAGAAGCAGGCAACCCGGCAGCACATAAAAACAAAGTCTTCAATATGGATTATATTTTATCATCAAGTAAACAAAAAAGTCTTCATTAGTGTACTAATTAAAAAATGTAAGAGGAGAAAAGACTTAAGTTGTCATAGATTTAGCTTACTTAAATTTCACCATTAACACCAACACCCATGGTTGTAGCAGTCAAGAAATCAGAAGGCTCATTACACTGGAAAAATCTGCTGTCAAGAATGTAATTTTAAAGACTAAGGTGTGCTTGTTCCATGATATTTTCAATTGTTTTGTATGCATTTTAAATTTGGACAATGAAAAAGGATGATATAAGAAAATTGATGCTTTTGAATTGTATTATTGGACAAGAGTCTGGAACATACCATGGACTGGCAAAACAATAAACCAATCTGTTTTGAAGGAGCTACAACCAGAATGCTCTTAACAGCCACAGATGACAAAACTGCATCCCAGATACTTCGATCATGTTATTATGGAAAAAGACATGATGCTGGGAAAGGTAATGGATCAAAGAAAAAGAAAAACACTGTCAACAAGATATATTGACACAGTGACTGCAAAAAATGAGTTTTAACAGTACAGAGTTAGGATGACGCAGAATAGAACAAGGTTCAGATCTGTTGTTCATAGGGTCACCATGAGTCATAGTCGATCGGTGGAGACTTAATAGAAAAAAGAACAACAGTGCCAAATTTAAGTAAGCTCTGAATTTATTAATTCAGTGTTAGTTAATTAATAGCTTATACTTTTATAAACAAGACATATAAATAAGACATGTTTGCAACTCTTGAGCAGCTCACAGTCCACTGGGAGAATAATAAACAAACAACTAAAATATATTTTGATGTGAACTATAACAGCATTATGCCCTGGAAATTGTGAGAACACAGAGGGGAGCCCATGTAAAACCAACTGCCACTGAGCCAGTTCTGACTCATAAGACAGCTCCGTGTGTTTCAGGATAGAACTGCACGCCATGGGTTTTCAGTGGAATATTCTTTACTCCAAGCTGCACAGTACACAGGAGTGCAAGGGTGGCAGAAATGGACAAGCACTTGATTACTACCTGAAAGGTCAGAGACACCTTAGAGGAAAAACATGGTGATATACTTCTGAAAGAATATTGCCCTTGAAAATCTATAGCATAGAGTTCTACTCTGAAATACACAGAGTTGCCATATGAGTCAAAACTGGCTCATTGGCAATTGTTTTATGTAGTCTCCCCCTTTTGTTTTCACAATTTCCAAGGCATAATGTTGTTATAGCTCACATCAAAATATTTTCGTTTTTTGTTTATTGCTCTCCCAATGGACTGTGAGCTGCTCAAGAGTCACAAACATGTCTTATTTACAATATGTCTTATTTACATTCAGTTAGTAATCAAGTCCTTGTCCATTTCTGCCACCTTTACACTCCTGTATGCCATGCAGATTGCAGTAATATGGACAGGGGCTATGTAGACTTCCCAATCAATTTTAGTTAGCAAAAGTATAAAGGAATTTAGTTTGGGAAATATTGACTGTGATGTCTGTGAAAATGCACACTGATTTGTCTTCATCACTTTGTTTTCTGGAAGGAGAAAGTTTGGTTTCAGATTTAAAGTTACCAGCAAGAGTTAATGAAGTAGCTCTTCTAAGAAAATATAAACCCACTGGCTATTACCTAATAGCAATAGATGGGAGCTAATGTTTAAAGTATTAAATATTAAAAAAGAGGCATGGGAAATAGCTAGAAAACATTACTCTTTATTAGAAATAGCAATTCTTCCTTTGAAGAATACTAAATATTCCAAGGACTGCCAACAAGCAAATAAATATGTCTTGGAGAAGGTGCAATCATTGTGGTTCTCGGAGGCAAGGATGATGAAGTTTTCTCACATACTTTGGGTATGTTGTTAAGATGGTCCAGTCCTTGGAAAAATAGATCTTTGGAATGGCTGAAGGTCTTTCTTGGAAAGAGAAAGCATCAGAGAAGAAGGACTTCAGCAAGATAACACAGTAATTTTAGTACTTACTATCCTGTGATCAAGTATATCAGAACTGATGAGGATAAGTCAGGGTTCAGAGAATCTCTGAATCATAGGCAATTTGATGATGCACATCAATAATTGTTACACATGGAGAGAGAGAGAGAGAGAGAGAGAGAGAGAATAGATTAATGGAAGCAAAAAACAAACAAACAAACAAACAAACAAAAAAAACGAAACAGCAAAGACCCAGAAAGAACGTTTCTAGTACTGTTGTTGTCTCTTAGGTGCTGTCAAGTTGCGTATGACTCATAGTGACCCTATGAACAACTGATCTGAACACTATTCTATCCTGTGCCATCCTCGTAATCTCTGACACACTCGAGCTCATTGCCTCAGTCACCATATCAACTTACCTAATTGAAAGTCTTTCTCTCTTTTGTTGTCTCCTCTTCCTTCCTGAGCATGATGTCCCTCTCCAAGAAACATGCCCAAAGGATATGAGATGAATCTTCATCCTCTGCCTCTAAGGAGCACTCTGGCTGCACTTTCTCTAGAACTTATCTGTTTGTTGTTTTGGCAGTCCATGAGATCTTCAGCATTCTTCTCCAACACCACAGTTCAAAGGCATTAATTTGTCTTCTGTCATTATCCACTCTCAGATGCATACCAAGTGACTGAATGGCCCAAATCAGATGTTCCTTAGTCCTCAAAATGACATCACTACTCTTCAATAATTTGTAGAATTCCCTGACTAAAGACTTTCCCAAGTATAATACATTTCCTGATCTCTTGACAGCTAGTACTGAGTATATTGATTGTACATTCAAGTAAGAGGAAGTTGTTGAAAGTCTCAAGGCTTTCTCCATCCATTATGATGTTGCCTGTAAGTCTAATTGTGAGAATTTTTTTCTTCTTGATATTGAGATGCAATCTATATTGAAGATTTCAGTCCTTGACATTTTTTCAGGTCAAGTTCTTCTCACTTTAAGCAAGCAAGGCTGTGTCGTTTTCATGACAAAGGCTATTGATGAGTCATCTTACAAGCCTGATGCCACATTTTTTCTTCCTACAATCTATTTTCTCTAACAACTGATTCTAGTGGCAAGAATCTGAGCTGTAATCCCAAAGGCCTGCAGTTCAAATCCACGAGCTGCTCTGCGAAAGACAGGTGGGCTATCTCCTCTCATGCTATTGCTGCCTCTGAAAACCTGCTGGCTAGTCAGCTATGGGTCAGTTTGGACTCAAAGGCACACAAACAACAGCAATAATATATAAAATAGGTATGGAGAAAAGATACAACTCTGACGTACACTTTTCCTAATTTTAAACCATACATCCCTTGCTCTGTTCACACAATTGCTTCTTGGTCTAGGTATAAGTTTCATACCAGCCAATGAAGTGTTCTTAAATTTCTATTCTTCTTAATGTTAGCTATAGATAAAATCTGTTATGATCCACACAGTTAAATGTCTTTGCATAGTCAATAAAGAGCACAAATAGACATTTATCTGGTAGTCTGCTTTCCACGAGGATCCATCTGACATCAGCATTGACATCTCTGGTGCTACAGTCAAGTGAACTATCTGATGGGTTTTTATGAGCTATTCTAGCCATTTTTTTAATGACCTTCAACATTTTAATTGAATGAGATGTTAATGATATTGTTCAATAAATTTTACATTCTATTGGATCACCTTTCTTGGGAATGGGAACAAACATTGATCTCTTCCAGTCAGTTGGAAAGGCAGTAGTCCTCCAAATTTCCTAGCAATGACTGGTGAGCATGTCTAGGGCTGCATCTACCATTTGAAACATTTCAGTTGATATAGCAGATATTCCTGAGGTTTTATATTTTAACCAATGTCTTCAGTGCAGCTTCCTTCTTTATCACTGGCTTTTGGTCACATAGAACTATTTCAGTGTTAGCCAATTCATTTTGGTGCAGCGACTGTTCGTTCTATCTTCTTTTGATGTTTTCTGGGTCATTCAAGATTTTGTCCATGGCACTCTAAGTATTGCAACTTGAGGCTTGAATTTATTTTTCAGCTTGAGAAATGCTGAGTGAGTTCTTCTGTTTTCATGCTCCAATTTTAATTAAGTCTCTGCACATTTCTGCTACAGTAGTTTGTTTTGTCTTTCTTTGCTGTCCTTTGAAATCTTCTGCTCATCTCTTTTATTTCAGTTCTCTTCCCTTCCTTTAGGCCTCTTGAGGCTCTGGCGCAATTTTCAGGTCCTCTTCTGACAGCTGTTTTGATCTTTTTTTTCTCCTCTGTCCTTTTAGTGAACTTTTACCCTCCTCATGGATTATACCCTTAATCTTCTCTCACAATAGTGAGATTATGATAATGTTGGTGATAGCTGCTATCAAGCTGACTCCAACTCATGGGGAGTCCATTTATAAGAGATCAGAATGTTGGCCTATCTTCTGTTATTCCCACAAGCCTATGCTTATTCAAATACATTCTTGGGGCTGTTATGCTAATCTATCAAATGTCCTCTATTGTCCTTCTACTTCACCATATCTGATTACTCTGGTAGAAGCTGATCTCTTCTGGTGTTAATTCTAAATCAAGCCAGTCATGCAATGTATTATGATGCATGGCCTTTCATTGATACTTTTCAGAAGTAGATTGTTAATCCTTTCTTCTTAGTCTTAGTCTAAAAGTTCAGCTGAAACCTAGCCACCATTACTGACCAACCCTGCTGCTATTTGAACTATTTCTGGTCTAGTTTCATGAATTGCAGAAACTTGTAAACCACCACAGCAATCTGAATTGAGAAATTACAGAAATGTTGCAAAGAGTTCAAGTTGTGCAAAGCAAAGTCATTATGAGTGTCTGAATCAGAACCTTGTATCTTCTCTAGCTCCTCTCTCCCATTGACTGACTTGGGACACATTCTCTAATGACTCAACGTAAAATATGTGTCCATGTGTTCTTTCTGGTTCCCCGGAACACAAGTATTGTGCCTTTCTCCACTAAGGCTTTATTTATTTGTGCTGAAATTCACATCAAAACACAGTATGTCTGGAGATATTGCTCTTCTCCCTTGCTCTTTATTTGCAGCACTTCCTCCCACATTATTGGAATCATGTAATTTATGAATCCTTTTGGTTTTATTCCCCCCTCCTTTATCCCTCTCTCTAGACACCTCCTCTCTTCCAAATGAAGGCTCCTGGAATGTGAAGCTTTGCACAGATGTTCCCATCATGAGGGTGCTTGACTATTTCTCAGATGATGCCTCTGAGCAGATGTTCTGGTGTGTGCCTCCTCCTTTCTCTGCTGTTGTGCTTTCTATACAAACACCAGATTGTATTTCTGTTTCTTTCTTGCTGGAGAAAACCTGTTTCATGATGGTGATGGCGTAGGCTGCGGTTTCAGGCTGTTAGAGGTGGTCCCTGGTACAAAGGTTTTGCAGATCAGAGCGTTAGGCCAATGAGGCTTAAGAAATGCAATTTGTGCTATGACTTTATCTCCTCAAGAACCTGCTGCTTTCTGGCTTTCTTCCATCAGCTGGGATTGCACAAGAAGAGGATCTTCCCCCACCCCCTAATTTTCATTCTTGCCCTTTACAGAGATTCTGAGTTCCCCTGTGTCTCTCTTTGGCTTTAGCAGTTGTTCACTGTCCTGAAACCTTCTCAGAATATACTATGTTCTTTATCTCTTGAGAACATGTGGGTTAGGATAAGTTAGCATCCATGGGATCATAACACTTTGTATAAACAGTTTAAAAGCACTTTGGTATACAGCAGTATTTCCTTGTGGTCAGCATTCTAGGAGCGTCAGTGGCCTCCCATTAGAGTAGGTGCAGTGATGTGACTATGGTCGGTAACCCCTGTTGTCACTTCTTTCCTCTGTAAATCTTCTTTCTAGACCATACAGAATACTTAATGATGCCTTTTGTCTTAATAGTATCTATTCTATATTATTCATACACTGATATGTCATTGAATGCTATGAGAATAAGTGTGACATAAACAACTAACAAAATTAAATCACATCTTTAAAATAAATAGAATATGCAAAACCTAAATGTATTCACATTTATGCAGCTTCGCACAATGAAAAAGGAAAATTTAGTAATAAAATACTTTGAAGTAAAAATATTTGAAGACTACATCAAAATGATGATAATTTCAAGGTTAAATTTTGCCATTACATAAAATACATTAGTGGATTAGGCTTGCATAAGCAGTAATAGCTCAAGTAATGGAGAAGATGTGGACAAATACATTTTGAAACATTAATAAATGAAATAATATTGTAAAAATAATGAAGGATACTGTATGCTGATAAGTAAACACTGACTGAGCATGAAGGTCTTAATTATTGGCTCTAACTTATGTCAGGGAAAAAAATCAGGATAAATGTCTATGCATTTCAGGATGTAGTGAACAATTTGAGTAAATGATGACTTTTATTTCTTGCCTTTCAAAGCTGTGAACTTGGGATTTATTCCATCAAAACTAATACCTATCACCAACTTACTTTCAATTGACAGAATCTTGGTTATGCCATGGTAGGTGGCAAATAGTTCTTATTGGTTTTAGAGTTGAAAAACTTCTCTTAGCCAGAAGCTACAGACACACAGATTATAAGATATAATCTTGGACCTAGTGAAAGGGTTGGGAAAAGTTTTTAAAAATTCCATTTAGTAAGGAATGCCAAAATTGCAATGCTTCTCAATCTTTGAGTTTTTCCAGATCAATCTCTGCTGCTATACAGTGTCTTCTTAGCCTTGGTATTTCTATTAAAGCCTCACTCTAAGATACCTCATCATAAAAAGTGGCCAATTTTGTAATGGATGTCTTTAACTCTTCTTCAGTGACAGCTATGTGCCTCTTTGTCTGAACATCCTCAAACATGGCTGCTACTTCCTTGATGGCTCTTGATCTGATCTGAAGTTCAGAATGAACACGATCGATGCACTCAAGCATTGCTTATTTTCTTCTAGCGTCAGGTCCAGCATTGCTTTCCTGTTCCCTATCCCTTGCCATGCTTTTCTTAAACCTGGCTCTTCTCTCTACTTCCAATTCCATATTCAACTCATTTTAAAAGCACTTGTTCAATTGCATGCTTCACTAGGTTACTGTGCTCTTTGAGCAGAAAACAGTCTTAACCCTCCTAGTTTTGTCACTACCGTGTCACCCTTAGTCTGAAAGCACTCCTGTATAAGATTAACTTCTTAAAATATATTACACCAGAAGCACAAATAGCACAGAAAGTGAAATCACAGATGGCTGACAAAAGATATTGTGCACCTCCCTTAACGTTCAGATTAATTTTCATATGGACCATAGAGAGCTTCAATACGACTGCAAACGTGTCCCAGTCTGCTTTAAATAACTTGACTGCTGCATGATGAGCACTTGAGGATGTTACCTGGCAGTAGCCTCTTCACTGATCTCCACTACGGTCAATTAACACTTGCCACCAATGGGGAGAGATTTCAGTGAAAGAAAACATGATCTCTTGAAGTTCAAATATGTGTTCCATTTGCTGCATTTTTAGCTAAAGAGTGCTGACTGTACAAGGTAAACAAATTATGCACATAAACAAACAAATGAAACCCAAAATCACAGCCGTTGATTTGGTTCTGATCCTTAGCAATCTCCCGTTAGGCTTCTGAGGTAGTGAGTCATAACGGGAAAAGATTTTCCATCTTTCTTTCTGGGAACAGCTGGTGGGTTTGTATCTTTAGGAGATAGATAGTCTTTGGGTTAGCAACACAATTCACTTAATGCTACATACTACACTTTTCTCGTTCTCGTTAACAGTGAGTGGAAACCAACTCACAGCTGACCTTTCATTGGGTTTCAGAGGCTTGAATCACAGGAGAGGAGATTATCCATTTTTCTCTTGAGATTATCCATTTTTCTGTTGATGGGTTTGAACGGTCATAGATGTCAAGCCTTTGAGTTAGCAGTACACAGCCTACTTGTACACACTTCTCCATGGATTCCAGCTGAATTTGCAATTTTATTACAATCTTGTCAGAGACCCATGGTGGTGTAGTCTATAGGGAGTTGCACTTGTAACTCAAAGGCAGTGTCTCACTGGAGATTCACATCTATCCACAACATCTTCAGGAATTAACTGCTTTGGGAAAATTCACTGGACTTTCAGCACTGAGTCACTATCAACAAAATGGTAACACTTTTTTTAATTATTATAATCCACTTGCTGTACAGCGGTAACTAACTCATGGTTGCTGTAAAGCTGAACATTGTGACACTGATGTGTCAAATGTTACCCGTGGTAGACAGTGTTTGGTGGAGCCTCGCGATTAAAACAAGCTTGGAAGCAGGAGTGGCATCCACTTCTGTAATAGCTTGCCTCCGGAAACCCTATGAACCTGGAGAAAGGATGAAAGTTAGACCAGTGCCCAAGTCTTTCATTCATAGGGTCAGACTCTATGGCACTTAACAACAACAACAACAACAGTCTTGATCAGATGATCAAGGACTGCAGCCTTCAATGTGAATTGAAGCTCAACATCAAGAAAACAAAGATTTTCACCAGTAGGCCAGTTGGCATCACCATGAAGACATGAAGAGATTGAGATTGTTAATAGCTGTAGCTTTCTTGGCTCCACAATCAACACTTTTGGTACCAGCAACCAGGAAATCAAAAGACAAATTACACTGGGAAAGTCTACTATTAGGGACCTCTCCACAGTACTGAAAAGCAAAGATGTCAATCTGGAGACTAAAGTGCACCTTATCCAGGCCATGGTCTTTGCAATTACTTGCTATGCTTCAGAGAGCTGGAAAATGACTAAGGAGGATAGAGAAGAATTGATGCCTTTTGAGTTGTGGTGCTGGAAAAGAGTATTGAATAGACTCTGGACTGCTAAGAAAACAAATAGGTTTGTCTTGGAAAGGATGAAACCAGGTTTCTTCTTGGAGGCAAGGATATTTGAAGCTCCATCTGACATACTTTAGGCATTTTGCAAAGAGGGTCCAGTCCTTGGATATCATGCTTGGAGTCATGGAGGGACAGAGCAGGACTGAAAGACCCTAGATGAGATAGATTGACTCAGTGACTGGGGTAGTGGAAGTAGGTGTGTCAGAGACAACGAAATTGTCTCAAAATAGAGCAGGGTTCAGGGCTGTTGTACATAGGATTTCTATGAGTCACAAGTGACTCAAAAGCACATAACAACAACAATCTTAAATGTGATACATCATTATGTCTGATCTCTCTTGGGGAAAGTACAACCAGAATGTTCCTGAAAGAAAAAGATGACAAAGCTTTATCTCATATACTTTGAACAGCTTGCTAGGAGAGGCTATTCTATAAAAAGGGGCATTGTGCTTTGAAATGTGGAGGGTCAAAGAGAGGAAGACCCTTAGCGAGATGGATTGACATAGTGACTATACAGCAATGGACTCAAGAATGTCAGAGATGAGGAGGATAATAAAGGACAGGACAGGGTTCAGATCTGTTATATTCATAAGGTTGCTGTGAATTGTACACAAGTAGACAGCACCTAACAACAACGACAACAACGTTTTCCATTTTATCTTTTTTCCTTATTTGGGGAGAAAATCTTCAGAACTTAAGTCAGCAATTTTATCTATATCTATCTATCTATAATCTATCTATCATCTATCTATCTATCTATCTATCTATCTATCTATCTATCTATCTATCTATCTATCTATCATCTATCTATCTCTATTTTCTTCTTTAAAGGCTGGGAGAAAGATAGACCATCTCCTCCCAGGCAATTACTGCCTCTGAAAACCTGCTAGAAAGTCAGCGATGGGTTGCTTCTGACTCAGTGACAAACAACAGCCCTTTAAAGGAGGGAGGAATTCTAGAAAGATTTCTTCCACTTCACTTTTTCTATTGCTGATTTCTACATATTTATTCACTTTGCACATCTGCTCAGTATGTGATATGTCAGGTGTGCTGTTGAACATGATACCAAAATACTTCACAGAAATTTATGTCTATAAATGTCTCCTTCGTATTATTTTCCAAGACACTTATAAACTCATCTTGTGTTGTTTTTTTGATAAGAGACTGACACTTTACATGTACTCTGTGTTTGTCTCAGGAGGTGTTCTTTCAGCCCTGGATTATTTTAAAAGTATTGTTTCAAGGAAGTTCTCTTTATTCAATACACCCTCATTTTTCTTGTGGCCATGGAATGACTGATTTTTGGTAAAGAAGCTGTGTGATATTGAACAATTTGTACAAGATGCCCCTCTACTTTTTCGTCTCCATTTCCATTAACGCAATAGTTTCAATGTCAATGGTTTGGTGCAGTCTCAGAGTGCACATTAATCAGCAGCCGGGATACTCTTCAGCTGCCTCATGGTTATGCATTTCTGCGCTCAGTTTCCACAACTTCTGAAAGACACAAATGTGGATGTAGTATCTGTCACACTAATGGTAAACTGTTTTCTGGCGGGGGGGAATGTGTCTGTAAACAATGACAACAGAATTTTCTCATGATTTGGAAAAGAAAAACCCCACCAACTTGCAAAACCCCCCTTTTGAAAACTGGCATGCATTAATTAACCTTTGCTTTTGCATCTTGCCTTGTTGCAAGACTGAAAGGTTTATTTATTTTTTTCATTTTGTTGTTGTTGTTGTTGTTATGTGCCATCGAGTCGCCTGCGACTCATAGCGACCCTATGTACAACAGCCCTAAACTCCGCTCTGTCCTGTGCCAATCGCACTGTCTCCAACACTCCCATCCCAATTATCCCAGTCCTTATTTTATACTGGTTTACTTACAGTTTGTATACATTATTTTTCACACTGGATTTTTCCCATTTCCTTTACCCACTCCTCTCCTTCCACCATTGAATTGTACAACCCTATATGTAACCACTCCCACCCTGACCCCCTCTCCCACTCATCCTCACCCTTCTGCTCCCACCCTCCCTCCCCTTGGATCCTCAGAGACAGTCTACAATAATAGTCTTATACTGTACTTGTCCTTATGGGACTGAGTTCACTCAGCATAGTCTCTTCCAAGTTAAGTAGTAACTTACAAAACGATTGTTCTTGCATGCTGTGCCATATTCCATTGTGTGAATGTACCATGATTTTTCAATCCATTCAATTATCATGGGACCTTTGAGCTATTTTCATGTTCTTGTGATGGTGAATAAAACTGTTATGACAGTAAGTCACCATTTGTGACTCAGTTCTCATTTTCTTGAGGTATATTCCAGGGAGTAGAATAATAGCTGGTTCATATGAAATTCCTAGGTTCAGCTTTTTGGGGAAACCTGAAACTGCATTTCAGAGTGGTTGTATCAGTTTACAATCCCACCAACAGTATATGAGTTCCTATCTATCCGTATACTCACCAACATTTATTACTTGCTGTTTTGTTAAACTTTGCCACTGCTACTGGAGTGAGTGAAAGGCCTGTTATTCAGGAAAGCAGCGTTTGTCCTTTGGTAATGTTAACCTGAAAATCGTCTCAACTAGTATCTCTCAGAATTAGATATAACACAAAATTTGTAACGAATTTGTAACAAAAATTGTAAGAATTTGTAATTCATGTCACTTAAAGTATCATGACAGGAGTCATTTTCAACACTCTCTTTTGCTTCCAATTCTTTCTTTTTCTTTCACAGAATACATGCTACTTTCAGAAGAGTTAGTTTTACCGACTAAAACCCAACAAGTAATGTATTTAGGAGATGCTTGGCCATCATCCAGTCTTCCCCCCCCCCTTGTGTACCATCAAGTCAGATCTGACTGGCAGAGGAGAAGATTGCCCCTCGTTCTCCAATGGAGCATCTGGTGGATTCAAAGTGAGTGCCTTTGGCATTGCAGCACAGCTTCTTTCCACTAGGCCACCAGAGCTCCCTATCATCTCCTATCATCCAGTCTTTTGACATGCAGAAGTATCTACCTGGAAAGTGTTTCAAGTAATTTAACTCTCTTGTTGTCCTTTATTGGAACCCATTTTACCTCTTTGATTTATGCATTTCATGGAAGAATAAAGAAAAATTAGCAATATAATCCCAAGAAAATACAAAATGTTAGCTCTGTCAAATGGAAGTTTCAGTAGTAAAGCAATATATTTTAAAACCAAATACCAATTTAAACCCAAATATTTCACTAGGAGAAGATACATATTTGCTAGAGAGTGATATTTTTAAAGCCAATTTTGAAAATCACAAAAAATTTTTTTTAAATAAAAAACAATTAAGATTTAAGTTACATTTCCAAACATTTATAAGGAAATATTTCCCTCATTTTCTTCATTGTCAGAATCATATAACCAATAAGGTTTTATTGATTGTTTTGTTGTTTGTTTCTGTTTCTGTTTCTGTTTTTCTTGACTGCAAAATGTATTGAGTAACAACAGTCAGGATTCTATTTTTTTTTTTTTTTAGAACAGTTCTCAGACCTGCTCATAGGCCCTCTGACCTCCAGTCTAGCAGTTTTGGGCCAGTGTTACACAATCTCCTTAGTTCTGTCAGTGATGGCCCACAGCCCTCCAGTATGCTTGAGTGGAAATTCTCATCTCTGGCTGGGGCGGGGGTGTTGAGAGGGCAGTGCCAATTCAGCTCTGTTTCAGAAATGTCTCTGGTTCACCATCACCTCTGATGCTGCTTCTGTTGCTGATCTCAGTTAGTCTTGTGCAGGATTCTCTGGTCCAGAAGGATATGCTATACTCTAAATTCTTTTTTCTTAAATGTAACAAGATTTCCCACTAATCACTAATTGTTACAAATCTGTTGTATTATGCTTTATACTAGAATATTATGTGATAAGAATAGTTGTAAATTTCATAAATACAATATTTTATGGTTTACTCTCCTTCATAGGGTCGCTATGAATCGCCTGTGACTCAATGCCACTTAACAGCAATAACATCAACATACAAAGAGAGATCAGCTGGCCCAGTGGACAGAAAGTGATGCTGCCAAGCCAAAGGTGGGTGACTTTTAATCTGTGGCCCTCAGGCCTGTCTTTCATTATTTTTCTTCAGACATTCCTCTAGGTCGGATAGCCCTGGTGTACAAGTTGCCATACAGTGGTAACTTGTGGTTGTGGTGAGGCTGAACACTGTGACACTGATGTGTCAGATGTGTTAATGGTTGGTTACCCAATGCAGACAGAGTGGGGTGGAGCTCCCCGATTAAAACCAGCTTGGAAGGAGGAGTGGCATCCACTTCCATAATAGCTTACCTCCGGAAACCCTATTAACGTGGAGAGAGGATGAAAGATACCTGAGCGTTGAGGACTCTCTTTCATAGGGTTGCTATGAGTTTCCTGCAACTCTATGGCACTTAACAACAACATAAGAATATTAACAACAAATTTATTTTAGTGGCTTAGTGGTAAGTAGTTGTGCTGCCAACCCAAAGACCCATGGTTCATTAGAAAGAACTTTATTGTACTCATCAGAGAGATGGACAAACTCCTCCCATTCCAAAGAAAAGTGATGAGACAGAGTGCAGAAATTATAGAACAATATAATTAATATCACATGCAAGTAAGATTCTGCTGAAGATTATCCCAAAACATCTGAAACAGCAAATCAAAAGAGAACTGCCAGAAGTGCAGGCTTAGACATATCAAGCTTATGAGTTTAGGAAAATCTGAGGTACTAGGGACATTATAACTAATATTAGATGGACCTTGGCTTAAAACAGGGAGTACCAGAGGAATGTACTGTGTTTCATTGACTATGCAAAGGCATTTGACTGTGTGGATCACAACAAACTGTGGCTGACTCTGAGAAGAATGGGAATCCCAGAACACTTGTTTGTGCTTATGTGAAACTTATACTTGGACCAGAAGGCAGTAGTCAGAACAGAGCAGGGTAACACTACATGGTTCAAAATTGAGAAGAGTATACACAAGGGATGTGTCCTATCTCCATACCTTTTCAATCTATATACAGAACACATTATCTTGGAGGCTGGGCTCTATGAAGAGAAATGTGGCAGCAGGATTGGAGGAAGACTCATCAACAATCTGTGTTATGCAGATGACACCATCCTGCTTGCTGAAACTGAGGAGGACCTAAAGTGTTCGCTGCAGAAAGTCAAGGACTGCAACCTTCAATATGGATTGAGGGTCAATGTCAAGAAAACAAAGATTCTTACCACTGGGCCAATTGACAGCATTCTGATAAATGGTGAAAAGATTGAAATTGTTAATAGCCTTAGGTTGCTTGACTCCACAATCAATACTCTTGCTACCAGCAGCCAGGAAAGTAAAACAGGAATTGCATTGTTAAAATCTGCTGTCAGAGACCTCTCCAAAGTACTGAAGAGCTACATTGTCAGTCTGGAGACTAAGGTGCACCTGATCCAGGCCATGGTCTTTGCAATTATTTGCTATGCATCAGATAACTGGACAACGACCAGGGATAATTGATGCCCTTGAGCTGTGGTGCTGGAGAAGAGTATTGAGTATACCATGGACTGCAAAGAGAATAAACAGTTTCATCCTAGAGAGGGTGAAACAAGGCTACTCCTTGGAGGCAAGGATTCTGAAGTTTCATCTGATCTACTTTGGACATGTTGCAAGGAGGGACCAGTCCTTGGAGTGGAACATCATGCTTGGAAGGGTAGAGGGACAGTGCAAAAGAGGAGGACCTTTGATGAGATAAATTGATTCGAAGACTGGTGTAATGCAGGTGGGTGTGTCAGAGACAATAAGATTGGCCCAGGATAGAGCAAGGTTTAGTGCTTTTTTACTTAGGGTCACTATGAATCACAGGCATCTCATTGGGACATAACAACAACAGTTGTTACTTTATTTCTAAAAAAAAGATTTTGGTGTTGCTATTTACTCAGTGTAGTAGAGTTATCTCTGACTTATCTTGACCCAGATAAAACAGATGTGAATCTTATTCAATAATTCACCATCTTCACAATCTTTGCTATATTAAAGCTCCTGCTTACATTCGTTGTGTCAATCTCATGGAGGGTCTTTCTCTCCTCATGTTCAAAGAACTAGTCCTTCCTGATAGCATGCATATGCTATAATTGAACCAAGGACACACTTGTTTCAAAACAAGTTTCTTTGTTTCAGCTTTTTTGGTTTTATTTTGTGGGTTATGGTTTGTTATTGTTTGGTTTGGTTTTTTCCCCTCCTGAATTCATGCTGCATTGAATACTGTCCACAAATGCCACAATTTAAAGGCATCAGTTATGTGATTGCTTTCTATATCACATCACATGAAGAAATTGAAAATATGGCTTGGGTCAGTTTCACATTATTATTCTTTAAACTGATATCCTTGCTCTTTTGCATTTTGAAGAAGTTGTTGAGGACAGATTTTTTTCGCAATACAAATATCTTTTTCTTCGTTATTGACTTCTGTTACCATCAGTGTTAATTGTGGATTCAAATAAAATAAAATCATTGATAACTTCAATCTTTTCTCCAGTTATCATAGTGGTGCGTCTTTGAGAATTTTCTTTATGTTGAGGTGTAGTCCATGCCAAAGACTGTAGTCTTCCATTTTACCCACCAAGTGTTTCAAGTCTTCATCTACTTTTTCAAGCAAGCTGTGTAATCTTCGCCTTGTGTCACAGGTGGTTCATGAGTTTTCCTCCAATCTTAATGCCATATTCTTTTTCTATAGTCCAACTTCTCAGGTTATTTGCTTAGCATACAATTTGAATAATTACAATGCAAGGATGCTACCATTACACATACATTTCTGATTTTAAACCATACAATATCTTTTTATTTTCTTTGAGTTACTGCTTCCTGATTCATGCACAGGTCCCTCCCATATGAACACAAGTAAGTGTTTTTCTTCTCAGGGCCCCATTATTTTTTTATGGTCCATACAGTCAAATTGTCAATCATGCTAAAGAATAACAGAAAGAAGTTTATTTATTGTGGTTTTTAATAGATTATGCAGAGGTATTTGACTGTATGGACCATAAAAATTTATGAGTAATATTGAGAGGAATAGGAATCCCAGAACATTTAACCGCTTGTGCGAGACCTGTATATATAGACTATGAAGCAGTTGTTTGAATAGAACAAGGGAACACTGCATCATTTAAAATCAGGAAATTATATGTCAGGGTTGTATCTTTTCTCCATATCTATTCAATCTCTATACTGAACAGATCATTTGAGAGGCTGAATTTTAGGAAGAACAATGTGGTGCTACAATTCGAGGAAGGCTTATAAATAACATACATTATACAGATGACAGTACCTTGCTTGTGAAATGTGAGGAATAATTTAAATACTTGCTGCAGAAGATTATGGGTTCTTCAATGTGGGTAAATATTTCAATATCAAGAAAACAAAAATTCTCACCACTCGATCCATAGGAAACATCATTATAGATGGAGAAAAGACTAATTTTGTCAACAGCGTCATATTACTTGGATCCACAATTAATACCCATGGTTACAGGAATCAAGAAATCAAAAGGTAAGTTACACTGAATAAATCTGCTGTCAAGGACTTCTCTAAAGTGCTGAAGATGAAGGATGCCAACTTCAAAATTAAGATTCATTTGATCTAAGGCATATTCATTTCATTTACTTCCTATGCATTGGAAAGTTGGACAATGAATAAAAATGACAGAAGAACAAATGGCTTTGAATTGTGGTTTTGGAGAAGAGTACATAAATCCCATGGAGTGCCAAAAGAACAACAACAATAACAACAAAAATCTATCTTAGAGAAAGCACAATCAAAGTGCTCTTTAGAGACAAGGATGATGCAATTTTATCTCACATACTTTGGACATGTCAGGAGGTGTAAGTCTTTGGAAAAAGACATTGTGTTGGAAAAGTTGGAGTGTCAGAGAAAGAGAAGACACTTTAAAAGGTGAACTGACATAGTGAACATAACAATGGGCTCTAGTATATCAGAGATAGTGATGATAGCACAGAATAGTGTAGGGTTCAGATTTGTTATTCATAGGGTAGCTATTGGTTGAAAGCTACTTCTTGAAATGTTTCAGTGTTGACCAGTTCCTTTTATTGTAGTGAATCAGTAGCTTCTTTCCATCTTCTTATAATGCTTTCTATGTCATTCACTACTTTGCTTATAGAATCCTTCAGTATTACAATTTTAGGTTTGAAATTATCCTTAAGTTCTTTCAGCTTTAGAAAAGTTGAATATATCTTTCCTTTTTCATTTTTTACCTCTAAGTTTTGCATATTTCATCATAATACTTTGTCATTTTGCATTGTCCTTTGAAATCTTCTGTTCAGCAAAATTGTTCCTAAGTACTAATCACCATCACATGGTTTTAAAACACTCAAATGTAAAACCAGACTATAGTAACATTGTTGTTGTTGAGTACTGTAGAGTCATAACTGCACATAGTTGATCCTCAGTGGGTTTTCAGAGGCAGTTATTTGCACAGGAGCTTACCCATCCTTAACTCAAGGCTGGTGGCCTCGAACCACCTTCGCGATTACAATGCAGCTCCTTTCTACTAGGCCAACAATGTTATGTTCTTATAGCATATGTAGATGAAACTATTTGATTCTAAGTGTATTTGTTTTAATTATTAATGATATCTCTCATGAAAGCACGTTAGAATTTTCAAAAAGAAAATTAGCACAAAGTACTAATATTCTAGGTATATTGACATCTACAAACTGAACTTACAAAAAGATCCTTTTTATTGTTAAAACTAACTTTATAGATACTTTTGTCTAAAAAATGTTTCTGTTGACACACAATTCAACATTTTTATAGTTTTAATCATTCCTTAAAATTGGATAATTAATGCTCCAGTTTCTGTATTCCATTTTAATTTTAATATTTTTTTTTGGTAAGTAAAGCCACTTACCTAGAATAACTTACAGAAATATCAAGTTTCCTGAAGTAAAGATTTCTCATCTTGCTCATAGATTTATTTTCATTCCCTGAAATTCATTGCAATGAATAGTTTAGAGATCAAGTCATGGTACATCTATAATTTGGCTTGAATTTTGCTCCATAGAACTCCAAAGATCAAAAGACTCCATAGTCCAAAGGGCTGATATAGGCCACTATATCATGTGAGAATTTTTACTTTGCCTATCTGAATATATTCTCTAGCTGTGTGAAATGGGTATAATAATATTTCCTTCTAATTTTTAGACAGTTTTTCCATAGATTAAATGCAGTAATTGTTATGGGAATATTTTTTTAGTTTTTATTTTATGTTGGTTTGTTTACAAAGTTTATATATATATTTTTTCACATCATCCTTCCTTCACATTATCTTTCACGCAATAATTCTCATTTAATATGTTTTATAAAATTATTTATCACTAAGATTTGCCCACTATTACCATGAATTTCCAGATGATATAGGAATATTTTAGTACCATAATTGAATAGTTTAGTTTTAGTTAACTTAGCTCCACAATCAATACTCTTGGTACCTACCAACAGTCAAAAAATCAAAGGGTGAATTTCATTGTAAAAGTCTATTAGGGTCAGGGACCTCTCCAGAATACTGAAGAACAACACTATCAGTGTGGAGACAAAGGTGTGCCTAATCTAGGCTATGGCCTCACAATTAAACACTATGTATCAGAAAACTGGACAATGATTAAGGATGATAGAAGGAGAACTGATGCCTTTGATCAGTGGTGTTGAAAAAGAGTACTGAATAGATCATGTCCTGCTAGAAGAATAAACAGGTTTGTCCTATAAAAGCTGAGACCAGGCTGCTCCTTGGAGGCAAGGATTCTGAAACTTCTTCTAACATACTCTGGACATGTTGCAAGGAGGGACCAGCCCTTGGAGAGATACGTCATGCTTTTACAGCACAAGAGAGGAAGACCCTGGATGAGATGGATTGATTCAGTGACTGGGGAAATGGGAGTAAGTGTGTTAGAGACAATACGATTGGCACAGGGTATAGCAGGTTTTAGGTCTATTGTACGTAGGATCCCTATGAGTTGCAGGTGACTTGATGGTACATAACAACAACAACAGTATAGAGCAGGGTTTAGAGCTATTGTGTACTGTGTCACTATGAGTCACAGTCAACTTGATGGCACATAACAATTCAATACATGTATTTGGGTGTTTTTTGTTTGTTTGTTTTACAGGGCGGGGGAGGGAAGAAATGCTAGTGACTCTCAAAGTTTGTTGTTGCCATCAAAAGACCATACAGTAGATCAGAAAAGATCAGAGGATGAGAAATGCTTTCCTAAAGTAGAGAAGAGAGACTGAGATCAGTTTCATTAGTCGGTACCAGTCTCTCTGGTGGTTGCAGGCTTATCCTGCATAAGGTTCCTTCAGGGCAGATGGTCTACCTTCACCACTTTCACAAACCCTCTTACGCTTTGTACAAGAGACCTCTTTCCCTCTCCACTGGGAAGATACATAGAAGTGGAGTTAATCAGGTACTGTATGGCACCCAAGCATGTGCAAGAGGCAGAGAAAATTACTGTGTACTCAGAACAGAGAGATATTTTTTGGCTGAGTGAATGAAATCATAAGGACAAACACTGCATATGATCATTATTGTAAAAATAGAAGGATAACTAGTAAAACATGTATGGAAATCCAAGGGGGAAAGGGGTGGAAGCAGAAGCATGAGGACGGGTGGATGGATGGAAGGGAGGAGGAAGAAGAGCAGGAACTGGGTGAAAAGACAGGATAGTGATGGGCAAAGTTTAACATGCTGACGCACTCTTTTAAATTGATGACCGTGTTTAGAAACACATATTTCCCCCCAATGTATTACCGTCATTTGCGGCAACGTGTTAATGGTGATTCATTTTATAAAACCTAATGCATGAGAATGATTGTATGAAACATATTATGAATGATGAATATAGTGTGAAACACAATATATACAAAATTTGTAAACAAACCAATACAAAATGAAAAAGGGAGAAGGAATGCCAGTAATAAAATAGCTAAATTTAAAAAATAATTTAAATATTAAAATTTTAAATTAAAAATTTAAAAACCAACCAATACAAAACGAAAAAGGGAGAAGGAATGCCAGTAATAAAATAGCTAAATTTAAAAAATAATTTAAATATTAAAATTTTAAATTAAAAATTTAAAAACCAAACAGGAAAAAAAAACCCAAAGCTCAATTTTTAGCTTCCTTATGGAAGAATCTTCAGGACCTAAGTTCTTGGATGACTTGGATGGGTGATGTACAAACAGATCAATCTCCTAACAAATGAGAATGACTGGAGACATCCTAATTATTTATTTTCTTAAAAATTATACTTTTCAGTTCTCTTTTGCAAATTAGTGTCTGTTCTGAATGACAAGCAATCATAATGGTGAATTCTGCTTTGGGGAAAGTGGGTTCACTGAAATTTAAATGAAAGAACTAGCTAAATTTGGGAAGAAACAATTATGGAAGTTTTGTTGTTTGCTTTATTGTTGTTGTTTTGAATTTTTTTTTTAGTTAATATATGTATTGCCTGCGGGGATCAGGAAATGAAGGACTATTGCTTCTTACTATGATTCTTGTAAAGAGTCTTTAAATATGTGCATTTAATAAAATAAAAATGAAACTAAAAAAGTAAGAGCAATAGCTATACAAAAGTGTTTTCAAAAGCCATTCACTTATTATTTAATAAAAATTATGTGTTGTTATCTAAAGGCTTATGTTGGAAAAAATAAATATCATGCTGTTTCTCTGATTATTAACCCTTCACACGATTTTTCTTTGTTTTTCTTTTTGAGATTGTATACAGTAAATGATGCACTCTAGTACAGATGCAATTCTATATGCACCCTTCTAATTCCATATGTGCAATTTAATGTTTCTTTCAGCTTTACAACAACTTAACTCTCTTTTTCTGAATTGTTCCTCCTTCATTAATGTAACAGTTGTGAGAAATAAAGGAGGCACTTGGCACTGGGAAAATCTGCAGTTAGGGACCTCTCCTAATTGTTGAGGAGCAATGATGTTAGTTTGAGGACTAAGGTACATGTTATTCAGGCCATGATCTTTTCAATCACTTTCTATGCTATTGAAATCTGGACAATGAATAAAGATAGATGATAGAAGAACTGATGTCTTTGATCTGTAGTATTGGAGAAGAGTACTGAATATACAGGTGAGAGAACAAACAGAATTATCTTGGAGAGAATGCAGCCAGACTGCTCCTTGGAGGCAAAGATGATAAAGCTTAATATCACATACTTTAGGTGTGTTGCTAGGAGAGGCTATTATTCCTGGGAGAAGAATGGGAAGGTGGAGGGATAGCCAAAGAAAAGGAAGATTCTCAACTAGGTGGAATGACACAGTGAAGGCAACAATGAGGTTAGGTATGTCAGGGATTGTGAGGATGGCACAGGCTAAGTCAGAGTTCAGATCTGGTATTCATAGTGTGGTTCAGAGTTGTATTTGACTCAATGGCACCTAACAACAACAATACTAACAAAATTGTCTACCACTGAGTCAGAACCAACCCATTGCTGACCCCTCAGCCAGTTTTCAGAGGCAGTAAATCACACTGGAGAAGATTGCTCATGTTTCTCCCATCGAGCAGCTTGTGAATGTGAACCACATACCTTTGCATGGTTTTGGTCCACCAGCTACTCTGCAGGAGAAATATAGGCAATCTGCTTTCTGGTGATTTACTGCTTCTGAAAACCTGCTAGAGGATAACTATGGCTCACTTCTGACTCAAACAGTGCTGAACAAATTGTATTAACATAAATTTACTACTTGTCTGTGGTTGCTATCTAAATATTTTAACCCTATTATGTGTCATCAACTTGTCTGTGATTCATACAGACCCTATATTTACATTAGCTCTGAAACCTGCCCTACTCTGAGTCAATCTCATCAACTCTAACAGACATCATCCTATCTCTCTAGTCACTGAGTCAATGCATCTCATCCTAGGTCTTTCTCTCCTGAGCCATCCCTCCACCCTTCCAAGCATGATGTCCTTCTCCAAGGACTGGTCCCTCCTGGCCACATACCCAAAGTACGTGAAACAGAGCCTCAAAATCCTTTTCTCCAGGGAGCAGCTCGATTTCACTCTTTCAATGACAGACCTATTTATTGTCCTGGCAGTCTGTAGTATGTTCAATACTTTTTTCTGGTACCACAACTCAAAGGTATCAATTCTTCTATCATCCTTAGTTATCATCCAGCTCTCAGATGCATACCAAGTAATTGCAAAGACCATTCATGGCCTGTAGTAGGCACTCTTGATTCACTATGCTGATGTCACTCTTCAGTACTCTAATCAGGTCCCTGACAGCAGACTTTTCCACTCTAATAGCAATATGTTCAAAGTATGAGAGATGAAGCTTCACCATCTTTGCCTCAAAGGAGCACTCTGGCTATATTTATCCGTCTTAACAAAACATATATGTTCTCTCCAGTAGTTCATGGGATAACACCACAACTCAAAGTCATCGAGTTTTCTTCCATCATTCTTATGCATTTTACAACCTTCAGATGCACAGAAAGTAATTAAAAAGATCATGGCCTGAAATCAGCACAGCTTAATCTTCAAAATTATATTATTGCTCTCAAGCATTTTTAACAGCCAACTTGTCAAATGTAATACTTTCCTTGACTTCCTAAGTGCTGGTGCAAACAGTCCTGACTGTTGATCCAAGCAAGACTAAATAAATAATTTACAGCTTCAATTCTTTCTCCATCTATTATGATGTTGTCTATTGGTCCAGTGGTGAGGACCTTTGTTTCTTTGATGTTGAGAATAGAAGCCCATTATTGTCCCTTATATGGCTGCTTGCAAGACTTTAAAAACCACATGATCAACTAGAAAGTAGAACAGAAGTACTAAACTATTTATTAGGACAATTAATTAGGCTGTCTTACAAAGTCATAAGGAACTCTGGTGGCCTGGTGATAAGCTGTGCAATAATATCAAAGGTATGTGGTTCGAATCTACCAGCTGCTCTGCAGGGGAAGGATATGCAAGCAATCTCCTTTTGTGTGATTTACCGGCTTTGAAAACCCAATTAAAGGTCATCAATAGATCAGTTACAACTCTACCTCTATGGTACGCAACAAACAAAAACAAAAAAATCAACAAAGCCATAACTGTAAACCTCCACAGCAAAGGACCAAAACCATTGTGGTGTTTGGTTGTATATAAACCACTTCAGGAGTTTTTTGGTCATTGTTGTAAATATATCTATTATACAACTTTTTACCAATTCAACATTTTACTGGTACGTGTAATATAGGGAGCTCTGGTAGCCTAGTGGCAGGAAGCTGAGTTGCAATTAAAAAAGTACATGGTTCAAGGCTGCTCTGTGGGAGAAGGATGAGTAATCTCCTAATATCTGATTAATTGTTTCTGAAAACCCAACTCTGGGTCAGTTCCGACTCTGCGGTACACAGCAACAACACTGTGTAATACATTGGCATAAAAAAACCCCAGCACAATCATTGCTATAACTATTGGCAATAATTGTCTGTGCAACCATCCCTCTGTTCCCTGGTTTTTTATTTTTGTTTTTTTTTTTTCCGCGGGTTGGGGGGTTTGTATTGTTGAGTTGGAAGTGATCCATAGCTGACCCACTAGCAGGATTTCAAAGGCAGTAAATTATACAGGAGGAGAATGGAGATTGCTCATCTTTATCCCACTGAGCAGCTGATGGATTAGAACTGAGTACCTCTCAGTTGGTGGTGAAGTTCTTTTCCACTAAGCCACCAGAGCTCCCCTTAATTACAGTGAATTTTTTATTTTAACTCCTTTATTATATCCTGGTAGCCACTAATAAACTTTAGTCTCTATTGTTGTTGTTGTTACGTGCCCTCGAGTTGCCTGTGACTCATAGCAACCCCATGTAAAACAGCCTTAAACCCTGCTCTATCCTGTGCCAGTCTCACTGTCTCTGACACATCTACTCGGATTACCCCAGTCACTGAATCAATCCACCTCCTAGAGGGTCTTCCTCTCCTGCACCGTCCTTCATTTACCTTTTCTGTATATTTATAAAAGAGCAAAAGCCCTCAAACTTCTTGCCATTGGGTTGGAGATGACCCTCTGATGAGTTTTCAGGACCTATAAATCACACAGGAGATTACCATCTTTGCTCCGTAGAACAATTGGTGAATTCAGACTTCCTGGCTTTGGCTTGACAGTGAAACTCCTAACCCACTTGGCCACCAAGTCATAGAATGTTGGCTCCTTTGTTATTGATTTATGCAATATAATGACTTCAAGCACTACTTCATGATGTAGTATGCACTAAGACTTAATTCTTCAAGTTAAGTATTATTGAATTGCATGTATGTACCATGTTTTGTTCATCTATTGATAGCCACTAACATTTTTTCTAACTTTGGCTATCTTTAATACTGATGTAACAGACATTGTTGTACAAATCTCTTTTTTTAGACTTTCAAGTCTTTTGTATTTATACCTAGATTTGCTATTTGCTGTTGAGTTGACTATAATTCATAGTGACCCCGTGAAAAATAGCTCCTGAGCAATTTTACTTTTTTTGACAAACTTGCCCCCCATTACCACACTCACTGTGTCAATACATTTCATCCAGGGTCTTCTTCTGTGCTGACCTTCCACTCTTTCAAGCATGATGTTCTTCTCTAAGGACCAGTACCTCCTGATGACATGCCCACCATATGGAGCCACCTGATTTAACCCTCTGAAGGGCAGACTGTTCTCTTGGCCTCTGTAATATGTTTAATACTCTCTCTTCTCCAGCATCATAACACAAAGACATCAATTCTTCTTCTGTACTTCTTATCCAGGTCTCTGAAACCTAGCAAGTAATTGAGAAGACCAGGGCCTGGGTCAGGCACATCTTAGTCTCTAAACTCTGGAGAGGCTCCTGACAGCAGACTTTCCCAATGCAACTATTTTTTTTTTATTTCTTGATTGCTGGTGCCAAGCATGCTGATTGTGGATCTCAGCCAGATGAAATTATTAACCATTTCAATTTCCCCCCCCCATTGTCTGTGATGCTGTCAAATGGTCTGATGGTGAAAATCTTTGTTTTCTTGATATTGATACACAATCAGTATTAAAGACTGCAGTTCTTGACCTTCTGCAGCAGATGCTTCAATTCTTCCTCTGTTTCGACAAGCAAGGCTGGCTGTGTCATCTGCCTACTGCAGGTGGTTGATGACTCTTCCTCCTATCCTGATACCACAGTCTTTCTCATTGCATTGAGGAGAATAAGAATCCCATAACACTTGATTTTGCTTATAGGAAACACAAAGACCAGAGCAGAACAAGGAAACACTGCATGGTTCAAAATCAAGAAAGGAGTACATTAGGGCTATGTCCTTTTCTATGCTTAGATTGGGCTAGGAATTACTAAATTGAATTGCAGGTCTATTTTTAGTTTCCTGAAGAATTATCACACTGTTTTCCATAAAAGCTGTACCCTGTTATATCTCACCAGCATAGATGAAGATTTCAGTTTCCCAACACCTAACCAGTAA
>NW_006399759.1:13030435-13051130 GCF_000299155.1 Elephantulus edwardii
ACCTCAACACCAATGAGATTCTAAGACGTAAGAGCAGGAGGCGTGGAACCGAGAGGGATATAAGCAAGTGCCGGGGAAGAAGATGGGGCCATTTCGCCATTTTTTTTTGTTCAATAAAGCTTCTGCAACGAATCCTGTTTGTCTGAGTCTTCTTCGGCTGCTGGCGGCGAAGTTGCACTCGGCAGTGCCCATTGCAGGTAGAGAATGCCGTGTTAGTTGCTGGACAACAGAGAAACCTTCATTGTAGGGGTAACATTGGAGTTGAGGTGAGTGATGAGTACGTGTTTATGAAATAAAAGGAGGGCTTAAGGGAGATCTAGAAATAAAAGGCCATGTGACCAAATAAAAAGAAGAATAATAGAGACTAGCACATTTGGGGAGCTGATTGGAGGCAAAGGAAGATGTGGAGGAGATGTGAGGGGCAAACAGGAGAGATGGTCAGAATTCAGAGTGTAGAAATCCACCTATGCCCTCTTGTAAAGTTTTCAAAGACAGAAAAAAGAATGAGTGCTTGACAAATTCACATGTGAAAAGCACACTCTTTACAACCTGTTCACTGGCCATTTGTCTCTAAACCTTTTCATTACAGTGAGGCAAGGACCATCTGGTAACCACACAAAGGTGAGAGAGATCTAAGGTTTCTTTGTTAAGGACTGCAGCTCCTCACCAGTTTACTGATGAGTTACAGTTTATGAAGATACATTCCTGCCTGAGTAAACCATGTTTAAAGTGGTCAATCAATTAATTCACTGTAATAATACACCATGCAGAATTTTTTTCCTGAAGGGCTTGCTATCTATTTAAGGTATGAAATGTTTATGGGGTTATTAAAAGTCATTAAACGTTTATGAGCACTACTTTCTAAAGGCACAACATATAGATAGACAGTTGAGGTTGAGTAAATTTTAACACATTGTTATGTGCCGTTGAGTTGTCTGTGACTCATAGTGACTCTATGTGCAATACCTATGAACCCTGCCATATCCTAAACCAGTCTCATTGTCTCTGAAACAGCTGTCCCCATTAACCTAGTTACTGTGCCGATTTATCTCATCCAGGGTATTCTTCTCCTGTGCTGACCCTCCACCCTTCCAAACATGGTGTCCTTCTCCAAGAATTGGTCTCTTCTGATATGCCCAAAGTATGTGAGACAGAGCTTCAGAAGACTTGCCTCCAAGTGACAGCTTAGTTTCACCCTCTTCAGGACAGATGTTTGTTCTCTTGGTGGGCCATGATATGTTCAGTATTCTTCTCCAGCACAACTCAAAACATTGAGTCTTCTTCTATCACCCTAAGTCATTGTCTAGCTCTCAGATACATAGAAGTAATTGCAAAGACCATGTCCTGGACCAAGCACACCAAAATGTCCAAACTGACATAATTGTTCTTTAGCCCTCTGGAGTGGTCCCTGACAGCAGATTTTCCCACTGAGATTTGCCTTTTGCTTTGCAGACTACTGATGTCAACCTTGTTGATTGTGTAACCAAGCTATCTGAAATTGTCAACAATCTCATTCTCTCCTCCATCCACCATGGTGCTGCCAACTGGCCCAGTTTTCGAATCTTTGTTGTCTTGAGGTTAAGATGCAATCTATATTGCAATCTACAATGTAAACAAAATAAAACAAAGCATTTCCTGGTCCTGCATCACTCACACAATCATCATTAGAATTGAGTTGTCCTAACAGTTACTGTGTCTACCCATGTCTCTAAGTATCTCCCCATACTTGCTAGCTCGTTCTTTCACTAAACTTGATGCCTTCCTGGTGATGTTTCCAAAGCTAACAAGTTGGAAGAATGTTCTGTTGTGATTTGTTTAGCTTTCATTCAATGATTTTTGGAAATAGCCAGACATTTCTTTCTATTCTGTCTTAGTCTAGCGTCCTCTCTGAAAATTATCTATTATAGCTGACTATATAGCAATAAAAAAACCCAGTATTTTCAGCAACACAGCAACACATGTACCAACATAATATGACATAATAGGACTGTAGCCTTAAAGAGGAATTAAAGATGAACATCAAGGAAACAAAGATTCTTACCATTAGGGCAATTGGCAGGATCATGATAGATCATGAAGAAATTGAGATTGTTAACAGCCTCAGTTTGCTTGGCCTCACAATCAACACTCTTGGTACCAGCAGCCAAGAAAACAAAAACCTAATTGCAAAACTTTGATATTAGGGACCTCTCCAGAGTACTGAAAAGCAATGATGTCAGTCTGGAGACTAAGATGCACTTGATCCATGGTATAGTCTTCACAATTACTTGCTATGCATCAGAAAAACTGAACAATAAGATTGATAGAAAGAGAATAGATTCACTTGAACTGTGGTGCTGAAGGAAATTATTAAATATACCATGGACTGCTAAGAGAACAAACAGATTCATCCTAGAGAAGGTGAAACCAGGCTGCCCCTTGGAAGCAAGGATTCAGAAGCTCCACCTTACATACTTTGATCATGTTGCAAGAAGAGACCAGTCCTTGGAGAGGAACATCATACTTGGGAGGGTGTAGGGACAGAATTAGAGAGGAAGACCCTTGGTAAGATGGATTGATTCAGTGACTAGGGTTATGGGGCTAGGTGTGTCAGAGATGATGAAGTTGGCTCAGGGTAGAGCAAGGTTCAGAGCTATTGCACATGAGGCCGCTATGAGTCAGAAGTGACTCAATGGCACATAACACCAACAACAATATGACAAAATGAGTCATGGCTGGTTCCAAGACACAGTGGTGGCAAGGCCCTGATAAACCAAGTTAGCATTGATTCAAAGGACCAGAAAAGTTTGTGGAGGCAAGAATGAGTATGAAAGGATTGATGGATTTGATGGATTAGGGTTCTAATGGGGAACTTTTGTTGACAAGACAGAAATTTTAGAAAAGTCAAACAGTATTGACCAGGAGTTTGCATTTGCTTTGAAAAGCACTTGGAAGGAAGGAGAGTCAAGTCGCAAATGCACATTCTTAGTGTTCTGCAGAACTTCTTTAGTAGGAGCCATCTGGAGAGTGAGATTCAGCTACAAGGCAGAAGCTGGCAACTCATTGGGAGGCTTAGAGGCTTGTCTAAGAGTGCAGAAATATGAAAGAAAGTGTTTTGAGAAAAAGTCAGAAGTTGTTGGCCGCAGCAGTAGTGACAGACTGAAAGCAGGGAGCAAAGAGGAGTGAAATCTGGGAGGAATCCACAGTGGCTTGGTCGCCAGGACCCAGCAGGGAACGGCTCTGCTCAATGCTTCCTTGTTGTTAATCATTTTTCTCATTTTCCCTAGTTGTTAACCTTGGGACCATACTAATCAACTTCTCGTTTCCCTGGTATCAGCAGCCTGCCCATAGCGTACATGGTTCCTTGGTTATTATATCTGAGTTTAATCATTGTCCAAACTGAGCTCCGTGTCTTCCTTGCAATTTCACCCCTGATTCAGTTTGTGTTTTGCCAGGAAATGTAGCTGTGTAGAAATGGAAAGAATCTATTTAGAGAAGAGAGACAAGAAAACCAGTCCTAACAAAAAGGAGAAGGGCCTACTAGATGATATATGGAAATGTGTGTATGTGTATGTGGGTACATTTCTTGATCTTAAAGATAAGAAAAAAAATCAATGACAAATCAATACTACCTATGCATTTGCTGAAGTTCTGCTTTCTCTCCTTGTATGAAGAAGCTAGGGAAGTTCAGTGAGAAGCAGAAGTTATAAAATGAAAAGTATTAAAGTAAGCTTGACATTTAAGGGGAAACCATCTGGAAATTTTGTTTGGATTCCCTCCTGTCTTTCTCTACACAGACTCCCTCAGTCCAGGAACCCTTCACGTTTCAAGAACAAGAGTGAGGAGGAGGAGGGCTAAGTCAATCATGAGTTCTTCAATTATTAGGAACTGTCATGCTGGCCAACATCAATTGATGCTGTAAGACACCATGAGATGTTATTTATTTCTCTACTCTCTAAGGTTGTCTAATTTGGAGGTGGCAAAGATGAAAACCATCTCCTTGTTTGAGTCCTGTTCTCAAAAATCTCAAGTTAATTTATGGATTCATTTTGAGTATACTTATTTTCTTTCAGAAAATATCATCAGTTATTCTGATGCCCTGAGCAATATCTGCTTCTAGAAAATGGCTTGTTTCCTATCAGAATATAAATATACCAATAGTTTCTCCAATTTTTTATTTTAATTTTTTCATTACTATACTAGTTTATTTACAAAATTAAAATACGTTGTGTCCCAGAACAGATTCTTCCAATTTCCCTCACTCCCCACACATCAAGTTGTACAACCCCATGATTAATCTCCTCTCTAGTGTTCCCATTTTTTGAAACAAAACTGCACTTGTATCTTGATCAGATTCTACCCCCAACAAAGCTATATTTGTCTTTCAAAGCAATTATCTTAAAAAGAAATACTATTACCGTCAAAGTCTGAGGTGTACTACTCCTTGTTTTCCCTTGAATTCACTCTAATCAGTCTTTTATATTCATCACTCCAGGAGAAATACTCTGACAGTGTCACCAAGAATTTCTATTTGCCAAATCCAGTAAATAGAAGGTTATCGAATGGAATGGTGTGTACGTGTGTGTGCTGTATACCTTCGAGTTGGAACCAACCCATAGTTGTTCCTCTAGCAGGTTTTTCACGGGCTGTAAATAATATAAGAAGAGGTTTCTCATCTTCTCCCCCCCCCCCCACAGCAAATGGTGGATTCAAACCACATACTTTTTCATTGTCATTGCAATTAATTTTCACTAAGCCACCAGAGCTCCCTTGGGAGTTGGTGTGAGTTGTGGTATTGGAGAAGAGTAATGGATATCCTGTGGACTGCCAAAATAATAGACACAAATAACTTGGAAAAAGTGCAGTCAGAGTGTTCTTTGGAGGCAAAGGTGGTAATGCTTTATCACTAATTCTTGGGAGAGGCTATTTCTAGGAGAGGCTATTCCTTGGAAAAGGACATCATGCTTGGAAAGGTGATTGGTCAACAAAAGAGAGAAAGACCTCTAATGAGATAGATTGATAAGGTCACTGAAGCAATGGACTAATGTCTACCAGAGAAGATGAAAATGGCACAGACCAGGAGAGGTTTCAAGTCTGTTGTTCATAGGGTCACTATGAGTTACACTTGATTCAATGTACCTAACAACAACAAAATGTGGAAATTTTAATACAATTTTATTAAAGCACATACAAACAACTTCTGCTGAAGATAAATAAAATAGCTACAGTCATATATTGGCAAGAAACTACCAAAAATCATGTCACTGATAATGTTAGATGAAACTTGCTGTAAGTAGAAGACACTAGAAATATATTTACCTCTGTTTTATTGACTGTGCAAATGCATATGACTAAGTGGATCATACCAAATTATATATAACAATGAACAGAATAGTAATTTAAGATCACCTAAGGAGGAACTTAAACATGGATCAAGAACAGTTATTTGAACAGAACAAGGTACTTTAAAATTGAGAAAGAGTACAACAAAGTTATACCTTTCCCATACCGAATCATTCTGTTGAGCACTGCATCATAACAGCAGATTTGTGTACAGATCACATAACTTTGCTAACTGGAAGTGAAGAGGACTTTAAATAGTGAAAAGGATCAAAGTCTATAGCTTTAAGAATGGATCATACTTCTTTGTGAAAAAAGCAAAATACTCACAACTGGACCAAAATGCAACATTGCTGTTGTTGTGGTTGTTTTGTGCCATCGAGTCGTTTGTGACTCATATTGACCCTATGTACAACAGCCCTAAACCCTGCTCTATCTTGTGCCAATCTCACTGCCTCTGACACACCCATCCCGATTACCCCAGTCACTGAATCAATCCACCTCATAGAGGGTCTTCCCCTCCTGCGCCGTCCCTCCACCCTCCCAAGCATGATGTCTCTCTCCAAGGACCTGTCTCTCCTTACAACATGTCCAAAGTATGTCAGACGAAGCCCCAGAATCCTTGCCTCCAAGAAGTAGCCTGGTTTAACCCTCTCCAGGATGAATCTGTTTGCTTTCTTGGCAGTCCATGGTACAGTCAATACTCTTCTCAAACACCACAGCTCAAAGGCATCAATTCTCCTTCTATCCTCCCTAGTCATTGTCCATCTCTCTGATGCATAACAAGTGATTGCAAAGACCATGGCCTGTATCAGGCACACCTTAGTCTCCAGAGAGACACCTTTGCTCTTGAGTACTTTAGAGAGGTCCCTAACAGATAGTTGGTGAAAAGGTGAAGATTGTTGAAAGCTTGTTTGCTTGGCTCTACAATCAACACTCTTGTTACCAGCAGCCAGGAAATTAAAAGATGAATTGCATTGGGAAAGTCTCCAGTCAGAGACCTCTCCAAGGTACTGCGGAGGGACAATATCCGTTTAGAGACTAAGGTGCGCCTGATACAGACTATGGTCTTTTCAATCGCTTCTTATGCATCAGAGAGTTGGACAATGACTAGGGATGATAGAAGGAGAGTCGATGCCTTTGAGCTTTGGTGCTGGAGAAGAGAACTGAATATACCATGGACTGCTTGGAAAAGAAACATGTTCTTCCTGGAGAGGGTCAAGCCAACTCTGCTCCTTAGAGGCAAGGATTCTGAAGCTGTCTGACATAATTTGGACACATTGAAAGGCAGGATCAGTCCTTGGAGAGGGACGTCATGCTTGGGAGGATGGAGGAACAGTGCAGGTGAGGAAGACCCTTGATGAGATGAGTTGATTCAGTCACTGGGGTAGTGGAATAGGTATGTTGGAGACAGTAAGATTAGTAAGGGATGGAGCAGGCTTTAAGGCTGTTGTACATAGGGTCACTATGAGTCCCATAACAACAATAACAATGGCAAAATTTTACTTACGTTGTATCATATTAATGATATTGTTTGATTAATTCCACTTTCTGTTGAATCACCTTTTTTGAGAATGGGGACAAATGTGTATCTCTTTCAGTCAGTTGACTAGGTTTTCCGTATTCCTTGGCATAGACTAATGAACACATCCAGAACTACATCTGTTTGTTGAAACCTGTCAATTGGTGTTTCATCAATTCCTGTGATAGATTTTTTTCCCCCAATGCATTTAGTGTTGCTTGAACTCCTTCCTTCAATACTATTGGTTTTTGATCATACACTATTCCTGAAAATGGCTCAGGCTGGTCTAATTATTTTTGGTACAATGACTGCATGTTCATTTTATCTTCTTATATTGTTTCCTGCATCACTCAAGATTTTGCCCATAGAATTCTTTAGTATTGCAACTTGAGTCTTTCATTTGTTCTTCAGTTCTTCCAGCTTTCGAAATGGTGTGTCCTTCCTTTTTAGTTTTATAACTCTAATCTTAGTAGATTTCAGTTTATTACTTTTCTTTGCCTTCTTGAGCTATCCTTTAAAATTTATCATCTATCTATCTATATCTATCTATCTATCTATCTATCTATCTATCTATCTATCTATCTATCATCTATCTATCCACCTATCTATCATCTATCTATCTTTCTTATGTTTTAGTCACTTTACGTTCCAAAACAATTTAAGAGTTTTTCTGACATTTATTTTGGTCATTTGTTATTTCGGTTGTGTTTTTTTTTCTCTGTCTATGTAATGATAATTTGCTTTCTTCATGGATAATATCCTTGATGTCATCCCACAACTCATGTTGTCTTCAATCATTAGTGTTCAGTGTGTCAAATCTACTTTCAGGATGATCTTTAATAGTTTCTAATTATAATATGATATTTAAAATATTACTTTTAAATTGCTGTTTTTAGTACAGACTTCTTTCCTAAACTCTATAGTTATATCAATACTCAACTGTTTATCCAATTTCAATACTTGGTTGGCTACCCCTCCTGTAGTGTTTTTCTTCTCAGTTAGTGGAAAGACCATTTTCTGCTACACAGGTCAAGGAGTCTGGCAGTATTCTTCACTTCTCTTTCTTTCTTATACCTCATGCAACCTTTACAAAAAGTTATTGACTTTACTTCTGACATATACCAAAAATGGTATCTTTTCTCATTCATGCAATTCTATACTCAACTATAATCCCATATCTGTATATGTATAACTATGTTGTTAAGTTTCTAAAAATCAGTAATTATACTCTATTGAAAAATAGCACACTTAGACTGTTTAACTCCTGCTCTTTCTATGATGTTCAGAGTTGACCATGATCTAAATTCAATTACTTCCACAACTCATTTCATTCTTCTTGAACATTGCAATCCCAGAGGACAATTTTACTTTTCTTCCTTATGTCTAAAATATACCCTCTTTAAAGGCCTTGACTATAAGAGTTATCATTGCTAATGTTAGAGGGCTATCGGATGAAATCAGAGAAAGCTGTTTGTTTTATTGACTATGCAAAGTCATTAGTCTGTGTAGATTATAACAAGCTATGAGTAAGAGAAAGAATGTGAATGTTAATTCACTTAATTGTAAACCTATACATAGACCAAGAAGTGATAATTAGAATAAAAAAAATACTGCCTGATTTAAAATCAGGAAAGTGCATTAGGGTTGAATACTTTCACTATACATGTTCAATCAGTATTATGATCAAACTGTTTTGAGACACCAGATTATACAAAGAAGAATGTGGCATCACTTAAAGTACTTACTGATAAACATCAAAGACTACATACCCATAAGTATAGATTACATCTCAACAACAACAACAAAAATCCTCACAAAAGGACCAAAAAAAAAGTCATTGTGATAAATGGACCAAATCACAGTATTGTGAAAAAAAAAGATTGAGGATATCAAAGATATGAGTTTGTTGAGATATGCAATTGTCATGAAAGCAGCTGTCAAGTAATCACGTTCAAATATCACATTGGGCAAATCTGTTGTAATGGACTTCTTCAAGGTACTAAAGACCAAGGATGTCGCTTTGAAGGGTAAAAGGAAAAAGAAAAATTAATATTTAAAATACAGTATGTTAGATGATTGTGTGTGTGGTAATTTCAATGGCTTCATCTGCATGAGAAAGTTAAGCTGGAATAAGGATGAGTGAAGAATTCATTCTCTTGAATTTTAGTGTTGACAAAGAAGATCTAATATCACAGATAGTCAAAAGAGGAAAGAAATCTTTCTTGGAATAAGTGTAAACTAAGTATTTCTTAGAAGCAAGAATGGTGAGACTTTGTTTCATATATTTGGGCATGTTTCTCAGAAGGGCCAGTCTCTGAAAAAAGACATTATGCTTAGTTGATGGTCAGTGAAAGAGTGGATGACCTTCGAGGAGATGATTTGAGACAGGGGCTGCAACAATGAGTTTAAGAACAGAAAAAAATCAGGAGGATGGTGCAAGACTGGGCAAGATTTTGTTCTATTAAGCATAAGGTCAGAGCTATGAATCAGAGCTGAGTAGATAGACCTTTAAACAACATAGTCACTGGATTCCTTCTTTTCATTCAGGTCTCTTTTTCAAATGTCACTCTTCCTGTGTGGGTTTTTTACTCTCTGAGTCCAATACTCTTTGTCCCCCTGAGAGCTACCTATTTTATTAAGAAGCTGTGTCTAGGTGGAATTGGGAATGCAGGAAACAAATTCAGGGGATAACTTAGGTGGTGGTTTCAGTGATCTGTAAAAGAGGTGAAAAGTGCTGAGTGTTGGCAGGAGTCCTGAACACAACGATGACAGTGATAGTTATTTTGTGTGACCTTACTCTATATGCCCTCATCCAAATACAGCCTACATCATTCTGTGCCTTTCTCTGTGCTCCAGGAGCATGGCTTACATGGTCTGCATTGTTTAAGTTTTCTTGCCTTCTACTTTTGACTGGATTTAGTCAGTTAAAGACCTCCGAGTGCAAAAAAAATAGAAAAATAACTACTCATAAGCTCAGTTTTATGACCCAAAAGCCATACCAGCATTTTTCTACTCACAGAACTTGCCATGATATTCAATCTCATAATTATAACTTTTTCTGGGATCTGGAAGCCCTATTTTCTCTTTTGCCCATTCACATCAAGAATGTTAATAGCTTCCTTTTCTTGGTTATCTTTAGATATGTTGCCATTCTTCGCTAGTTTCTTTAACTCTATATAAATTATTGTCTCTTTTCAATAAACCATTTTAAAAGTGACACTGTTTCTTGCTTGTCTGGAACCCTAACTAATGAAGGCTTAATTAAATTTCTTAAAAGTAAATATTAAATTAATATATAAGCTATCATATTAAAAGAAATAAAATATTATCAATCACTCTACTTTAATAAATGTATCATTGAGTTGATGCCAACTCATGGGTATCCCATGTGTATCAGAGGGTAACTGTGCTCCTGAGTGTTCATAATGGCTGTGACTTTTAGGAAGTAGATTGTTAGACCTTTCTTTAAAGGGACCTCTGGGTGGATTTGAACTGTCAGCTTTTTGATTGGTAGCCAAGTAGTTAACCATATGTCTAATCCAGGGCAACTCAATAGAACTGTGAAGTGCAAAAAGCCCCAAAGGATGTAAGATAGTAATTTCTAACTTTAGTGTCATTTGATTATCATAATTAACATTGTGGTGTATTTTATTCAGGGCTTTACTATTTTATAACATAAGATTTTGAGGCTCCATCTCACATACTTTAGAACATGTTGCCAGAAGGGACCAGCCCTTGAAGAGTGACATCATGCTTGGAAATTTGGAGAGACAGCACAGGAAAGGAAGACCTCAGATGAGATGGATTGACTCACAGAGTGGGGTAATGAGAGTAGATGTGTCAGAGACACTAAGATTGGCCCAGAATAGAACAGGGTTTAGAGCAATTGTGCGTGGGGTCATTATGAGTCATAGCTGACTCAACAGGGCATAACAACAAACAAACAATTTTAATCTTATAATGTTTTAAAATATTTACATATAAGAAGTCATATAAAAACTAGAAATAAAGAAAACACAAATTCTAAAATAAATTGAACCTTACCACCTAAAAGATGTTGTTGTTGTTGTTTATTGCTGTCGGGTGGAGCATGACTCATAGCAACCCTATGGACAAAACGCCTGAAGCCTTTCTATAACTATCGTCATTTATCAAAGTTCATAGAGTTTCCAGAAACAAGTTGTTTAGGAAGTGGATGTCACTCCTGCTTCCAAACTTAAAAGATAAACTCCCAAAATTTTTGCATTTTTCTCCTTACAGTATTTCTTTCTCTGAGTTTTAATACATTTGCTACAAGGTTAGTTTAAAGCATAGTAAATACAGAACAGTCACATATCATAGAACAAAGGGGAAATAAAGAGAAGTTTTGGCTCATATCGACCAGTGGTTAGCTTTTATTGTTCTCTCCTAATGTAAAGAAAATTTGCTTCAGCCATTGAATGTAAGTTTAAATTCAGAAATCTACTTATTCAATTACCTTTATATTAAAACTTTGTATATATACTCTGTGAAACTGCTTTTGTGGCGGGGAGAAAAAGGTTTTATTTACTAAGTCTCTTGCCAGGAAACTAAAAACTTCTTAGTATTATAACTATTAGCAGTTTTTGTCACAGTTTAATCATTATTTTCTCATAAGTTTCCAATACAAAAATAGGAAAAAAAGAACACAACTCAAGAAAATGTTTTCATTTCAGGAAGGGAAAGAAGGTTACTTATTAATAGCTACACCACATGAGGCAAAGTAGGTCCTAAATTTGTGCCTGAGATACATAATCTAAATTTTAGCAGCTTGATAAAATGATTCTGAACTAGATGACTAATTGACCTCAACTCACCTTTAATATAACTTTTTAAGTGTGTTTTATTAATTTTGATCTTTTTTCCTTGCATCTTTTGGTATGTTTTTAAATAATTGCATAAAGAAATTAAGCATATTGATATCACGTGTTTCACCTCTAGAGTATGTCTTTTCCTCTTCTATTGCTTTAATACATGAAATACAATTTATTTGTGTAGGTAAGAATTGTTTTTTGTGTGTTGCCCCTGGGTTGACTCTAAATTTCATGTGCTTCAGCTTATGTGCTTATCGGATACAAGGAAGCTCTGGTGAATTAGTGTTAAGAAACTGCACTGCAAACCTAAAGGCATGAATTTTGAATCCCCTAGCTACTCCAGGGGAGAAAGATGGGCAATTTTCTCAGTGCAATTTATTGCCTCTGAAAATCTGCTGCAGGGTCAGCTATGGAGCAGCTCTGACTTAATAGCACATGACAGCAACACCATTGGATACAAAGGAATACTTCTTCACCAGATCAGAATTCAAACAACTCTCATTTACTCTTGAGAAGTCAGTAAATTTACATCTTGATGATCATCATACAGAAGTACCAAGTCATCAGGTTCTTTATAGCTCCCTGGACATACCCAAACTGGGGAATCTCTTGATCAAAAATATGAAGCCCTCTGGGTAGAAAAAAACCCTAGTATATAGCGCCCTCTGCCACACTTTAGAAATTGTGGTACTTTCACACAATGTTGTAGCTATTTTTGAATGATCTTCAGTGGTAATTTCCTTGCTTGTGATATTAATGATACTGTTTAATAATACCCATGTGTTGTTAGAGCACCTTTTTTATTTGGTGCTATTATAATGGAGTTTTGGAGGCTTAGTCTATAGGTATTTGTGTTGCTAACCTAAGCCATCAAGCTTCTTCAGTGAATCTAATTCTTCAGTGACACTGTAGGGAAAGATGGGAAATCTTCCTGTGAGATTTATAGTTCCAGAAACCCACATGAGGGTCAACTATGAGTCAGCCAGACTCAATGACAGTGACCCTGACTGACAGATAATGAAAATAGAGATATTCTGATGATGCAATTAGTAGTATGTTGGGCTCCTTGCTATCTGTCTGAAAGGCCTGTGATTGAATCTACCAACTACCTCAAGGGGAAAAAAGGGCAGCTCCCTTATGAAAAGGCTTATAGTTTCAGAAACCCAATGCTTTGAGTCAGAATTGACCAGACAGTAGTGAGTATAATGGAATTACTATAAATGAGTATTTTTAACAAATCACATTTTATTCACATTTTAGGAGACTACAGCAAAGCAGAATTTAGGTTGATAATTCTAGAAGGCAGCTTTGTCTATGTGGAAGAAGGTCATTGTGTCTTCCGAGCTTCTGCTCATGAGCAATCTTCATGAGACTTGGCATTTCTTTCCCATCATCCTCCTTCTCTGCTGCCATATTTAATCTCTCATGTCTCAAGAGAGACTGATTTAAGAGACAATCTACATTAATTCTGCCTCCTTAATTTGGCAAAGATGACTCATTCTCAAATCAGAAACAACTAAGAAGCCAGGGGGCTCCTGAGGCTGTAAATTGCATTGTAGAAGAGTGCCCACATTTCTCTCGGAGTTACTGGTGTATTTAAACCTCCAGAAAGGTGCCTCCTTTGGGTTGGCTGTGCAAGTCCCTATAGACTAGGCTCAGCTCCCAAATTCGTGTTCTTGCCACATGCAAAACACATTCATCCTTTCACACCATCTCAAAGTGTAAGTCAATTGCAAGTGTAAAAATCCTATCATCTGAATAATCTAAATCAAGGATGGGTGAAACTTTAGGCAAAATTTCCCTTTAACTGTGAATCTGTGAAATCTGGAATACAAACTAACTGCTTTCAAAATACAATGACAGAACAGATATAAGGTAGACATCTCGGTCCTGCTTCTCATGTTCTTTGCTTCAGTTCTGCTGATCTCCAAGCTGTTCCATAGATGGTCCTTTTCTTTTCTTTGACAATAACAGATGTAATCCTTTAGCCAGTTTTCTGCCGGTAGAATTAAAAAGGCAGATGGTGTTCTTTCTTTTTGTTCTTTCTTAGTCTCCATGAGACTATGCTTTCTTCTGGGTAGTTGGTTAGATCCATCAGTCACGGGCTTAATTTAAGAAAAGATTATGCAGCCATGTCCTTGGTGAACATTTTAGAACATGTGTCCTTTAGTATCTACAAGAAAAATTTAAAAATTTTTATAGTTTGTTTTCATTTTGCAAAGTTCAATTTTAAATCCATTTCTTTACACTTCAATTTTACTATCGGCAGCAAGAAGGAACCCTGCAGTCTCTTTAATATCTTGCTTAGAAGCATCATTAGGCAGACACCCAAGATCATCACTTACAAGGACTAGCTTTCACCAATAATTTTAACATAACTCAGACAAGTTCTTTACCACTATGTGAAAATATAATTTTTTCCATTAAAAGAATTATGTGTGCTCTCTTACTCACTTGCTTGTGTGTGCGCGCTCTCTCTGTGTCTCTTTCTCTCTCTCTTTCTCATATCTCTCTGTCTCTCACTTTCTCTGAGTGTGTATGGCTTTAGAAACAGTTTACCACGTAAGTTAAACATGCATACACAATTTGTTTTATAACATTAATTATAGTGTTGTTGTTACGTACTGTTGAGTTGACACCAACTTATAACGATCCTATGCATAATAGCACTGAACTCTGTTCTAACCTGAGCCAAACTTACTGTCTCAGACACACCTACCCTAATACCCCAGTTACAGCATGAACGCATCTAATTTGTGGTCTTCCTTTCTTGTGCTGGTCTCTGTCTTTATGAGCATAATGTTCTCCAAGGACTAGTCTCCCCTGGCAACATGTCCAAAATATGTGAGATGAAACTTCAAAATCCTAGCCTTCAAGGCGCAACTTAATTTCAATCTCTCTAAGACATATCTATTCATTATCTTGGCAGTCAATGGTATGTTCAATATTCTCCCACAGCACAGCAACTCAAAGGCATCAATTCTTCTTCTGTCATCTTTGGTCATTGAACAACTCTCTGATGTATAGCAAGTAATTGTAAAGACTATGGCTTGGATCAGGAGCATCTTAGTCTCTAGACAGATATTATTGTTATTTAGGACTATGCAGAGGTCCCTGACAGCAGATTTTTCTAATGTAATTTGTCTTTTGATTTCCTGACTGCTGGTGTTGATTGTGGAACTGAGCAAACTGAAATTTTTAACAGTCTCAATCTCTTCTTCATCTATCATAGTGCTGCGAATAGGCCTCCTGGTGTGAAACTTGATTTTCTTAGTGTTGAGCTTCAATTCCTATTGCAGACTACAGTCCTTGACCTTCTGCAGTAAATGCTTCAGGTACTTCTCAGTTTCAGCCAGCAAGGCTGTGTCATCTCCGTAATGCAGGATGTTGATAAGTTTTCCTTATAAAGCCAAGCTTCCTAAATGATCTGTTCTGTATACAGATAGAAAAAATATGGAGACAGGAAGTGTCCCTGACACATTCTTTTCCTGATTTTTGAACCATGTAGTGTGTCCTTCACTGTTCTGACAACTACTATACAAACATAGGTTTCATATGAGCACAATGGGATTTCCATTCTTCTTAAGGTTAGACACAATTTATTGCGATTCACAGTCAAATGCCTTTGCATAATCAAGGAAACACAGATAGACATTCTTCTGGTACTTTCTGCTTGCAGCCAAGATCCATTTAACATTGGTGATAATTTTCTTAGTGCTATGGCCTTGTGTAAACCCAGCTTGTATTTCTGGTGGTTCTCTGTCAATCTACTGTTCCAGGTGTGTTTGGATGATCTTTGGCAGGATTTTACTTGTGTTTGATATAAGTGATATTGTTTGATTATTTTCACACTCTGTAGGATCACTTTTTTTTAAAAAAAAAAGGGAATAAATATGGGTCTCTTCTAGTCAGTTGGTCAAGTAATTATTCCCCAGATTTTTAGTATAAACTTCCAGGGATGTATCTCTTTGTTGAAATGTGTCATTTGATATTGCATCAATTCCTGGAGTTTTGATTTTTTGCCAGTTCCTTCAGAATAGCTTGAACTTCCTCCATTGCCTCTTGAACATAAGCTGTTTCATTAAATTCTTCCATGTTAGCCAATTCTTTTTTGGTGCATTGACTGTGTTCTCCATCTTCTTTGGATCCTTTCTGGACTATTCAATGTTCTGCCCATAGTATCCTTAAGTAATGCAACTCGAGGCTTGGATTTGTTCTTTAGTTCCTTCAGCTTAAGAAATGTTGAGCAAATTTGTCACTTTTTATATTCAGACTCCAACTCTTTGCACATTTCCTTTTCAATCTTCTGTTCATCTCTTTAATTTCCTGATTACTCCCCTTTACTTTGGTTTCTTGATGTTCTAATGTAGTATTTGGAGTTTCTTCCAACAACATCCATTAGTCTTCTTTCTCCTCTATCTTTGTAATCATCTTTTGTATACTTTATGAATAATAGTGTTGATATCCTCCCACAGCTCATTTTAGACTTCATTCATTAGTGTTCTAAGCCTCAAGCCTGCTTCTGAGTTGGTTTTTAAATTGAGGTGGGATGGACTCAGAGTCAAATTTTTGTTATTGTGGATTTGACTTAATTTTCTTTAGCTTCAGTTTCAATTTTCATATGAGTAGTTGATGGTTTATTCCACAATAAGCTCCTAGTTTTCAAAATTGATAATGGAGCTTTACTAGTGATACTTTCTACAGATGTAGATAATATGATTCCTATGAAGATGACTTATAAAAGATATGTATAATTAACTTCACTAATCTTAACCCTTACTATCTTCTAGATTTTCTTCTTAGGCAAATGCTGGACATTTTTTAGCTGGTTATTCTAAGGAGTGATTACCTCACTAGTGACAGTATTTCCCATATGGTGGTTTTAGATGATCTTATGTTGACCACAACTCCTAGCAACCCTAGGAATAGCAGATCAAAACCTTTCCCTATTCAGTTTTCCCTATCCCTATTGTCATGACCTCCACCATACTCAAACCCAGTGTTACAATCACTGAGTAAGCTCATATACTTAATTTTTTTCCTCTCTTTTACTAACCTCTCTTTCCTAGAACAGTGCCTTTGTCTAAGGACCAATAAATTCTGACAACATGCCCAAAGTATGTAGGTGAAGTTTCACCATCCTTCCCTTTAAAAAGCTCCCTGGTTGTACTTACTTCAAGACAGATTCAATACTCTTTGCCACCACCACAATTCAAAGCCATCAACACTTCTTTTACTTTCCTTTTTATTGTCCAACTTTCAGATGCTTAGGAAGCATGAAATACCATGGATGATGTTGATCAGGCTAGCATTAGTCATTAAACTGACATTTTTTTTCTCACTACTATTCTTTAAAGATGTCCTGGCCGGAGTGGTGGGGGTGTAGGGGAGGGGGGGTGGTGAGCAGGGAAGAAAATGTGTAACAGTGAATGAATGGGAATCTGAGTTCTGTATAAACTTTCATTAAAATATCAATTAAAAAATAAAGAATAAAAAGATGTCAAAGATGTCCTGTGTAGAAGATTTGTCCAATGCAATATATCCTTTTACATATACTTTTTAAAATTTTAGTGGTTTTATAAAGTAATTGGTTTTATTCATTAACTTATGTAAATTTTTTCCCTCTTCTTCTTCCAACTCCCTTTATAGCATGTTGCTTTCTGGACTGCACTACCATCAATATTGATTGTAGATCCAAGTAATATTAAATCTTTGATTTCAGTCTTCTCTCCATCTGTCATGATGTTGCCTGTTAATCCAGTGTTGAGGATTTTTGTTTTCTTAACATTGATATTTAATCCATATTAAAAGCTGTTCACCTATATAAATGGAAAGATAATTCTAATATTTCTCCCAATGAGAAATACAGACAGCCTTTTCCCTATTGTCCAGATTTACAGCCTCAGAAAACTGGTGGAGGGTATCTATTACGTTTGAAACCATTCTATGCCAGTGACTTGTGTTTTTTCCTTAATATCTCAAAAGAAATTGACTTAAAACACTTCGTACATATACTCTGAACCAGCATAATGACAAAGAAAGCCACCTTCAGGTGTCATTATAACCACAGGCATATAAATCAAGATTTATAATACATATTTTAGAAGAATGTATTCTAAAACAGTTAGTAAATAATATTTTCCCATATCTTTGCCTAAAATATTAGTTATTTTGTATTGAAAATGTAAGATAATTTGCACAGTATTGAAATAAGTTTCTTTTTTATTAGCTATACCAAGAATAGGGAGCTCTCATGGCCTAGTGTCAAGAAGCTGTGCTGCAATCTCAAAGGCATGTGGTTTGAGGCCACCAGCTGCTCTGTGGGAAAAAAGATGAGCAGTCTTTTCCCATGAGATTAACTAAACCCACTGGTGGGTCAGCAATGGGATGGTCTGACTCTATGGTACACAACAACAACCAAGAATATAGTCTGAAATATTTTAAATTGTATGTATCATGAATAAGTTTCAACTCAAGACTTTAATAGATTCCATAATCATGACTTGGTTATTAAATATTTATTTTTATTGTTATCAACAGATATTATTCTTGAAACAAATTCCTGTATTGTATATTACATATTCTTTTTATTACTTGCTTATTTTACATCACTTTTTCATTTTTCTTCCCATTCTCATAAAAGTCTAGACGTTTCTCTAAAGGTATAATTTGATAGTGTCTTTGACAGCTGAATTTTTAGGGCAGTTTGTGTTACAAGAAGTTGAGCAGAAAGTACAAAGATTTGCATCATGGGCCCTATTTCATAGAGTCTTTACTAACATATTTATGAACCAATGTATACAGTATTATTATTTACTAAACTTGTTGTTCAAATTATGCTTCATGCCCTGTAGTTTATAGTCCTAAAGGCTTTGATAAATCAGTATTGTCAGAGATCTGCTTTTACAGCAGGTAGAATGGTTTCACTGTCTTACAAATGCACTATGATCCACCAGTTAGTTCTTTTATCTCCTTCCTTTCATGTCTTTTTATCAGAAATGTCATATAGTGAAATATACTCATATAGTATTTTTTCCTAGGCTTTTTTGTAACTTTGTTGTGTTATTATGTGCCATTAAGTCAACTAGAACTCATAGCAATTCTATCCATAGTAGCTCTGAACCCTGCTCTATTCTGAGATAATCTCACTATCTCTGATACACCTACCTTCATTTCCCCAGTTACTGTGTCAATCTATCTTATCCAGGGTCTTCATCTCTTGCGCTGTCCCTTCCCATTCCAAGCATGATATACTTTTCCTAGGACTGATCTCTTCTAGCAACATTCCCAAAGTATGTGGGTTTTAATCTATATTTTATGGATAAATTATATTCTGTTGTATAAATATACCATAGTATCTCTTCACCCTTTGAAGGACATTTTGGTTGTTTCTGTATTTGAGAAATTAGAATAAACATTCCTATAAATATATATGTACAGGTTTTATGTAGACATAATTTTAACTTATTGGATAAATACTTAGGAACTTGATGACATAATAGACCATACTTAGCTTTCTAGTTAAAAGTCAAACTTTCTTCTAGAAATTCGATGAGGCATCAGAACCCTTGAAAATTGTTGTTTCTAGTTTTTGTGTTGGTCTCCAACTTCTTTAACTGTTGACATATGGTCTTGCAAATCATCAAGACCTGTGAAGTCAATAGAAGAGGGTGCTTTCCACACTGCGAGAAATAGTGGCAATGCAGCTGGAGATAGTATGAAGAAACTGTAGCACTGCTATGAAGAGACTGTGGCAAGGGGTAACCAGAGGAACTCTGGAGCTAAAGGCTAAAGCTAAAGGTTTTTCTTGCTGGATGATTGAAGAAAACTCTGACTTACAACTTCTCTGAGATAAAACTTGCTGACAATTAAGGAAAACAGTGGCTTTTTGCTTTTGTGCTATTGAACTGAACCTAGACTTTTACTAATTGAAAAATTGTGTCTTGCTGTTAATCTGACTTGGGGCTGCTGAATTAAATCTGGACTTGCATTGTGTGATAGTCTTTGCTTCCTCAACTCTCCAACCTATTTCCATAATAAATCCCACAACTGTGAGTAAAGTCTGTGACTCTTGCAATGAATATTAGACCCAATGATTGATAGAAAAAGGTATAGGGATATAGGAGGTGACATGTCTAACCTTGTAGCTATTTTGGTACTATGCATATTATTTATGGGTAAGTTCCCCCTTTATGAAGAGAGTAGAAGTCAAATTTGGTCACCTTCACATTGCAGCCACTTCTTATACAGGCTGTGTGATATTTTTTGCATGTTCATTGTCAATGTGTTAGAATTCCTATTGCTTCATATTTGTTTCCAGCATTTGGTATTGTCAGTGATTGGGTTTTTCCCCTCAACATTAGTCATTCTAATAGATGTACAGTAGTATCTCCTTGTTACTCTAATTTTCTCTAAGTCTTGGTGATGCAATGATTAAGTGCCTGCCTGCTGATCACAAGGCCAGTATTTCCAGTTCATCAGCCACTCCAGAGGAGAAAGGTGAGGCTTGAAGGGTGAAGGATATGGAGTCATACCAAAAGGATTGTTCCTATTCATTCTCATTGCTGTCAAGTTAGAACTGACTCATAGCTGACCCTTCAATGAGTTTTCGGATGTTATAAGTCATATGAAAGGAGATAGCTCATTTTCTCTCTCAGAGCAGCTGGTGGATTCAAATTGCCTTCCTTTGTGTTGGAATCACAGCTCTCTGTTGACTAGGCCATCAGAGGTTCCTAAATTAATAAAATTAATGAATCACATTGATAAATATCATTGGTGTTATAAAACAAAAAGAAATACAATTTGGAAATCTTCACTTAAATTTAAATTACATCCATTGTGCATATAAAAAGGTGACATATAGCCTTGATAACTCTATAGGGCAGTCCTATATTCTGTCCTGTATTCCTCTATTTAGTCCTAGAGGGTGATGTTTTATGAGTCAGAAGTTACTAAACTGAAATGGGGTTAGTTTTGATTTTTTATGACATGTGAGTGTAATCATAGGCTTATTATATATATA
>NW_006399759.1:13051230-13074604 GCF_000299155.1 Elephantulus edwardii
GTTGTATGTTCAGATATTTTGGCTTTGGGTTGTCTTTTTTTTTTTAAGTTACTCAACAAACCTTCATTGTTTTCAACTGAATCAAATTCTTTTGTCCTTGTACATTTTTAGACAGTTCCTTGTGTTACACAGCAGAATTTTACTCCACAAAATTTTTAAGTTTGTCCCGTTTTAGAAGCAAATTACCAAGTCTTTCTTCTTAGAACTGTTACCTCTGGATAGATTTGAACCACTAATCTTTTAGTTAATAGAAAATGATAAATTATTTGAACCACTCAACAACTCAACTGGGATTTCCATGAGTTGAAGTTGAGTAAATAGGTACTAGTTTGATTTTTTCTTCATTTAAATATAATAAAATGCTAAATCAAAATCGTTTTTCTTTGTGTAAAATACAAACAGTATTTTGTATTTTTAAATAGAATACTTGTTTATATATTGTTGAGTTAAATGTTTTGTTTTAATCCAAATCCTTTATGAGATATGCGCTTTTAAAATATTTCTTGGTGCCTTTTCTTTTCATTCTCTTAGCATGTCTGTGGTAGAATATATGTTTTAAATTTTGGTGAAGTCCAAATTCTCAGATTTTTTTCATAGATGATGTTTTTCCTTTTATATCATGTACTTCATTGCTGAGTTATCTAATTTACTTCAAAGAATCAAGTTTACATTTACTGGTTCTAATGTTGAATACACTCTGTCCTTTCATTTTTATTTAAGTTACAATATTTCCTTTTCTTACCCATATATTTAGTTTTATTTTCTCTTTTCATTTTAATGTATTTTATTCTTATATTTTTATAGAATATCAATTATTTTACATAAATAAATAAAATAACACATGGTACTAGGGATATTATAAGTAATGTTAGATGCTTTCTCTGAAAAGCATCTCTGAATGCAGAGAATAAAAGAAGAATGTCTAACTATGTTTCATTGAGTATGCAAACACATTTGACTGCGTGGATCACAACAAACTGTAGCTAACTCTGAGAAGAATGGGAATCCCAGAACACTTGATAGTGCTTATGCAAAACCTGTAGTTGGACCAGCAGTCATTAGAACAGAGCAAGGAAACACTGCACAGTACAAAATCAAGAAAGGTGTGCAAAAAAATGCATTCTATCTCCTAATCTTTTCAATCTGTATGAGGAACAGATCATCTAGAAGGCTGGTCTCTATGAGGAGGAATGTGGCATTAGAATTGGAGGAAAATTCATCAGTAACCTGTGTTATGCAGATGACACAGCCTTGTTTGCAGAGGACCTGAGGCATTTGCTGCAGAAATTCAAGGACTGAAGCCTTCAATACGGATTGCATCTCAACATCAAGAAAACAAAGATTCTCACCACTAGACCAATTAGCAATATCACAATAGACAATGAAGATATTGAGATTAACAGCTGCAGTTTGCTTTGTTCCACAATCAACATTATTGGTACCAGCAGCCAGGAAATTAAAAGATGGATTGCTTTGGGAAAGTCTTTTGTCAGAGACTCCCCCAGAGAACAATGTTGTAACAAAGTCACAGTACAAAGAGCAACCATGTCAGTCTGGAAACTAAAGTGTTCTTAATCCAGGCCAGGGTCTTTGCAATTACTTGCTATGCATCAGAAAGCTGGACAGTCACTATGGATCATAGAAGGAGAATTGGTGCCTTTGAGTTGTAGTATTGGAGAAGAGTGACTTGAACTGGTAGGAGAAAAAACAGGTTCAACCTGAAGAGGGTGAAACCAGGCTGCTCCTTAGAGGCAAGATGGCTAAAGCTCTGCCTGATATACTTTGGGCATGTTGCAAGGAAGGGGCAGGTCCTTAGAGAGAGACATCATGCTTGGGAGGGAGGAGGGACTGTGTGAGAGAGGAAGAACCTGGATGAGATGGGTTGACTCAGTGGCTGGAATAATGAGGGTGGGTGTGTCTGAGACAATGAGGCTGGCGCAGAGTAGAGCAGGTTTCAGAACGGTTTTATATATATATAGATAGCGTTGCAAGCAACTCAATGGCACTTAACAACAACAACAACAAATATTCACTATTATAGTGGTGTATATTATAATATTTTAATGGTCATTCAAGGTCTTCCTCTAGAATTTGAAAACTTTATCTCATGTAATTTGGACATGTTATCAGTGTTAGGCCCGGGCAAGGGGGCCAGGAAGGGGAACAAGAATGCAAACACCAGGCTGGATGGCCTTGCGTGGAGCTGATAAGGTGGACCAACGACCTTGGCAACCACCCGGAGCCTACCACGGGCTGTAAACTAAGAAATGGAATGCAACTCCCTTCTTCCCAAACACCCCAATTATAAAAACCCCATCCCAACCCCCCGAAGTTGCGAATTCTCTGCTCTGCCCCTGCAGCACAGAGGATTCGCCCGGGAGCTCCACTTGAATAAAGACATAACTTTAAACTCTCTCTTTTGCTGACTTCTTTCAGGAAATCTGCTATACAATCAGCATCTACCAGTCTCTGTAGAAGGACATCAAGACTGATAAAGCAGCGGCTCAACTATATGGAGTGATACAATAGCTACAACACTGAGCTCAGTTTCAAAGAATGGTGCAAGACTATTCACGGATTTGTTCTGTAGTACACAGAAGGACTAATAGTAGCAATTGACTTGAAGATAATAAAAATAATATTATTGCATATTATGATTAACACCAGAGAATTCTATGGAACTATCTTCTGAATCCTGTACTAATATTATTCTATAAGGGAGCTCTGGTAGTCTAGTGTGCTGTTAGTGTTACGAACTCAAAAGCAGACAGTTTGAATTCACCAACTGTTCTGGGTGAGAAAGATGGACAATTCCTTCATTGTGATTTATAGACTCTGAAAACCCGCTGGAGTGTCAGTTATGAGTCACTCTGACTGGATGGGCACACCACAACTACAACATACTAAATAATTTTCAGGTGTCTGTTTTTCTGTCTTGTTTTTTTATAATCCATCCATTGAAATCTTACTGCAGTTCATCTGTACTCAGTGTTTGCAAACAAATTGGGATTGTTTTCTGTGGCTTCACTCTTAGTCTATTTTGTACCTGTAAAATACTTAGATTGAAACATAGGAGATAAATAGATGTTCCTAAATTACAGCTCAATTCCAGTTTGCTTTGCTAAAATAAATTTTATTGAGAAATATTCATTATAAATAAATTGCATCAATTTAAATTGTACTGTTCAATGAATTTTGACAGATGTGTAGAGTAGTTAAACTACTACCAAAATCAATACACAGAACAATTCAATTACTCCCAAAAGGTTTTCTGAAGTCATTTTGCATTCTATTCCTGCTCTCACTCTTATCCCAAAGCCACTGATTTTTATTCATTCATTTTATATTAGTATTTAACTTTTAAACTTTTATATAACCATAGTCTTACAAATGTAACTATAATCTTACAATATAGATACTTTTGTGTTGGCTTCTTTTATTAAGCGTAATAATTTTAAATTACATTCATGTTGGGGTAGGTATCAAAAGTTCATTTCTTTGTATTGCTCAATAGTATTCAGGTGAATAGAGAGAACTCATTGTTTATCCACTAATTTTTTGATGGACATTTGGATGATTTTCAATATTTTATATTTTACTATTGTGAATAATGTCACCATGAACATTTGTGTACACGTCATTGTGTTGACATATGTTTCAACTCTTCTTGGATAAATACCTAAAAGTCAAGTGGATAGATCATATGGTAGGTGTATGTTTATATGGTATGAAACTGCCAAAATATTTATACTATTTTATATTCCCACCAGATGATGGAGTAGCAGTTCCTCCTTATCCTTCTCTGTGCTGGATGGAGACAGTCTTTCAAATTTTATCATTCCATTGAACGCCTTTTGTTGTTGTTAAGCATTTTTGAGTCGAGTACAACTCATATCAACTCTATGAACAATTGATCTGAACCTTGTCCTATCTTGAGCGATCCATATGATCTCTGATAGGCTCAAGCCCAAGCCCATTTTTACAGTCACTGTGTTAATATATATTGTTGAGAGTCTCCCAGGACAATTTTCCAGGGATTGGCCTCTCTTGACTGTATTTTTTTTCCAAAGTATTCTTAAAGAATGTGAAACTAAGTTTCACCGTTCTTACTTCTTTTTTTTTTATTTATTTTTTTTAATTTAGGTTGTTTATTTTTCATTTCAATGAACATCTACAGAGATTTTGGAATTCCATTCATTCATTGTTGCACCCTTCTCCCCGCACAAACCCCTCCCCCCTCCCCCCCATTTGCTCCTCTCCTTGAAAAGCAAAAGAAAAACTCCCTCATTGGTATACAATCACACCCCCCCGCACCTCCCCAAACCCCATCCCCTAGCCCCAAATATAATCCACTCTACAACCCTCCTTGCATACTCCTACGATAAAAATAATGCCCTAAAATATAATACTTTTAGACTATTCTCTCTCCCGTAGATTTCAATGCCGTAAACATATTTCTTACTTCTAAGGAGCACCTTCGTTGCACTTACTCCAAGATAGACTTGGTTTTTTTGACAACTCATTAAATATTCGCCACTCTTCTCTAACACCACAGTTCAAACACATTGGTTCTTCTTTTGTTGTCTTCATTCATCATCGAACTTTCAGATGCATAGGAAGCATTTGAAAAGACCATGATTTGGATCAGATGGCATCTTAATCTTTCAACATTCATCATTGTCCTTTAGCAGTTTTGCGAGGTATGTAGATGTTTTGCCATGGTGTTGTAATGCATAATGCGTTAGGTTGCTAATCCAAAGGTCAACAGTTCAAATATACTAGGGATTCTTTGCAATAGAAAGAGGCTGTCTCCTTCCATAAAGATTTGCAGGCTCAAAAACTCAGTGGATGGAGCAATGAATTGAAAGGACTTGAAAGCACTTGTTGTTACACACCTTCAAGTCATAATCAACAAGCAGGTGTCTAGAGGTAAAAAATCATATAGGAAAAGGTTGCTCATCTTTTTTCCATAGAGCAGCTAGTCGATTTGATTACATAAACAATCATAATATAAACTTGATCTTTTAATTTTTATATGACTTAGTGCTAAGAGCTCTTTATATATTCTACATAAAAATCTTTTCTCAGATATGTGCTTTGAGTAATCTCACTCTGTAACTATCGTCTATATATATTTTTTTAACCTGTCTCTTGAAGAGCAAAATGTAACACATCACATTTTTTTTTCACTTGTATAATTTACACTTTTTGTGTTCTAACAAATCTTTGCCTTCTCCAGGCTTGGAAAGTTTTTCATCTATATTTTCTTGCCAAAATTTCATATCTTTAGTTCCCATTTTAGGTGCCTTAATTGGTACTAAATTTCTTGAAATGTTAATGTTGGCTATTAAATACCTGAGATCATAATCAGATGGATCCTTCCTCAGGTAACAATTATCAACCTTGGACATAGCAAAAACATTGGTATCATTAAAAATTGATGCATAACAAAAATCATGAAGTTATGTGAAGGCACTGGAAAGTGAAAAGGACCAGGCAGATTTTTTTTTCCATCCAAAATTCTTTTGGGATTTTAGAGCACGATGTCCATTCCAGTTTTAGTGGCTTTTAACTTACAACAGATGTCATTGGCATTGTGCAGCAGGGGCACTTATGACAAAGCTCCAAAAAGCCAAAATTAATACAGTTGTTTTTCTGGCCTGAAAACAAGTTTATTGGATCCAGTTTGATGATGGACTTTGGATAGAAATGAGTAAGCTCAAGAAACGTAATAGTTGAAGTAGGTTCTCCCCATTTGTCTGCTCTCAACTCTGGCTAACTCCTTGATCATGTATGAACAGAGAACATGAAAATAAGTTTAAAAAAAAGACAGAAAATCTCAACTAAGAATAGGGTTGCTGCACACACAAAAAAAGAAAAATTACAGTGGAAGTTCTAGTAAGTTTACTTCTTGCTAAAACAAAAGAATTGACGTTATAGTTGTTGTTTTATGCCTTCATGTTGGAAATGATCTATAGCTGTCCCTCCAGCAGGATTCAGGTGCCAGTAGCATCAGAGGAGATTGCTGATCCTTCTCCAGCAGAGCAGCTGGTGGATTTAAACCCCATGCTTTTGAAATTGCAGCACAGTTTCTTACCACTAGATCACCAGAGTTCAACAAAAGAAAGTATGTACTTGGAAAAAATAAAAGAAAAAAGAAATGTGCAAAAGAAAAATTACCAATATATATGTGTGAAACCTATACTTGGACCAAGAGGTAGTCGTCAGAACAGAGCAGGGTAGCACTGCATGGTTCAAAATTGGGAATTGTGTACGCCAGGGATGCGTCCTGTCTCCATACCTTTTCAACATGTATGCAGAGCTGATTATCCGAGAGGCTGGGCTCTATGAGGAGAATTGCGGCATCAGGATTGGTGGAAGATCTATTAACAATCTCCGTTATGCAGATGACACAACCCTGCTTGCTGAAACTGAGGAGGACCTCATGCACTTGCTGCAAAGGGTCAAGGACTGCAGCCTTCAGTATGGACTAAGGCTCAACGTCAAGAAGACAAAGATTCTCACCACTGGACCAATTGGCAGCATCAGGATGGATGGCGAAGAGATAGAGATTGTTCACAGCTTCAGTTTGCTCGGCTCCACAGTCAACACTCTTGGCACCAGCAGTCAGGAAATAAAAGTGTATCGCAATGGGAAAGTCTGCAGTTAGGGACCTCTCTAAAGTACTCAGGAGCAACGGTGTCTCTCTGGAGACTAAGGTGCACCTGATACAGGCCATGGTCTTTGCAATCGCTTGTTATGCATCAGAGAGTTGGTCAATGACTAGGGAGGACAGAAGGAGAGTTGATGCCTTTGAGCTGTGGTGCTGGAGAAGAGTACTGAATGTACCATGGACTGCCAGGAAAACAAACAGATTCATCTTGGAGAGGATTAAACCAAGCTACTCCTTGGAGGCAAGGATTCTGGGGCTTCGTCTGGCATATTTTGGACATGTTGCCAGGAGGGACGGGTCCTTGGAGAGGGACATCATGCTTGGGAGGGTGGAGGGACAGCGCAGGAGGGGAAGACCCTCTATGAGATGGATTGATTTGGTGACTGGGGTAATCAGGGTGGGTGTGTCGGAGGCGGTGTGGTTGGTGCAGGATAGAGCAGGGTTTAGGGCTGTTGTGCATAGGGTCACTATGAATTGCAAACGATTCGATGGCACATAACAACAACTATATATATATAACCACAAAATTAACATTTGAAGTGTTCATAATGCAAGCCAAAATTAACTAGATGAATGAAAAATCAGGAAAATAGAATCCATTTATGTGTTAGTCAAATAGGAATATATAATCCTTTGTCCCTTGAGTAGACTATGACTAATGACAATGATGTATTGGACTTCAAATTGAAACTTTTTTCTTATTGTAATTAAGTTTCATAGTGAAAATCAGTTTTCTATTCAGTCATTTACAAATATTTGGTTTATTTCACTAATTAAAATATCTTTAATGTAACTTGACTCTTTCTACTTTCTCTTTCTCATTATCTTTTCTCTTAATTTTCTGGTTTATGCCCTCCTGACTTTTAAGCTGTAACCTTGGCAAATGCTGCCATTTTGCTGTTGTTCGGTTGACTTTTAAAGAAGTGAATCCCTTCCTGGTGTAGCCTTCACCTTATTGGCTAGTATACTATTTGAAAAGTTGATGTGTGGGGGTTAGTTTTGTTCCTGTTTTGGGACTGACCAAGGACTGGGTCTTAGGGGTTCCACCCCTCTATTACTGACCAGTAAACCTTTCCTGATTGAGTACGTCACACACGCGCGCGCGCACACACACACACACACACACATTTTTCTGCTCTGTCCAAGACCTTCTACTGTGTTTTCTTTTAGAGTGGTCAGCACTGGCTGTCAGGCACTATCTAGTTCTTGTGGTCCCAGAGTCTTAGAGGCTGATGCTTGTGTAGGAAGTAAGTCCTTTGGACTAATTATTTCCACTCACATTTTCTTGTCTTCCTTATTTTTTGTTCTGGATAGGGAGAAACCAACAGTGGCACCTTAAATGACCATATGCAAGGTTTTAGACTCTAGCTGCTACTCACAAAGGAGGATGGTTTTTTGTGGATTATGCTATGTCAGTTGATCTTGATGTCCTTCTAGAGAACTCCAGTTTGGTTTTACTACATACAGACATGTATACAGTGTATAGTAATATGAATGTAGAAATATAGTCTGTAAAACTAAGTACAGTAATTTTTCATGTACCTATATGTGTTTGTTTTGCCTGACTGCCTATTTATGCACTTATCAATTATTACTTATTATTATTGAGGATATAAGATTGTGCATATAATATTGTTTATTTTTGTAGACTGTATTTCTTATGTACCTCTCCATGTTTTCCTTCTTTTTTCTTAGTTATACTGTGGTGAATTTTTGGGAACTGACTCCTTTATGTTTCTCTCTTAGAGCAGTTGGAGTATTTGAACTGGCAATCTTTTGGATAGAACAAGTCCACATATAACTCACTACACCACTTAAGGGCTGCTGATTCACAAGATAAAACAAAATAATCTGAGATTGACTCTGGGATGACCCAGATGATGAATTTTAAAGTATCTATAAAAGCAATGTTTTGATTATCCTGAATGGTGAAAAATGTACACATCTGTTTACAAGGAATGAAAAGATTAAAATCTCAAAAAACTTGAAAAAATGTTTAAAAACACTTTAGAATATAAAACTGCCATATCAAAAGCAAAGAAAAATAATTTGTGACAATAGAAAATTAACAGCAGAGTAGCAATTGTATAGGAATCATCAAACTCGGATACAAGTCAACATGCTGTTGTTATGTGCCGTTGAGTCGTCTGCAACTCATAGTGATGCTATGTACAATAGCCCCAAACCCTGCTCTATCCTGTGCCAGTCTTACTGTCTCCAACATTGCTAATCCCACTACTCCAGTCACTGAATCAATCCACTTCATAGAGGGTCTTCCTCTCCTGCGCTGTCTATCCACCCTCTCAAGCATAATGTTCTTCTCCAAGGACTGGTCCCTCCTGGCAACATGTCCAAAATATGTCAGATGGAGCTTCAGAATCCTTGACTCCAAGGAACAGACTGGTTTAACCCTCTCTAGGATGAATCTGTTTGTTTTCATAGCAGTCCGTGTTATATTCAATATTCTTCTCCAACACCACAGCTGAAAGGCTTCTCCTTTTATCCTCCGTAGTCACTGTCCAGCTCTCTGATGCATAGCAAGTGATTGCAAAGACCATGGCCTGTTTCAGGTGCCCCTTTGTCTCCAAAGTGACACCATTGCTCTTTAGTATTCTGGAGAGGTCCCTGACAGCTGACTTTCCCAATGCAATTTGTCTCTTGATTTCCTGGCTGCTTGTGCCAAGAGTGTTGACTGTGGAGCCAAGCAAACTAAAGCTATTAACAATTTCAATCTATTCACCATCCTTCCTGGTACTGCCAATTGGCCAAGGGTGAGAATCTTTGTGTTCTTGATCGTCAATTCATATTGAAGGCTGAAGACCCTGACCTTCCACAGCAAGAGCTTCAGGTCCTCCTCAGTTTCAGCAAGCAGGGTTGTGTCATCTGCATAACACAGATTGTTGATGAATCTTCCTCCTATCCTGATGCCACATTTCTCATACAGCCCAGCCTCCTGGATAATCTGTTCTGCATATAGGTTGAAAAGCCATGGAGATAAGACACATCCTTGGCAAGTTAACATAACATATCCATTTTTCAAAAGGAATTTAATGATTGGGTCATTTAGAAAAAAGTACTCAAATACATGTTAGAATCTTTCAAACAGCCTAATGTAAATTAAATTGGCTACACACATGGAGAAGAGAGGAAGAATGGGACAGGAAAAATGAATTAAAGACATGATTGTAAAGTTCCCAACTGTGACTAATGACATAAATTTACAAAATAAAACTGCTTAATGAAACACAAGTAAAATTGGGTTTTTAGTTAGTCCTGAGAGATTGTATTATGCAATAAATGTTTATTTTTCTCGAATCCCCAGGTGACATTTTTACCTTTCTGGTTGAAAGCTTTTACTGATAAAATGAACCTGTGAGAAATATAACTCAATTGGGACTGATTTGTTTTTTCAAGTCTCACAAGTTGTCCACCTTTATTCGGATGCAGTCTTACACCTCTTATGTTTTTATCTATTAGCTGAAAACATTCTGCTTTCTTTCTTTCATAGGTTTCCATCTTACTCATATTCTACAAATTTTGCTGCACTTTTTTTGGGATTTTTTTTTCTTCTATTCTCCATTGAGTGTTATTTATTAACAACATTTTCTTTTATTTTTTTGATCACTTTTTTTTTAAAAGAGACTTTCCATTTTTCCCTTTCTTTGGTGCTTCCAGAACACTGGTATTAACACTGTTAAAACTCTTTTAGTCATAGTCTATGTAGTAGTATTTTCTTCCTGTTAGATTATTTGCATTCATTTCACTATGTTGCCCTGTCTTCTTATGATGAACATTTAAAATATTATTTTCTATGTTCTAACCATTTCTAGCATGAGTACAGGAAGCTTGGGTAGCATCAGGAAAGTCTGTGTGTCTTTGGCAGTTGGAACTCGCCAGTGGCTTCCTGAGAGAAAGGGACACAATTTACTCACACGAGATTTACAGTCTAAGAAATCTGATGCCCAGGTAGCTATGAGTTTTGACTTGACAAGAGTGAGACCCTGTCAGTTACTCTCATATTCTCAACCTTAAAGCAATTTAATTTTTCTTGAAATAACTTCCTCTTCATTTAGAGACTCTGTACCTTTACACATATTTTCTTTTTTAAAAATATGATTCTTAGTTGACCATCCAGTGGTGTTTCAAGGGCTATAATTCACATTGACACATATTTCTCATCTTCATTCTATGGAGAGGCTGGTGGATTTGAACCTCCAGAAAAGTGCTGTCTTTGGATTAGCAGCACAATACCCTACACAGAAGGAAACCAGAGGTTTCTTTTCCTTAGTGTTGTTGTTGTGGACCATGGAGTTGGACCTCATTCATAGCTGATGGTCCAGTGGATTTTCAGAAGTAGTTAATCTAATCATATGAGAGAAGGCCCATTTTTCTCCTGTAAAACAGCTGGTAGACTTGAACTGAGGGCCTTTGGATTGGCAGCACAACCCCTTACCACTAAGCCACCAGAGTTTCCCTTTGTAGTTGCCCTCCTTTAGAGACTGATATCTCTGCTTCCCTACTTTTAGTCTCATAAGGTTATTTCTATTACCAAGTCAGTTTCTTGATGATACTGTTATGTATGTTAATTTCATATTGTTTGTTGTCTGTCATTGCTGGTTCTCTCTCTGAGGAACTACCTTTAATAATTCTTGCAAGGTTAATTTGTTATTGTTGATAAATACCGTCAAGGCGGAACTGAGACACAGTTGATCCTCCTGTGGGTTTTCATAGGCAGTTAATTGCACAGGAGGAAATTTCCCATCCTTCTCTCACATTAGTTTTCCTAAATTTCCTTGGGTTCTGTTTATCTGCAAATATCCTAATTACTCCATCTCAGGAGGTGTTAAAAGAAGATAGAGGGAATACAAAGAATTATTGTATTTAAAAAAGAATAGACCTGGTAAGGAGGTGTACTTCAATCCCAGAGGTGCACAGTTCAAATCCATCAGATGCTCTGCTGGAGAAGGAGCAACAATCTCCTCCTGTACCAGTCAGATCTGATTTGACGGTACACACACACACACACACACACACACACACATGAAATAAAATATAATTTTTAAAAGTTTAAAAAAAAAGAATAGACCAACACTGGTGAGGTACATGATCAAAACAAAATGTAAATGAAGGTAGAAGTTCAAACTGCACTGAATGTATTGGTCACAAAAAGAAAATGAGGTCCCAGAAATCATTGAAATACCAATTGACATGTTTCAACTAACAGGTGCAGCACTGGACATACCAGTCTGTGCCAGGAAATTTGGAGATAACTACCTGATTAATTGGTGGGAAGATCTATATTTGTTCTCCTACCCAAGAAAGGTGATTCGAAAGAATGTGGAAGGAAATTATTGAACAATATTATTAATATCACATGCAAGCAAAATACTGCTGAAGATCATTTAAAAATAGCTAGAATAGCAGTTGTTGTTGTTATGAGCCATCGAGTTGCTTGCAACTCATAGCGACCCTATGTACAACAGCCCTAAACTCTGATCTGTCCTGTACCAATTGCACTGCCTCTGACAAACCCACCCCGATTACCACAGTCACTGAATCAATCCACCTCATAGAGGGTCTTCCCCTCTTGTGCCATCCCTCCAGCCTCCCAAGCATGATGACCCTCTCTAAGGACCTGGCCCTCCTTACAACAAGTCCAAAGTATGTCAGACGAAGCTCCAAGGAGCAGCCTAGTTTAACCCTCTCTAGGATGAACCTGTTTGTTTTCTTGGCAGTCCATGGTACATTCAATACTCTTCTCCAGCACCACAGCCCAAAGACATCAATTCTCCTTCTATCATCCCTAGTCATTGTCTAACTCTCTGATGCATAACAAGTGATTGCAAAGACCATAGCCTGTATCAGATGCACTTTAGTCTCCAGAGTGACACCATTGTTCTTCAGTATCCTGGAGCAGTCCCTAACAGCAGACTTTCCCATCGCAATACGTTTTTTGATTTCCTGGCTACTGGTGCAGAATAGCAGATAGACAGAAAATTGCTGGTAGTTCAAGCTGGATTTAAAAGAGACTATGAAGGGAGCTCTGGTGGCCTAATGGCAAGAAGCTGCACTGCAATCTCAGAGGTATGCAGTTCAAATCCATTAGATGCTGTGCTGGAGAAGGAGGGGCAATCTCTTCCTGTACCAGTCAGATATGATTTGATGATACACCCATAAAATAATAATAAAATAAAATAAAATTTAAAAATGGCGCTGTGGTACCAAGGATATCACTACTAATGTCATATGAATGCTAAAAATACCAGAAGAATGTCTATTTGTGCTTTATTGACTATACAAAAGCATATGATTGTGTGGATCACAGCAAATTATGGCTGATATTGATAGGAATGGGAATCCCAGAACACTTAATTGTCCTAAAGTGAAACCTATGCTCAGACCAAGAGGCTACTGTCCAAACAGAGTAAGGGACACTACAAAGTTTAAAATTAAGAAAGATGTGTGTCAGAGTTATAGAATTTCTCCATATTTATTCAATCTTTACGCTAAGCAAATTATTTAAGAAGTTGGACCCTATTAAAAATTATATTGGCAACAGAATTTGAGGAAGATTCATCAATTACATTCATTATGAAGATGCCACAACTTTTCTTGTTGAAAGTAAGGAAGCTCAAAGACTGCAACTTTAGTTATGGATTGCATCTCGGTGTCAAAAAAACAAAAATTCTCACTTCTGGACCTATAGGCAACATCATGATAGATAAAGAAATGACTAAAACTCAATGACTTCGTCTTACTTGGATCCACAATCAATACACTTGGTACCTGCAATAAGGAGATTAGGAGACATATTGCACTAGGAAAACTGCAGTCAGGAACCTCTCAAAGTTATACCAGTTTAAGGACTAAGATGTGTTTGCTCAAACCGTGATCTTTTCAATCCCTTGTTATGCATCTGAAAGTTGGACAATGAGTAAGGTTGCAGAAGAAGAAGCAATGTCTTTAAATTGTCTTGTTGAAGATTGCTGAATATTCTGTGATTTTTCTGTTTGGTTAGGGACCTCTGTTGTCTTATTCTTAAGGATTTGTACTCCCAATTTAAAGGCATATTATTTTAATTTAGCAGATTCTCAATAAAAGAAAGATGGGCAATTTCCTTCTTTGAGATGTTATTTTTGTGTGCTGGTGAGTCACCTGTGACTCTTCCACCATCTTCTATCCTGTGCCAATCTTGTCTCTGATGCATCTACCCCTATTACTCATCCAGGGCCTTCCTTTCTTGCGCTGTGCCCTTCCCAAGCATGATGTCCCTCTCCAAGGACTGGCCCCTCCTTGAAACATGTCCAAAGTATGTCAGACAAAGCTTCAGAATACTTGCCTCCAAGGCTCAGCCTAATCTCACTCTCTAGGATGAACCTCTTTTTTCTCCTATCAGTCCATGTTATATTATTCAATACTCTTCTCCAGTACCACAGCTCAAAGGCTCAATTCTCCTATGATCCCTAGCCGTTGTCCAGCTTTCTGATGCATAGCAAGTAATTGCATAGACTATGGCCTGAATCAGGCTCACTTTAGTCTCCAGACTGACATCATTGCACAGCCTGTGAAAACCCTGTAGAGTCAGCTCTAACTCCACAAAACATAATACCAACTACATCCTGTTTTTTTCAACCTTTTAAATAAGGATTTAGTTCTGTTTTGTATATTTAGGGCATTTTTGTCCAGTAACTCTTTAACAGTTTCCTCTCTGTTTTTGCTTCCTTTTGTCTCTCACTGTTCTGCAATTGTAATCAGACATATTTTATTTCTCTTGATGATGTCTCACATAATTTTTCTTAAATTGGTTTATTTATAAGTTTGTATACATTGTTTTCCATACCAGATCTTTCTCATATGTTTCATCCACCCATCCCTCAACACATCAAATTGTGTAACCCTATGATTATCTTATGCTCCCCCCTCCTCCCCTTGTATCCACATATGCATTCTACAATAATGCTCTTATCTATTATTGGATAAGGGACTGAGTTAGTTCACTTAGCATAAATTCTCCAGTCCCTCAAAAGTTACAAAATCACTTACAAAATCATTGCTCCTGCATGCTGAGCAGTATTGTATTCCATTGTGTGAATGTATCACAATTGCTCAATCTATTTTGGTTGTAGTTGTACATTTGGGCTGTTTCTATGTTCCTGTGATGGTGAATAATATTACTATGAACATTGGTGTGCAAGTCTGTTTGTGCCTCAGTTCTCATTTTCTCGGAGTATATTCCAAGCAGTCGAATAGCTGAGTCATATAGAATTTCTGTGTTCAGCTTTTTGATGAAATGCCAATCTACCTTCCAGAGTGGTTGTACCATTTCACAATCCTGCTAACACTGTTTATGAGTTTTATCTTGCCACATCCTCTCCATTTATTTCTTGCTCTCATTTTAAACTTCACCACTGCTACTGGAGTGAGATGGTATCTCATTGACATTTGGTTTGCATCTCTCTTATTGGCAGGGATTTGGAGCATTTTTCAGGTGTCTGTTGAGCCAAATATCTTCCTCTGTGAAAAATCTTTTCATGCCTTTTGCCCAATTTGTAATTGTGTGATCAGTCTTTTTATTGTAGAGGCCCTGTAGGATGCTGTAAACTTTTTATAGGAGACTCTTATCTGAAATGGTATTGCCAAATTTTTTCCCCCAGTCAATAGGTTTTCTTTTCACTATGTTGAAAAAAAGGTTTTTGATGTGCACGGGGAATTAATCTTGGAAAGTCCCATTCATCAAGCTCATCTTCTTCAGATTACTGGCTGTATTTGACAGTCTCTTTATAACATAGAGTAGACCTTCCAAACTTGATCCCAGTTTGTCCCTGATAAACTTTATTATTTTGGGTTTACTCCCAGCTCTCTGATCCACTTTGATTTGATTTTTGTGTATGGTGGGAGATGTGGATCCTGTTTCAGCTTTCTGCAAGCCAGTTTTACCAGCACCATTTGTTGAAGAGGTTGTCATTTCCCCATTTGATAGGTTTTATTTCCTTGTCAAACATTAGTTGACAATAGATAGCTGAGTCCATTTCTGGGTTCTCAATTTTGTGCGATTGGTCTGTGTGTACCATTGTACCAGTATCATGCTCTTTTCGTTACTACTATTGTGTAGTAGGTTTTGAGGGCAGGCAGTGCTATACCAACCACTTTATTTTTGGTTCTCAGAAATGTTTTGCTTATTCAGAGTCTCCTTCCTCTCCAAATAAACTTGACTATTTCCCATTTGACCTCCTTGAAAAATTAATTTGGCATTTGGATTTGGATTGTATTAAAATAGAGATTGAATTTGGTAGGATCCACATAATTCTTACACTTCATTTTTCTTCCTTATTTCCTAATTGTACTTAACAGACTACTGCTGCAATATTTGTCCTCAAGCTCAACTCATTTGTGTTCCATGGCTTTAATTACATTCATTTGTCCTTCCAACATGTTATCTATATATTTGTAATATCTGAAATATTTGAAATTTCAGTGTGCTAGTTTTGTACATATTCACATTTTTATTTATTTGGTCTAGTAGGAAGCTCTGGTGGCCTTGTTGTTGTTGATTGCCGTTGAGTCGAGCACTACTCATAGTGATGACCCTATGAACAAATGGCTTGAAGCCCCTCTACAACTATCGACATCAAAGTTTATAAACTTTCTGGAGGCAAGTTGTTTAGGAAGGGGATGCCACTCCTGCTTCAAAACATGTCATATAATGTTACTGGTTGAGTCTCCTGCCATGTATTGTGACTCTATGTACAGCAGCTCTGAACCCTGCCCTGTCCTGAGCCAGTCTCTCTAGTTCCAACACACCAGCGCCCTTCGCCCTAGTTACTGTGTCAATCCATCTCATCCAGAATCTTCCTCTCCTGCGCTGTCTGTCCACCCTTTCAAGCATGATGTCCTTTTCCAAGGATTGATATCCTCTGGCAACATGCTCAAAGTAAGTGAGGTGAATCTTTAAAATCCTAGCCTTCAAGGAGGGACTTGGTTTCACCCTCTCCAAGACACACCTATTTGTTTTCTTTGCAAAAAAAAAAAAATAGATCTGGTGGCCTAGTGATAAGAAACTGTGCTTTAATCCTACAGGCATGTAGTTCCACCAGATGATTCTCAGGAGAAGGATGGGCAATTGCCCCCATTTGATTTACTATCTCTGAAAACCTACTGAAGGGTCAGCTAAGGGTTGATTCTGACTTGATGGTACACAACAAAAATAACATTTAATCTTGTATCCTCTTAAATTCCTTGTCAAGAAGTTTCAGTGTCTTCCTCTAAAAGATTTCCTGATATTTTGATCTTTTTGGTGCTATCTTATTTTTTTTCTTTTTGTCTTTTTATATTATCTGTTGCCTTCAATATGCTGTATTATTGTTGTCTTTGTATTATTTTGTTTAGTTGTACCTAATTGCACCATTTAAATGTGCTCTGTAGTTTTCTAGTTTAGCAGTTCTTAGTATTTCACTTGCCTTCTAGTGGATATGATAAAGGATATGCATTCTCTATAATTTTCTACTTGATATTCATGTTGACCAGTTGAGGACAGACTAAGCTAGTGTAGGTAACAGTCTTTCATAGATCAGATGAAAAAGGAATTAGTCTTACTCTTTCTCAGTGTGTGAAGCTGTAGGAAGAGTGTGTGTGTGTGTGGCTAGGGTAAGTGGTTAATTTCTTGTCATAGAACTGCTCTATCTATCTCCTTATTTTATATCTTTATTCATTCACAACCCCTTTCCCCCCTTTGATCAGCATTTGAACTATTTCTTTACCTCTTTTTGAAACACAGGATTATCATTTGTGTCTGTCTTTTTTTGATGTCGTAGCTAGACATATATGCATTGACTGCTATAAGTTGATCTCTGAACACTTATTTGTTGTGTATCAAACATGATATGTTGTCTTTTTGGTTTTCACTTTTACATTTTTTTATTTCACATTTTTCTTTGTTTAGTCTCAAAAGGATGAAATTCATGCAACTGTTGAGGACTTTCATTAATAGGGTCGCTATGAGTCGCCTACAACTCAGCTGCACTTAACAACAACAACATTAACAACTCTCAACAAAGTAGGTTGACACAATGAGTGTAACGATGGGCTCAAGCATGTAAAAGAACATGATGACACAAGATATGGTAATGTTCAGAGCTGTTGTTCACTGGGTTGCTATGAGTTGTAGTAGAAGCCATGGGACTTAACAACAACAACATTAATCAATAGTTTAAACAGGGAGAAATTAAGTTTCTATGTACCTACCCCTCCCCAATTCCAATCTTCCCATTCACTCAGGAAGTTGGATTTTATGAAGAAGAATGTGGCATCAGGATCATTGGAAGACTCATTAATAATTTGCATTATGATATAATCTTGATAACTCAAAATGAAGACCTGAACATTCTACAGCCTATAGTGTGCATTGCATCTCAGCATCAAGAAAACAAAAATCCTCATCATAAAGCACATAATTATAGGTAGAGAAAGGATTGAAATTGTCAACGATATTATCTTATTTAAGAAACATAATCGATATCCTTTTTACCAGTAGTCAAGAAATCAAAAGACATATCACATCGGGAAAATCTGCTTTGAAATGAGACTCTTTAAAAATTCTAAGGAGAAACAATGTCAGTTTGAATACTCAGGTATAACTTACATAATCCTTGGTCTTTTCAATGATTTGTTATGCATATGAAGTTTTACAATGTATAAGAATACAGAAGAATTGATGCTTTTGAGTTGTGGTGTTTGAGGAAAATTAAATATCCCATGGTCTCCCATGGTCTGTCAGAAGAACAAACAAATATGTCTTACAAATAGTATATCCAGTGTGATTCTTAGAGCAATTGAGAGAGAAAATAAAAAAAAAAATAGCAGAAACAGATATTTTTACTTGGGCAATAAAGAGATCCAATATATTAGCATAATAGCATGAAGTAATAATTTACTCAGCAAATAATTACCTTTACAGAAATTACTTACAAAATTACTTTTATTATTGTGTTAAAACTAAGATCTTGTTTTTTCAAACTTAATTTTTTTAAAAGGGCCATTATTTGATAATAAAAAAAAAAATATTTATATTCTGGAAGAAGGATGGGCAGTCTCCTTCCTTGCAATTACTGCCTCTGAAACGCACCAAAGGGTCAGCGCTAAGTCTGTTCCGAGTCAATGGTACACAGTTACAACAAAAATAGATTTATATGCCTTTTTTCTTTCTGACTTCAAGGAAAGTTATGAGCCAACATAAAATCTTTTTTCTGGTCATTTTATCTTGGAAATTTTAAGGATTTCATCAGTCATCACCATAACAACAAACCATTATTTGATTTATACTTGAATTTAATTTTTTTTAGCTGAAAACATTACTAAAATATTATAACTTTTAATAATTTTATTTTTCACTGCTGTAGACATTTGAAAATAATTCTTACATTCTGATTGTGCATTGCCTTCCCTAGTCATTATATTCTAAAAATTTCTACTATTCCTTGTACTCCGCATATACCTGGTATTTCAGTCTCCTAGTTCATTCTCTTTTACTCAAGGACATTGTAATTCCAATATGTCTATAAAAGAAAAAAGTAGATCTTAAATTTACATTTTTGCTTCTTCCCTCAGAAGTAAAACTCTAAAGGTGATTATGTACCAAAATGTAAAGAAAGAAAATCAATTAAGTTCTATCATTAGTGGTCACATTGAATATTTAGGCACATTATAGAGAGAATTTCATTCCTCGTAGGAGAATTGTATAATAGATCTTCCTTCTGTCCTGTGAAATTAATTAGTTACTTCAGTGTAATGATTGTATGTCATTTCTCAACTTCTCAAGATCCTAGAAACTTAACTTAGCCATGAACTTACAAAAGGGTGTTTATAGCCTATACAATTTTTTAAGTCATAAGAAGTGTCTAGTTTGTTGCAAAGGAAAAGCTGTTGGGTGTTCAACCTAAGTTAATTTCCTATTTGTGAGGTAAATGAAGTTAAGATGAACGCGATGTAACATTTTCTGTTTTATATTTGCCTTGAAGAATATTTAGAAAGAAGATTGTGACTGTCACTTTCCCTGAGTACCATTAAAATTAGTTTTGGTTTGAAAAGTCTCTTGACTTATTTAAATGTTTAGATGTAACTCACAGCTATCGAGCAGTATATAAAACAACTTTTCTTTCAACAAAGCTTTATTTTATATCTACGTAGGTGTTGTAACATTGCTGGAGTATTTCATCCTTGGAATGTACTATCATTCTTTTGAAATATTATTGAGTATTCAATTTTCAACTAAATATTATTTTAATATAAAAGTTTCTTTGATTCTCATGAGACTGATATTTTCTTTTGGTGCCTAGACTCTATAACATCTATCATACTAAGTTGGACATTTATGTATTATATTTCCACTCCCAACTCTATTTTAAAGTACTTGGATATATTATAATGAATTAAGTAATGTTAATTATTATTCTTCATATGCTTAAAATAACAACAAAATCAAAACCAACTCAAATTAATTGTCATAAAGTAGGAACCAAGTCATGGTTGGTCCTCAAGTGGATTTTAGAGGTGGTAAATTACTCTGTTATTGTGTACCAGCAAGTTGGAAGCAACCCATTGCTGGTCCTCCAGTGGGATTTCAGAGACAGTTAATTGCACAGAAGGAGATTGCCCATCATTATCCCATGAGCAACTGGTGGATTTGAACTATGAACCTTCAGGATTGCAGTATTGCTCTTACCAGTAGGCCACAGTTGTTATCTGCCATAGAGTTAAGTATGAACAACAGAACTGAACCCTGCTCTACCCTGTGCCATCCTCACACTTTCTGACACATTAGAGCCCATTGCAGTAGTCACTGTGTCAATCATCCTGGAGAGATCTTCCTCTCCTTCACTGACCCTTTACCTTGCCAAGCATCGCGTCCCTCTCTAACAAATAGCCCCTCCTAGTGACATGCCCAAAGTATGTGAGGTGAAATATCATCATCTTTGCCTCCAAAGAGCACTCTGGCAGAACCTTCTCCAAGATGTATCTGTTTGGGGTTTTTTGTATCCATGCAAGGTAAAACCCTTCTCTAACACCTCAGCTCAAGGATATAAATTCTTCTTCTAACATCCTTAGTCATTGCCCAGCTCTCAGATGCATAACAAACGATTGGAAAGACCATGACCTGAATCAGACACACCTTAGTCCTAAAACTGACATCATTACACTTCAGTAATTTGGAGAGGTCCCTAACTGCAGAAATCCAGTGCAATATGTTTCCTGATCTCCTGATTTCCTGACTGCTGGTGCCATGGGTCTTAATTGAGAATACAAGAAAGCTGAAGTTGTTGACAGTTTCAATTGTTTCTCCATTTGTCATGATATTGTCTCTCAGTCCAGTAGTGGCAGTTGTTGTGTATCATCAAGTCAGAACTGACACATAGGAAACCCTTCAGCCAGTTTTCAGAAGCAGTTAATCCCACAGGAGGAGATTGCCCATCCTTCTGCAGAGCATTTGGTGGATCTGAATCACATTTCATCGGGATTACAGCACAACTTTTTGCCTTTAGGCCACCAGTATTCCCTGGTCCAGTGGTAAGAATGTTTGTATTCTTAACACTGAGATGTGTTCTTTGATCTACAAGTGCTTCAAGTCCTCTAAACCCTCAGCAAGCAAGGTTGTATCACCTGTATAATACAGGTTATTGATGCGTCTCCTTCCAATGCTGATGCCACATTACTCTTCACAGAGTGCAGCTTCTCTAATAATTTGTCACTGGTAATGAAAGAGGAAGTGAAAGCTTCATTGAAGGCATTTGGGGCGGGGGAAAGCCCCAGGAATCAATGGGATACCAGTTGATTTGTTTCAGTTAACAAATTCAGCCCTGGATGTGCTTACTAGTCTATGGAAGAAAATTTGGAAGACAGCTATCTGGACAACAGATTGGGAAAAGTTCATATTTGTTCCCATTTTCAAGAAAGGTGAGCCAAAGGAATGTAGAAAGTATCAAACAATAGCATTAAAATCACGTACAACCAAACTACTGCTGAAGATCATTTAAAAAATGGCCAGAACAGTACATAGATATGGAACTACCAGAAGTTCAATCAGTATTTAGAAGAGGCCATGGTACCAGGATTATTGTTGCTGATGTCAAATGGATCCTGGATGAATGTAAAGAATATCAGAAGAATGTCTATTTGTACTTTATTGACTATGCAAAGGCATTTGAGTGTGCGGAACACAACAAATGGTGGCTTATATTGAGAAGAATGGAAATCCCACAGCACTTAATTGTGCTCATGTGAAACTGATACCTAGACCAGGAGGCTGCTTTGTGAATAGAGCAAGAGTTTAAATTAAGAGTTTTAAATGACATAATTTAAAACTAAGAAGGGAGTATATCAGGCCTATAGTCCATAATTGTTCCATTTGTATGCTGAACAAATTATTTGAGAAAATATACAAGACTGCTAGAGGTCTGCAAATCATATAGAAGGAGATTTTCCAATGAAGCAGTTTGAGGAGTTGAACTAATCACTCTAGGGTTGGCAGCACAACTCCCTGCCCACTAGGCTGCTGGAGTTTCTTATCTATGCTTAAGATTTTCTTTCTTTTTCTTCCTTCCTTCCTTCCTTCCTTCCTTCCTTCCTTCCTTCCTTCCTTTTTGTGAAGGAGTTATGATGAGATAAATATAATTTTTGTATTTATTTTTTATTGGTTTGCTCACAAAATTCGTATACACTGTTTCACACTATTTTTCATTTATATTGTGTTTCATACAATCATTCTCATGCATTATGTTTTATAAAATCCATCACCATTGGACCTTGCCAATCATTACCCAATATTTTCAGGTCTCTGCCAGATCACTCCCATTTCCTTCACCTCCTTTCTACTGTGCAACCCTGTGGTTTCACCTCTACCCATCCTCACCTGTCTGCTCCCACCTTTCCCCCCATTGTCTCCACATACATGTTTTACTAGTTATCCTTCTATTTTTACAGTAATGGTCTTATGCAGTAATTGTCCTTATGAGACTGAGTTAGTTCACTGAGCATAATTCTAGATGCTGTCCTGGATCTGCTCACCAAGTTATGCCAAGGAATATGGAGGACATCTACTTGGCCAGCTGACTGGAAGAGATCCATATTTATTCTCATTCCTAAAAAATGTGACGTGACAGAGTGTGGAAATTATCAAACAATATCACTAATATCACACACTAACAAAATCCTGTTGAAGATTATACAGAAAGGACAGGAACAGTAGATTGACAGAGAACTACCACAAATACAAGCTGGGTTTAGAAGACGTCGTGTCATTAGCGACATTATTGCCAATGTTAGATGGAGCTTGGCAGAAAGCAGAGAGTACCAAAAGAATGTCTACCTCTGTTTCATTGACTGTGCAAAGGCATTTGACTATGTGGATCACAACAAATTGTGGTTAACCTTGAGGAAAATAAGAATCCCAGAACACTTGATTGTGCTTATGTGGAACTTTTACTTGGACCAAAAAGCAGTTCTCAGACTAGAGTAAGGGAACACTGCATGAATCAAAATCAGGAAAGGAGTGCATCAGAGACAGCACAGGAGAGGAAGATCCCAGATGAGATGGACTAGTACAGCATCTGGGGCAAATGGGTGTTGTTGTGTTCGAATTAGTGAGACTGGCTCAGGGAAGGGCTCAGAGCTGCTGTACATAGGGACTCTATACATTGCAGGCAACTCAGT
>NW_006399759.1:13076667-13079126 GCF_000299155.1 Elephantulus edwardii
GGCTTAGAATTCATTTGTAAAACAGAACATATGTGACTAGTTGAAAGGAAAATGATTTGCTCTATAAACTTTCACTCAAATCACACACACAAAAAAAAGACAAGTTTGGAAGCAGGAGTGGCATCACTTCCAAAACAACGTGCCTCTGGAAACTCTATGAACTTTGATAAATGTTGATAGTTATAGAAAGACTTTAGGCGTTTTGTTCATAGGGTTACTATGAATCGTGTTCCACTCGAGGAAATCAACAACAACAACCTAAGTTATGTTGTTAAGTGTTGTTGTTAAGTGCCATCGACTTGTAGGCGACTCATAAAGACCCTATGAACAAAAGTCCTTGACACTTGCATGTGTGACTTCATCCTTTCTCCGGGTTCATAGGATTTCCAGAGGCAAACTATTTACAGAAGTGAATGCTGCTCCTGCTTCCAAAGCTATTTTAACCAGGGAACACCACCAAACACTGTCTACCATGGGTAAATTATGCAGTATTTTTTTAAGATTGTTGCTTCTGAGTGCTGCAACTGCATAGTATTCCATTGTGTGAATGTACTGCAATTTCTCAATCTATTCAGTTGTAGTTTTACATTTGGGCTGTTCCTATGATCTTGTAATGGTAAATGACACTGCTATGAGCTTTGATGTACAGATCTCTGTGTCTCAGTTCTGATTTCTTCAGGTTATACTCTTAGTAGTGCAATTACTGTGCCATACAGAGTTTCTATGTTTAACATTCTTTTCTATTTTTTTAAAATCTTATACTGATTTATTTACAAGGTTTGAATAGATTGGACCTATTTTCAACTTTTTGAGGAAATGCCAAAGTGTATTCCAGAATGGCTATCCCATTTTACAATTCTGAGAGCAGTGTATGAGAGTTCCCACCACTCTATATCCTCTCAAATTTTTATTGCTTGCTGCTCTGCTAAAATTTGCCACTGTTACTGAGGTAAGATTGTATCTCATTGTTATTTTGATTTGCATCTCTCTTATTGCCAGTGTTTTTGAACATTTCTGCATGTATCTGTTGGCAATCTGAATATCATCCTCTGTGAAAAGTCTATGTCTTTTGCCCATTTTGTAATTGAGTTATCAGTCATTTTCTCTTGGAGGCCCAGGAGTATTCTGTATACTTTTGTTATGAGACTCTTTTCTGAGATGGTATTGCCAAATGTTTGTTATCAATTCGTGGGTTTTCTTTGGTGAGATATATTTTTTGTTTGTTTGTTTGTTTTTTTAATAATTATTTACTTACAAAGTTTGTAGGCAATGTTTTTCAGGCTGGATCTTTCCCATTTTCTTAACCCACTCCACCCTCCACCCATCAAATTGTGTAACCCTATGATCATGACTCCACCCCCCTCCTTTTCCCTGAATGTCTCCTCTCCCCTCTTTGGATACTTAGACATGTTTTACTGGTTATTTATTTCTGCAATAAAGGTCTTGTAGAGTATTTGTGCTTATGAGACTGAGTTCACTTAATATAATGCTCTTCAGTCCCTTCCAGGTTAGGTATTAATCTTCTATATCATTGTTCCTTCAAGTTGCATAATATTTCATCATGTGAATGAACCATAATTTGTCAATCCATTCTTTTCTGGTTGGACATTAGAGCTGTTTCCATGTTCTTGTGATGGTAAATAACACTGCTATGAGCATTGGTTTGCATGTCTGGTTGTGCCTCAGATCACATTTACTTGGGGTATATTGGAAGCAGCGGAATAGCTGGGTCATATGGAATTTCTTTTTTTTCTTTTCTTTTTTTTCATATGGAATTTCTATGGTCATCTTTCTGAGGAAACACCATACTGCCTTTCAGAGTGATTGTACCATTTTACAATGGCGAGACATATCTTAAGTACCACCCTAATAGAATATATGGCCTAAGGAGTATCAAAGACAGTGTGATTGGCACAGGACAGAGCAGAGTTTAGGGCTGTTGTACATAGGGTCGCTATGAGTCACAAGCAACTCGACGGAACATAACAACAACAACAACAGCAACAACAACAAAATGTTGTCTCCCTTAGGTTTCCTGGGTGTTCTGCCCTGAGATTATATACAGAGGAATACTTTTGTGAAGCTTGATCCCTTTTGCTCTAGAAACTACATCTAACCTGATCTAGATCTGTGAATAGCAGAGAGCCAACACTAAACCATCTCAACCTGTAGGTTCCTGACCCGTCATTCACCAGCCTTTGAAACTCTTCGCATTGACCTACACTATCAACACTATTTCTCTGATGAGTTTCTGGAAGGCTTCATAGTGAATTTTAGGGTCCAAAGACAGAAATTACAATAAGAAGACAGACGGCAATAGGGAAAATTGAAGTCATAGAAGATAAGAGTGATACAATATTTGGAACATTCTTTATTTCCATTTTATAGTAAGTAACTGTGTAGTAATAATCACTGTAAAAGAACTGGGTAGCTTATTGTAAAAGAACTGGGTAGCTTTT
>NW_006399759.1:13079226-13079813 GCF_000299155.1 Elephantulus edwardii
CTCTCGTGACCTACAATCCACCAGCTGCTTCAAGAGAGAAAGATTAATAACTTCCCATGTGATTTAAAGTCTCTGAAAACTCAGGGGAGGGTCAGCTATAAATTTGTATCAATTAAATGGCAATGTGTTGTTGATTGTGGACATCTTAGAGTTCTTAATCTGTAGAATCAATACCATATAAATTTTAATGGTTGCTGTTGTGCCATTGAGTTGCTTGCAACTCATAGCTATCCTATGTACAAGAGTCCTAAACCCTGCTCTATCCTGTGCCAACCTCATTGTCCCCAACACACCTACTCTCACTACCCCAAATTACTGAATTGATCCATCTCATTGAGGGTCTTCCTCTCCTGTGCTCTCACTCCACTCCCCTAACCATGATGTCCCTCTCCAAGAACTGGTCCCTCCTTTCAACATGCCCAAAGTATGTCAGATGAAGTTTCAGAATCTTTGACTCCAAGAAGCAAACAACTTCACCCTCTCCAGGATAAATCTACTTGTTCTCCTAGCAGTCAATGAAATATTCAATAGCCTTTTCCAGAACCACAGCTCAAAGCCATCAATTCTCTTTCTATCATCCCTAGTCA
>NW_006399759.1:13079913-13081201 GCF_000299155.1 Elephantulus edwardii
ATACAATATAAATTTTAATGGTTGCTGTTGTCATGTGCCATTGAGTTGCTTGCAACTCATAGCAATCCTATGTACAAGAGTCCTAAACCCTGCTCTATCCTGTGCCAACCTCATTGTCCCCAACACACCTACTCCCACTACCCCAAATTACTGAACTGATCCATCTCATTGAGGGTCTTCCTCTCCTGTGCTCTCACTCCACTCCCCTAAACATAATGTCCCTCTCCAAGAACTGGTCCCTCCTTTCAACATGCCCAAAGTATGTCAGATGAAGTTTCAGAATCTTTGACTCCAAGAAGCAAACAACTTAACCCTCTCCAGGATAAATCTGCTTGTTCTTCTAGCAGTCAATGAAATATTCAATAGCCTTTTCCAGAACCACAGCTCAAAGGCATCAATTCTCTTTCCATCATCCCTAGTCACTGTCCAGCTCTCTAATGCATAGCACACAATTATGAATACTATGGCCTGGATCAGGTGCACCTTAGTCTCCAACCTGATGCCATTGGTCTTCAGTATTCTGGAGAGGTCCCTAAAAGCTGACTTTCCCAATGCAATTCATCTCTTTATTTCCTGGCTGCTGTTACCAAGAGTGTTGACTGTGGAGCCAAGTAAACTAAAATTGCTAACTATCTCAATCTCTTCACCATCCATACTGTTGCTGCCAATTGGCCCAGTGGTGAGAATCTTTGTTTTCTTGATGTTGAGCTTCAATAGTATTGAAGGCTGCATACCTTGACATTCTGCAGCAAGTGCTTCAGGCCCTCTTCAATTTCAGCAAGCAGGGTTGTGTCATCTGAAAAATGCAAGTTGTTGATGAATCTTCCACCAATATTAAATGCCATATTCCTCCCTGTACAGCCCAGTGGCCTGGATGATCTGTTCTGTATACATATTGAAAAGGACCCCCTTCCTAATTTTGAATCATGCAGTGTCTCCTTGCTCTGTTCTGATGACTGCCTCTTGGTCCAAGTATAGGTTTCACATAAGCACAATCAAATATTCTGGGTATTAGAGACCTTTTTATGACTACAGATACTAAAAGGAATGGGAAAAATAAATCTTCCTTTGCCTCTGAAAGTAAGGCATGGGCACAAGAATGAAATGTAAATAATGATCTGGGGCATTTAAAGTCATAACTAAAAACTGTTTAGAATGTACTCTCCTCACATAGGCATAGGAGTCATCAACTGGTGTGAGATGGGGAGGTCATACCAAAAGTTTCAGTTGTGATTCCCAGTGTCCTACAGTGGCATCTCGACATCAAGAAGACAAAATTCCTTACCAC
>NW_006399759.1:13081301-13101685 GCF_000299155.1 Elephantulus edwardii
TCAGAGTTTCTTCTGACATCCATTTTGGTCTTTTCTTCCTCTTCTGTCTTTGTAATGACCGTTTACACTCTTCCTGAATGATACCTTAGACATCCTCCCACAACTCATCTGGTCTTCGCTCATTAGTGTTCAAGGCATCAGACCTGTAGGTGACCAATATTGCATTTGGCACTTTGGGGTCACAGTGTTCAGCATCACAGCCTCCACGAGTTACCTCTGTACAGAAAATCACCAGAGCAGTGTTATACCACCTAGAAAAATGTTTGCCCAAAAACAATAAAAAATAGGCCTGAGGGACACAGATTAAAATCTCCTACCTTTGCCTTGGTAGCACACTTTGTGTCCATTAGCCAAACTGAGCTATCTTTATGTTGTTGTTGTTAAATGCCGTCTACTATGCAACTCAATTATCAAACAGTATTGTTAATATTACATGAAGGCAAAATACTGCTGAAGATTACTAAAAAAACAGCTGCAACAGTACACAGAGAGCTTTTAGAAGTTCAAGCTGTATTTAAAAAAGGCTGATGCATCAGGAATATCATTGCTGGAAGCAAATGGATCCTGACTGAAAGCAAAGAACAACAGAGGAATGTCCATTTGTAGTTTGTTAATTATGCAAAGGCTTTTCGCTGTGTGGATCATGACACATTATAGCTAACATTGAGAAGAATGAAAATCCCAGAACACTTAATTGTGTTTATGTGAAAACCATACCTAGATCAAAATGTTTTTGTGTGAACAGAGCAAGGGGAAATTACATGGATTAAAATGAAGAAAGCTATGTGTTAGGGTTGTATTCTTTCTCTAGACATCTCAATCTGTATTCTAAGCAAACTATTTAAGAATTTGGACTCTATGAATAAGAAGGTGGATCAAGATTGGAAGAAGACTCACGTAATAACACAACCTTGCTTGCTAAAATCATGGAGAATCTGAAGTGTTTGCTGTAGGAGGTCAAAGATTTCAGCCATCAATATGGATTTCATATCAAGGTCAAGAAAACAAAAAACTCACTACTGAACTTATAGGTAATATCACAATAGATGGAGAAAAAAATTGAAACTGTCAAGTACTTCATCTTACTTGGACCCACAATTAATATACTTGGTACCAACAGTCAGGAGTTCAGGAGTTGTACTGCCCTGAGAAAATCTGCAGTCTGGGACATCTTCAAACTATTGAGGAGCCATAATATCGGTATGAGAACTAACATATTTCTGATTCTGGTCTTTGTCTTTTCAACCACTTGTTATGCATCAGAAAACTGGACAATGAATGAGGAGGACAGAAGAATAATTCAGGCCTTTGAGCTGGGGTGTGAGAGAAGAGTACTGAATATTCCATGGACTGCCAGAAGAACAAACAGATAGATATGTTTTGGAGAGGTGTAGCCAGAGTGCTCCTTAGAGGCAAAGATGATAAATCTTCATCTTACATACTTCAAGAATGTTTGTAGGAGAGACTATTCCTTAGAGAAGGATAACATGTTTGGGAAGGTAGAGCTAGGGCAAAAAGGAGGAAGACCTTCAACTAGGTGGATTGACCAAGTGATTACAGCAATGTACTCAAGTGTGTCAGAGATAGTGAATATGACAAAAGGTAGAACAGGGTTCATGTCTATTGCTTATAAGGCAGTTATGAGTTATATGTGACTCAATGGCACCTAACAACATCTGAGAGATGGACTATAAGTAAGGATGACAGCACAACATTGAAACCTTTGTGTTGTGTTGGAGTAGAGAACTGAATATTCCATAGACAAAAGAACAAACATAATATTTAGGAAAAATACAGAGTGCACCTTGGAGGCACAGATGTTGAAGATTCGTCACATACTCAGGAAATTTGTTGTTGTTATGTGCCATAGTGTCGCTTGCCAATCATGACTTTATGTACACTAGCTCTGAACTCTGTCCTATCCTGAGTCAGTCTTACTGAGTCTAACTCTCAAACCAGCATTACCCCAATTACTGTGTCAATACATCTCATCTGGGGTCTTCCTTTTCCTGCTGTTCCTCCGTCTTTCCAAGAGTGAGTCCTTCTCCAAGAGAGGGGCTATTCCTTGGAAAGGTAACAGGATTGGAGGAGGACTCATTAACAACCTTCATTGTGCAGATGACACAACCTTGCTTGCTGAAAGTGAGGAGGATTTGAAGCACTTACTGCGAAATGTTAGACACTGCAACCTTTGATATGGAATGCATCTCGATATCAAAAAAACAAAAATCCCTGCCAATGAGCCAATAGGTAACAACATGATGAATGGAGAAAGGATTGAGACTGTCAGTGACTTCATCTTACGTGGATCTACAATAAATACATTTGGTGCCACCAGTCATGAAAAGCTTGGAATGGGAAAGTCTCTAGTCAGAGGCCACTCCAGATTATTGAGGAGCAATGATGCCAGGTTTAGGACAAAAGTGCACCTGATTTAGGCCATGGTCTTTTCGGTCACTTGCTAGGGTCACTGGAGCCATGTTCAATTCAGTGTCACTTCACAACAACAACCACAACAACAGTCCTTGGAAAGGGCTACCATGCTTGGAAAGGTGGAAGGTCAGAGAAAGAAAGGATGACTCTTAGTCTCTGTGAGATAGAATGACACAGTGACTACAGTAATGGTTTCAGCTATGTCAGAAATAATAAAGATGGCACAAGATAGAACAGAGTTCAGATCTGTCGTCCATAGGGTCCCTATAATCATACTTATCTTGATAGCTCCTAACAATAGAAATAACCACGGCATCAGTAGTTATCTTCAGACCATTCCTGTGTCATGAACTTGTCTTTTTTTCTAGTTCTTGTCCATTTTCTGTGCCTGTCACATCACTTTCTTTTTACTGGTATAAACTACTCTTTTAACAAACCAAGTCTTGGTTTATTAATTTTTTTTGTTTGCAAACAAGAGCTCTGACTGGTAGCGGAAAAATAATCTTTTTATTTAAATCGAATTATTAGGTGCTGTTGTATAGACTACAATTCATTGTGACTTTATAAACAACAGATTGAAAGTTTGCCCTTTCAAGAGTCATTCTCATGTTCTCCACTATACTCAAGTTCCTTGTTATGATCACTATGTCAATTATCTCATTGACAATCTCTCTCTCTTCTGATTACCTTTTATTTCTTGCAATATGATGGTAAACTACTGAGTAAGAAGTTAATACCAACACAAAAGCAAGCAGTTCAAATTTACTAAATGTTCCTTGGGAGAAAGACTAGACATCTCTCATGTCATGTATAGGCTTGGACACTTGCTAGAGTGTCAGCTGTAAGTCAATTACAACTCTATGGCAATGAATCATTCTTTTGAGTGTCTCCTAATAACATGCAAACTATGTCAAATGAAGTTTCACCATTCTTCATTATAAAAATCACCTCAGTTGCACTTTTTAAAAAATACAATTTTATTTTAATTGTGATTTCAATGAACATTTACAAAGAAGTTACATTTTTATTCATGCATTCATTTAACCTCCTCCCCCAGTTCACTTTTTAAAAAAATATTCATTCATTGTTACATAATTACCTACTTTATTTCACCCCCGCCCCCCAAACCTTTTTGCAATGATATACCTCTTATTCTGGGCTGTTGTCGTATGAATAATGCCCAATCATATTTTTCAAGGCAGATTTGTCTGTTATTTTGGCAGTCTATGGAATATTCAGCACTCATTTCCAACACCACAATTCAAAGGCATCAATTCTTATCTTTTCATTCTTATTCATTGTTTTAATTTTCAGATGCATAAGAATCGATAGAAATACCATGGCTTATCTCAGACACATCTTAATTTTTAAACTAAAATCAATCATTGTTCTTCTGTACTTTGGAGAGGTCTTTGATAGCAGGCTCACCTAATTCACCATATCTTTTGTTTTCTTGACAGTTGTGTCCCTATGTGTTTTGTTGTGGATCCAAGTAAAAGGAAATTGCAAATTCATTTTTTTCTCTATCTATCATGATTTTGTCTAATGGTCCAGTATAGAGGATTTTTGTTTTCTTGATGATGAGGTGTAACCTATTGCAGTCATTGTCCTCTTTCATCTTCTTCTATAAAGGCTTTACACCTTTTCTTCCTGCTAACAATGTTGTATAATGCAGTTTGCTGATGAATCTTACTCCAATCCCATGCTACAGTCTTCTTTATATGGCTCAACATCTTAAATTATTTGCTTAGCACCCAGGATGTATACATATAAAAAAGAATACAACCCTGGTGCACACCTTTCTTATTTTTAATTAGGTAGCATTTCTTTTTTTTTTCTTATCAAATTACTAACTTCTTGGTCTATGTGCAGGTTTCACATGAGCACAAATACGTACTCGAGGATTCCAGTTATTTTCAATGTCATTCATAATGTACTATGATCCACACTGTCAAATGCACACAAGTACAGATGACTCTGATTGGTATTTGAAATACCAATGGCAAACTTAAACATCACAGAAACATGTAAGATACATTACAGAAAACTGACAGATGACTATCAGGAGGTTTGATAATGATACGTAAAGTATATGCTTAATAAATGTTTAGTGAGTTATTTTAGCAATGGTAATATTTGTGAAAGTCAATACAGAGATAGTTGAAGAATATTATTTCCTTAACTAACCAACAAACCAGTTGCCGTTCAATTGATCCCAACTCATAGTAACTCTGTCTGTATCAATGTAGAGCTGTCCTCCATGAAATTTTCAATTATTAATTTTTTTGGAAGTAGATCACTGTAAGTGCTTCTTCTAAGAAAACTCTAGATGGACTCAAATCTTCAACCTTAAAGTTTTAATTTAACTGAAGAGCTTTTTGTTAATTAAAGTGACATGTTAGATTTCAGAGTATGAGACTCTGGGCCAACCTGTAGAATTCTTCCTCCTTCTGCTGTTTTTGATGGTGTAGTCAGTAGGAAGTTGTGCTGTGAATCCAAACATGGGGCGTTCAAATTTACCAGTAGCTTGTGGAAGAAAGATCGAATTTCTCCTCCTGGATGATTTACAACCTCAGAAAACCTTCTGGAGGGTCAGCTATGAGTTAGTTTTCCATCATCAGCAAAGAATTGAGTTATCTTATCCATATAGGTTTGCGGTATAGATTTTTATCAACCTGGGTTAGTTTCTAGTCTTTTCTTTCTTTTATTTTTTTTTTTTTACTTTTTTACGGTGTTACTGTATTCTATTATACTGGGAATCCCGAGCTTGAAAACCAGTACATTTTTGGATTCTTGGGAAATTGGAGTCATTAAAGGATTTAACATATGTTGTTATGTGCCATCAAGATGAGTATGACTCACAACAATCCTATGGACAGTCATTGTGGAGCCTGCCATATCCTGAGTCTTCCTCATCATCTCTGAGACACTGGAGCCCACTGCTGAAGTCAGAGTGTCAGTTCATCTTGTTGGAGGTCTTTTTCTCCTTTGCTGACCCTCCATCGAAGCAAGCATGATGTGCATTTCTAAGGAATAGCCTCAACTAGATACATTTCCTTTGTATAAAGGTTGAAGCTTTGTTATCTTTGCTTGAAAGGAGCACTCTGGCCTCACTCTTTCCAGGACATATCTGTTTGTTCTTTTGGCAGTCCATGGGATACTCATTATTCTTTTTCAGCACCACAACTCAAAGACATCAATTCTTCTTCTGTCAATCCTTATTCATTGTCCAGCTCTCTGATGTATAGCCAGTGATTGGAATGATCATGGTCTGAATCAGACACACCTAAGTCTTCAAACTGACATCATTGCTTTTCAGTATTTTGGAGAGGTTCCTTATAGCAGACTTACCCAGCGCAATATGTCTCCTGATTTCCTGACGGTGTAGACCCAAGCAAGATAAAATCTTTGACTTATAGAAGCAGTATAACTGAGTGACATCCCATATTATTGAAATGTCAAGGAGTTGAGCACACAGCAGAACAAACACTGAATGGTATTGATTACAGGTTTGTTGAACTCTAATCTTGCCAAGAGATTTGCAGAGATGAAACCTTTGTTTGAAACATTAAGACCAGATAGTGCAAGGAAGAGAAAGCCCCTCTCTTATGTGTGAAATATCCAAGCTTCAGAACCTCAGTGCAAAGATACTTCTTGGGTCTGGAATGTATCCCGAGGCTTCCTGGTGGTCCCCTTGCTCTGCTGAGCTGCCATCTCTTTCCTAGGCTCCCTAGGCAATAGTGGAGCCAAGTATGTATATGGAGTGGTGAGAATGTCAGCCCATCTGGAGGATTCACCCTCTGACAGCGAGTGATGAGTTTCCTAATGGGCTTGTGATGGCAGCAGCGCTGCCTGGAGGCTTGACTTCTGCTCAGCAACTGCCACACGACTGTGCTGCTGGCCTCCCACAGCCTCGGGGGAGCCCCACTCCAGGTCTGGTGCCACTTCACTAACTCTAAAAAGCTGCACATTTCCACCATGGGGAATGAGATAAGTGTGTTTATCAACTGCCAGGCCTGGAATGAGTCTTCTCCTTGTGGGAATCCATCAATCATTTCACAGGGCTGACCTTTCGTAGTTAGTCTCTTTTGTAAATGATGTTTTGCTTTTCCTGACTGCAGAAAACAAAAGTGAGTGCTTCATAATTAAGCATGTGGTAAACAATGAGGTCTTGGAATTCTCAGTCCCCCAAAGCAGTATTCTGTAGGAAGGCCTGGAGTTAGCAGCTTTGGAAAAGATGAGATAGATTGGGAATCTCTCTCAAGATTCCTGGCTACCTCCTAAAGAAACAAAGCCATTGTTGTGGAGTGATTTCCTATTTGTGGCAATCCTCTGTTAGATTTCTGAGACTTTTAATGTGAGCAGACTGCCTTGTCTTTCTCCCGTGGAACATCCTGTGGGTTAGAAACCACAGACCTTTTTGTTAAGGGAATTCTGTTGCATAGTCCATAGTGAGTCATGCTGGTAGTTCCATCTCTGATGGCTTTAAATGTACCAGTGGTGACAAAGAAGAAAATAAGGACATTCTCTTCCCAAGTGCTTTATAGCATCAGGAATCTGCTGCAAATCACCTGCATGGTCAGCTGTAAGTAAGTTCCTCCTTGGAATCACATCACCCACTTTGCCACCAAGCTTCTTTCTGGGTTGTCATTAGACAAATACTGATTGGAGGTGACCAAACTAATGGCAATAATACTTTTTAAAAAGATTTTAAAATTTTTTAAAAATATTTTTTTAAAATTTATATTAATGAGTTTACAGAGACTTGGGATTTACATTCATATATAGTTGCACATTTTCCTCCCTGTCTACTCCTCCTTACCTGTTCACTTTTCTCTTTGAAAAGTAAAAAAAAAAAATTATTTCATTATTATACAATCTCACCCTCTCCCCCATCCACTCCACTATGTAACTTTCATTCTGGACTCGTGTCATGACAATAATACCTAATCATATATTCCTCCTAAACAGTTCTCTCCCTCATCTGTTTCAATGCAGTATACTTTATTTATCCCTTCTTAGTTTCCCCCCAAATCTGGTATCACTACTCTTTAAAATAGTGGCACTATGCAGTATTTATCCTTTTGTGACTGAGATATTTCACTCAGCATAATGTCCTCCAGGGTCACCCATTTTGAATAATATTTCATAATTTCCTTGTTCTTCAGTGCAACATAGTATTCCATTGTATGAATTTACAATAGCTTCTCTAGCCATTCATTTGTTGATGGACACTTCAGTTGTTTCCAACTTCTTGCTATTGTGAACAAAGCTGCAATAAGCATGGGTGAGCATATATCTGCTTGGGTGGCAGTTCTGGTTTCATTAGGGTATATTCCCAGTAGTGGAATTTCTGGGTCAAATGGTATTTCTAGTTGCAATGTTTTGAGAAAGCACCACGCTGCCTTCTTAGTGGTTGCACCCACCAACAATGATAAGAAAACTAAAACTTATGAAGTCAATTCCAACTCATAGTGACCCATATGTTTCAGATTAAAATCGTTCTGTCGAATTTTCTTAGTGGCAGTCTTTATGAACTCACTTCCCAGACCTCTCTTTCACGGTGCTGGTAGATGAGTTTAAACTGGTAATCTTTATGTTAATAGCTAAGTATGAAGCATATGCATTTCACAGAGATCCTTTATCTAGGATAACTGACCAGACCTCAAACATTGCTCCAGGTTCTGTCCAAGAACAATAGTTTGTGCCCAATTATTTAAGTGGGAAATTCACCGAAGCCTTCTGTGTTTATACTACACAATGTGCAACTGGATCTAACACAGCTTGAATGCCAAAATCAGAACAAAGGGGCATTTGTTCTCTTTCCTGAGTAGCTAAAAAACATTTTCAAGAACATTTTCAGACACAATTATGTTGATTTGACTTGGACCAAAATCAGTTGGTTGTTTTCTGAGAAAGATAAGAGGTCATTGCTTCTCTCCACACCCCTTCCATCTCCATTGGAAATAGTCAGTGAGAACATTGCCCCTTGCACTTATTAGCAGTACTTGTAGGGATGTTTCTACCAAACAAATTGTTTTCAGGTCAACCTGAAACCCTAACTGGAATGTTACAAAATGATATCAAAATAGAACAGCCTCTTTGAGGTCATTAAGACAATGTTAAAAAGCTTGAGATCTATACTATTGACCCAACTTTGATATTTTCTGCTTTAGTGTAGAGTTGTCACCACAAATCTCAATTATTACACTCATTATATGTTGCAGAGGCTCCCTAAGCTGTACAATTAATAATCCTCTTCTGAATCAAAGCATCACAGACAGTGTGTCTAGAACATGAGATATAAGGCTACCAGGGCCACCCAGTGTTACCTTTTGCTCAGTTGTACGTCATCTTCAATGGGACCCCTTTTTAAAAAATGTCTTCCATCTTGAACCTCAGACAACTATGTATTCTGTGTGGGATTCTCAATGTCAACTAAATATCCTAAAAGTATTATGGGTCTTTGCTGATTTTTTCCAAGAATGAATGTTAAGCACGTGTAAAAGCATAAAAAGCTCTGAAGGCTCTTCTATTATCACTGATATATTTCAAGAAATATTTTCAGAGCCATTTGCCTAATAAAGCTCTTAGGAAAAAAAAGAAACATTTTCATATAGGAGTAAAAATATCTAGAACAATAGTATTAGATTTGTTGTTATTATATGTTATTGAGTTACCTGTGACTCATAGCAACCCTATGAGTACAGTAGCTCCAAATCCTGCCCTTTTCTGAGCCAATCTCATTGTCTCCAACAGACTTAATCCCATTTCTCCAGACACTGAGTGAATTTATCTTATCCAGAGTCTTCCTTTCTTGTTCTGTCCCTCCACTTTTCGAAGCAAGATGTCCCTCTCCAAGGACTGGTCCCCCCCTTGCCAGGTGTCCAAAGTAGGTGAGATGGAGCCTCAAAATTCTTGCCTACGTGAAGTAGCCTGCTGTCATCCTCTCTAGGACAGAACTGTTTGTTCTCCTGACAGCCCATGGTATGTTCAACACTCTTCTTTAGCCCCAAAAATCATAGGATCAATCCTTTTTCTATCATCCTTAGTTATTGTCCAACTTTCTGATGTATAGCAAGTAATTGCAAAGACCATGGCCTGGACCAGGCACAATTTAGTTTCCAGACTGACATCATTCCACTTAAGTACTCTAGAGAGGTCCCTGACACAGACTTTCCCAATGCAGTTGGCCTTTGATTTCTTGACTGCTGTTGCCAAGAGTGTTGATTGTGGAACCGAACAAGCTGAAGTTATCAACAATCTCAATCTCTTCTCCATCCATCATGAAGCTGCCAATTAGCAAGTATAATTATGTTACAAACAAAAGAGCTTCCTGGTTCTCTATATGGGAACTTCCCCTTTGAAAGTCAAGTTGAACTATTACAATATGTAATACATTTTTTATAATTCCTGTTGAAGTTGGACATTATGTTAGTTTCTTATGACTGACATAACAAATTAGAAAAGCTATAGCATTATTGGAAGAAGACTTATTAGCAACTTTTGGAATGAAGACTAGACAATGTTACTTGGTGAAAGTGAATATGACTTCAACCACTTACTGATAAAGGTTGAAGAGTACAAACTTCCATGTAGATTGCAATTGAACATAAAAGAAAAATTTCCACAACTGGACCAATAATATATACTATAATAGATTGAGAAGATATTGACACTTTCTGGAATTCATTTTATTTGAACCATATTATTTTTTTAAAAAATTACTTATTTAATCTCTATGCTGAGCAAATTATTTGAGAGGCTAGTGTCTATAAAGACAAATATGGCATCAGGATTGAAGAATGACTCATCAATAACTTTTATTGTGACGACACAACCTTGCTTCCCAAGAATGAGGAGGACTTGAAACCTGTGCCTCAGAAGGTTAAACACTGCAGCCTTCAATATGGATTGCACCTCAACGTCAAAAAAACAAAAATCTTGCCACTGAATTTCTAGACAATTTCATGATGAATGGAAACAGGATTGAGACTATCACCAACTTCATCTTACCAGAATCTACAATCACTACACTTGGTACCATCAGTCAGGAAATCAGGAGATGTATTGAACTGGGGAAGTCTAGAGTCATGGATCACTCCAGATTACATCATTAAGGGATAATGGTGTAAATTTGAGAACTAAGTGGTGACTAATTCAGGCCATAGTCTTTTCAGTCACTTGCTATGCATCTAAGAGCCAGACTATGAGTAAGGATGACAGAAGAATGACGCCTTTGAACTCTGATGTTGGGTAAGAGTCCTGAATGGACTGCCAAAAGAACAAACAGATATGTCTTAAAGAAGGTGCAAACGTCGTGTTCCTTGGAGGCAAGGATAAAGAGGCTTCATCTCACATACTTTGGACATGTTGCTAGGAGAGATTATTCTTTGGAAAGAGACATCATGCTTGGGAAGGTGAAGGGGCAATAAAGGAGAGGAAGACTTTCAGCCAGGTGGCTTGACACAGTGACAGCAGCAATGGGCTTGAGTGTGTAAGAGAATGTGAAGGTAGCATAGGACAGGACAATGTTCAGATTGGTTGTTCATAGAGTTGCTGTGATAGGGTTGCTATGAGACACCTAAAAATAACAACATTATATTGGGACACTATATGATGAAAGACTTCTTTGAAGTGTTAGAAACAAAGATATCCCATTGAATTCTAAGTGTACCTGACTTCAGCTATGATATAGTAAATAAACTCATGTGCATAGGAAATCTAGAATTAGGAAGACAGAAGAAAAACTAATGCCTCTGAATTGTGATATTGATGAAGAATATTGAATACTGATGAGATCAAACAACTCTTTCATGGAAGATACATTCAGTAATGTTCCTTAGAAGAAAGATTATATCAGTTCACAATTTTTTGTACATGTAATAAGGCAGAACTAATCTGAGGAAAAGGATATATACTTGTTAAAGTTGAAGGTCAGCTGGGAAAAATAACCCAAAAAGCAAACTACACAGAAGCCGACCCTCAAAGCCCACACAAACAAACAAACAAAAAGCATAATGAGAAATCTCTTCAGTGAGAAAGATTTACGTGGAACAATGGTATCAACCTCAGCATGAGTTGTGAGGCTGACACAGGAGTAACTCTAGGCAATATTTCATTTTATTTTATATATAATCACTATGAATTGGAACTAATTGGATGACACATTACAATTCAATGATAAGTCCCCAGGTAACACAAATATTTGTGTGCAGTGTTTGATTTAAAAGTTGAAGGCTTGGACTTACCTACACAGCCATTCAAAGACTAAAGTTAAAGGTCTCTTCTCATAAAGACTACAGTCAAGAAAATTCTTGTGGGTAACAATATGCTCTTGTCACAAGTCAGAATTAACATGGCAGATCCAAGATTTATTGTTTCTATGGTTTATGTGGCTTAATACTATAGAAATTTATTGTCATATGCTTCTGGCAAAACTTAAAAACTTAAAACTTAATTGAAGTTTTCTGTAAAGTCAAGCTCTCTGAAAGGAGCTCAAGGGCCTTAGTGGTAAGAAACTTTACAGACAATCCAAAGGCATGTAGTCCAAATCTATCAGCTCCTTCACAGAAAGAAGATGACCAGTCTCCTGTGTGATCTACTGCCTCTGAAAATCTGTTAGAGGGTCAGCTATGAGTCAGTTCTAACAATGCTCTCTCTAAAGGTGCTAGGGAAAGACTCTTCATTATTTGTCCAAACTATGATAGCATCAAGAATTCTTCCATATATAGCGATGCATATCCACCTGACATTTTTTTGACCTGCAGTTCATTCTTCCATGCCTTTTTTTCCTTAGAAGCATACTAAGCATGATTAGAGTAGAGCCTATGATAATGTTCTCATATCAAATAATTTTATATATAATTGCCTTGCTTCCAAACACAATTATGCTCATAGTTAGCAGAGATTAGGACTTTAGCCTATATTTTGAGGGCATAATTCAACTGATAACAGACATTAGCCATTAAAGAGGTCAAAGTTAGCCAGGAAAACTAAACTTTGGGGCTAAATAGATTGGAATTAGATATGTTGTAATGGAAAGACCCCTGGATTCTTTGATAACTTTATTGCCTTGTTGTTGGAACTTGAAAACACAAACATAGCTTTTTAGTTTCATCACCTGTGGGAAAGATGCTTTTTACTTTATAGGAGCCTCAGAAGGCAAGCACATCAAATAAATAGGTTATCATGATATATTTTAGGAGGATTCGTTTTATTCTCATTTAATATTTGAGATTCCTATAAAATATTCTGTGAATTTTCTAAACTATTTCAGATTATAAAAGAACTATTAAAGAAAGGAAGTTTTTTAAACTCGTTGTTATTGTTGTGTGTGGACAGGTTGACTCTAGCTTGTAGTGACTCTATGCACTACAGAAAGAAACACTATTCCATTCTGAGCTACCTTCACTACTTCTGTTGTGCTTAAATTCATTGTTGCAGCCAATAAATCAATCCAACTCATTAAGGGTCTTCTTCTTTTTTCTTTGACTCTATAATTTATCAATCATGAATTCTTGCTCCAAGTACTAAATCCTCTTAGTAACATAGTTAAAGTGTGTAGGAACTGTACCTTCTTGAAGTGATGGAAGATGGAGCAGCTATTTCAGGAAAGAACACCAGAAGAATACTGATTATGTGGACCAATACTTCTCTGGTACCCTATATGTTTCTTCTCATAAAAGAAAATAATTGTCTCTTTGAAAATTCTTGATTCAAGTTTATTAATGATAGAAAAATGAAGAAAATTAATGGATTCCTGGTTGTTGAAAAGAAAAAGTAAAAAGAGAAACCAATTAAACCAACAGGTACTTGAAAAGATTGAGTAATGATAGGTAAGGTACAATGGTGATTGATTTTAAAAAACACAATGCATGGGAATGTTTGTATGAAACACAATATGAATGGAAAACAGTGTGAAATACAATGTATACAAACTTTGAGAGCAAACAAATATAAAATTTAAAAAATTGTTGCAACGCTAAATGGTTTTGAATTAAACAATTAATACATAGTCTTGAATTATCGTATTTTTTTTCCGAGTTCAAGCCCTAGGTATTGGAGATCAGACAAACCTTTGTCCATCCAAGAACTTAGCAATCATGTTCCATTACGATTTCAATCTTAAGCCCTTAAATATGCCTGGTTTCCAAAATTAGGTGGATTTCTCTTATTAAAAATGGATTTTTAAAAAAGACTTAAAAATAGATAAATCACCCTTTTAGTTACTGTAATGTAGAGTGTATTGAAAGGTTAAGTATCAGAATTTTTTGAACCTAATAAAGTGAACTCCACTGAAAGAATTCTGAAATTTGGAGCTGCAAAGTTCAGATGCTACAATATTGAAGTCAGTAAAACTTCCCTTAGACATTTCTATTCAAGAAATGGCCATGGATGTCAATACCATATGGAAAATTGTTAAAAATGTAGAACTTCATGACACATAATAGATCTACTGAATCAAAATAGAAATCTTAACAGTATCCTCAGGTGACTTGTAAACCCATTGCATCTTGAGATAGTATTAACTTGTGATAAGATTACTAACTGTACCTGTTTTATTTATATTGCTAGTATCGTAGAACAAGTATTATAAAATACCACCCTCTTTAAATTTAGAGCCATGGACATTATTGTTTGGGTTTTTTGTTCGTTTGTTTGTTTTTTTAATCAAATTTATCCCAACTCATGGAGACTCCATGAACATTAGAATAGAATCTTGCTAGGTATGGTTTTCAATGATTGATTTTTCAGGTATAGATCATAAATCTTTTTGTTCAATGGGTCTTTGATGCTTCTAGATAGAAACAAATGTCAAATAGTTCAGGAAGCAGACAATTTAATTAATATTTTTAAAGCCCATGGACTCGAGAACAGTGTTATATAAATCATAAAATTTATAGAAGGCCATATCGAGATTGGCTTCATCTGTGCAAAAAATCATTGGAGAAGCTCACTATCAGCTGTCAAAACCAGGCCAGGAGCTTATTGTGGACAGACCATCAATTAGTCATGTACAAGTTCATATTAAAGCCGAAGAGAATGAAAAGAATTCCACAGTAATCAAAATGCTGCCATGAACCTATTCCCCCTGAATTTAAATATCATCTCCAGAGTGAGTTTGAGGCATTAAACATTAATGATCAAAGACCAGAAGAGTTATAAGATGACATCAAAGATAACATTCAGAAAGAAAGTGAGATGTCATTATAAAGACAACAAAGGAAGAAAACACCAAAATTGATGGTAAAAGACATTCTAAAAATTGCAGTAGAGTCATAAGAATCCAAAGAAGGGCGAAGAAATGATGAACTTAACAAGATAAACAGCGAATTTAAAGGGGCAACTCAAGAAGACTAAGCAAAATGTTTAACAGAATGTACAAAGATCTAGAGTCGGAGAATAAAAAGGGAAAAATTAGCTTGGCATTTATAATGTGGAAATGACTGAAAAAAACAAATTCAAGCCACTAGTTGTAATACTGAGAGACACCATAGGCAGAATCTTGAAAGAACTAGGAAAAATCAAAAGAAGATGAACAGAATACACAGAATCACTGTACCAAAAAGAAAGGGTTGATATTGAATAATTTCAGCAAGTACCATATGAGTAGAAGCATGTGGCTATATAAGAAGTTCAAGCTGTACTGAACACACTGGCAAAAACACAAAGCCCCAGGAATCAAAGAAATACCAATTAGTATGTTCAGCTAACAGGTGTATCACTGGAAATGCTGACTAGTCTATGCCAGGAAATCTGGAGGGTAACTTCCTCTCTGATTGACTGGAAGAGATCCATATTTCTCTCCATTCCCAATGAATATAATCCAACAGAATGTGGAAATTATCAAACAATACTACCAATGCCACACACAAGGAAAGTAGTGCTGTAGATGATCCAAAAACAGAACAGCACATTAACAGGGAACTGTAAAAGGTTTAAGCAGGGTTTAGAGTAGGTCCTGGCACCAGGATATCATTGCTGATGTCAGAAGGATCCTGCATGAAATCCGAGAATACAATAAAGATGTCTGTCTGTATTTTATTCACTATGCAAAGACATAACAAGCTATGACTAATGTTGAGAAGAATGAGTATCCCACAACACTTAAATCTAGACCAAAAATCTGTTGTCGTGACAGAGTAAGGGAATACTCCACAGTTCAAAGTCAGAAAAGATAAATATTAGGATTGTAACCTTTCTCCACACCTATTGAATCTGTACACTGAGAAAATAATTAAAGAAGATGGACTCTATGAAGAAGAATGTAGTATTAAAATAGGCAGAAGAAAAATCAGAATCATTTGTTATGCAGATGACACAACCTTTCTAGGTGAAAGTGAGGCCTTATGCTTGCTGCAGAAGATCAGAGACTATAAGCTTTAGTACGGATTGCACCTCAATATCAAGAAGACAAAATCCTCACCACTGAAAAGAACGTAATTGATAATAATCAACTGTGCATGAAATGACCAGGAATAGAGACAGGCAATATGAAATATGTAAACCCCAGCTTTAAAGAAACTCTATTTTCAATACTACTTTTCTGACTAACTCTATTTACCTACTCTTTGAATCTTGATACTTGGCTAATTATTCATTTCCAAAATCAGTTTTTCTTTTGCCCTATCCACTATACTTATTCTTGCATATCCAATGTGCTACAGTGTAAAGGAAATATAGTAGAGATAATCTGTATTTTATTTGACACTAATACGTCAAATGGGATAATTATTACCCATGGTGGACAGTGTTTGGTGGAGTTTCCCAATCAAAACAAGCTTAGAAGCAGGAGAGACATCCACTTCTGAAATAGCTTGCCTCTGGAAACCCTATGAATGTGGAGAAACGATGGAAGTTACACAAGTGCTCAGATCTTTCGTTCATAGGGTCACTATAAGTTGTCTACAGCTCAATGACAATAACAATAACAACAACAACAACAACATAGAGAGAGCTCTGTAGGCCTAGTGGATAGAAAATTATGCTAACAAGCCAAAGGAGGAGGATTTTAATCTGCAGCCCTCAGGCCTGCTTTTAATTGTTTTGGGTCAAACATTCCTCTAAGTGGTATAGTACTGGTCTGTCCATTTGCTGTACAGAGGCAACTCGTGGTTGCTGTGATGCTAAACACTGTGACACTGATGTGTCTAATGCAAGAATGATTACCCATGGGACAGTGTTTGGTGGAGCTCCCTAAATAAAACAGGCTTGGAAGCAGAAGTGGCATCCACTTCCTAAATAGCTTGGCTCTGTAAATTCTATAAACATGAAGAAACGATGAAAATTATACAAGCGTTCAGGTCTTTCACTCATAGGGTCACTATGAGTTGTCTACAGCTCAACGGCACTTACCACAATCTATATTTTATATGAAGGTATATGTATTACCAGTGATGTTCTTATTATGTTCTTTTAAACAATCCCCCTAAAAAAAATCTCTGTTAATGTTACATTCTTAATCCAATTAGAATTGTTTACAAAAATCCCCTGTGACAGTGATACATTGCCCTGGTTCAAAAATATTTTAAAACACTGCCAAGTTTGTGAAAGGCAGTTGCTATAATTATTCAAACAATGTAGGCCATAATATAAAAGATGAATAAAGACCATAAAGTTATGATTCATAAATCTATTTGGAGGGGGCAAATGGAGAATTGTTATGATTGAAGAAAAACTAAAAATGTTTAAACTGATAAATATCACCGTTTTTTGAGTGTGATTTCCTAGTTTATAGTTGAAAGATATATGATGCTCTTGATTGAGATATATTTTTTTCATTTGATACTGTTGAAGCATCACTAACTTTAACCCTATATATTTGGGACTCCATGAATAATGAACTTTTAAATAACTTTTTTATGTGTATGTACCCAAAGTTAAATGATTATGAAAGCCCTTGATTAAGAAAGAATAAGAAAGCTTAAGAAAGAATACAATTGCTTTAGTAAAAAACTTAAGATCTAAATTTCATTCAGATACTAGAACTTATAATTAAATTTATTTTTAAAAAATTCTCACCATCACTGATAAACATCATAACAGATGGGGGAAAGATTGCAATTGTGAATGATTTTATTATATTTAGGACCATAATCAACACCTTTCACATCAGAATTCAGGAGATCAGGAGATGAGATATGTTGTACTGGGAAAGTCTGCTGTCCGGGACCTCTCCAGAATTCTGAGAGAAATGATGTTAATTTGAAGACTAAAGTGCGCCTGATTGAGATCATGGTGTTTTGGGCTTTTGTTTTGTTGTTGCTGTTGTATTTTAAATAACTTGCTCTGTCTCTGAGAGCAGGAAAATGAATAATGCTGACAGGAGAGAAATCAATGTCTGAGTTGTGGTGTTGGAGAAGAGTACTGAATACCTTATGGACAGCCAAAAGAATAAATTAATATCTTGGGGGGGGAAAAGCTTCATCTCACATATTTTGGACATGTTGCTAGGAGAAGCAATTCTTTGGAAAGGTACATCATTCTTTGAAAGATGAAAGGTCAGTGCAAGAAGGGAAGAACCTCAAGATGGATTGATACAGTGACTAAAGCAGTGGGTTCAAGTGTGTCTAAGATGATGAGGATGACTCAGGATAGGGCAGAGTTCATACCTGTTGTGTATAAGGCCACACAATGAGTCATACTTGCCATGATGGCACCTAATAACATATTAACTTGAAAAAGTAAACTTGAAATTATATCTTTAAATATTCAAACGTGACTCACAGACCTGTAGCATTGGTAGCACACTGAAACTTGTTAGAAATGCAGAATCTGCATTTTTAAAACATATACAGGGAATTTGTATGCATTTTAAAATTTGAGAAGCGCTAATACAGCGATAAGAAAGCTCTGGCAGCTTAATGGCAAGGAGTTGTGCTGTCAGACCAAAGGCATGTGGTTCAAATCCAACAGCTGCTCTGTGGGAAAAATCTACTCTAGCACAATTCATTTCCTCTGAAAATCCACTGGAGGGTCAGCTATGAATCAGTTCCAACTCAGTGGTACATAACAACAATAACTATAGTACCACCTAATTAAAAGGATCTGCCTCAGTTCCTCAAGTAAGTAAAGAATATTTGCCAGGGTTTGTCATTGTCTGTTTGCCAGCAGCTGAACAGTGACACCCTCGTGGGGGTAACCACTCTGGGAAAGGATCAGAGAGTCAATCCAGCTCAATTTTATTGGGATCTGCAGTACACTTATATACACAGGAAGACAAGATAGGGTGGGCTTACAGACGTGGAACATGAGGATTGGTTAGGAGAACCTCAGCCTCGTGCAGACCACTCCCAACTCAACAGATGCAGCAGTTGTCTTCCCAGGTGGCAAGCTTTCTCAAACCAGTACAGCCAAACACAGGGGAGCTTTCTCAACCCCGTATTAAAGGCCATCGGGAGGCTTGCACTTTTCTCGAGCCTAGGCTATCCGTCCCGGCCAAAGGCCCTCGCTTCCTCCCCAACATTCCACAACAAGGGTTGACTCTCAGATGCTTGTGGAATGAAGTACTCTTTCTAGGGAGTGTTCAGAGGTGAAGAAAAAGAATAAAACATTCTGTATATCAATGATATTCATGACTGGATGAACATTGGCATCATCTGGAGAGCTTTGTAAGAGGCCTAATATACACTCCATGAAATTTTACTCTAAGATGTTTTGTTGTTATGTTCTGTCAAGACATTGTTGACCCATAACTGACCCTCCAGTGGATATTGAAAGGCAGTAAATCACAATAAAGGAGATTATTCGTCTTTCTCCCTCAGTGGTGATGGTGGATTTGAACTGCATTATTTTGGGTTGGCAGTGTAACATCTTACCACTAAGCCACCAGTATTCCCTAGGTGGTGTTAGGCCTAGCATAAAATCAAAAGCTTGCATGGTAATAAAAACATTGACAGTTCTTACTTCCACAGAAGTGCCTCAGGAATCAGGCCTGAGATGACTATTTCAGGAATGTTCTCTTAGCATTCTTTGGAGTTCACAGAGCCTTGACAACTCTATAGAGCAGTTTAACTTTGAACTTACAGTCCCAGTGAGTCAGAAATAACTCAACAGCAACAAAAAATAGCATGTATGACTGATCATGAGGAGGTGTCCAACCTTTCACATGTATACAATATGAAGCTAAGCTTAAAATCTCTACTGGAAGGGAGCACTGATGACACACATCTCGAATCTAGCTCCATTTTCAAGTCATAACAGAGATGTACTGTTTGAATGCTTACTTAAGAGAATGTTTCTGTCTTTTCCTGAGCTATGAAGTGAAAGTTGATCATATCCACAGGATCTAGAGAGAACGTTAACAGATTATGGAATTCTCAGAAGAAAGGATGAGGAATATAAATGAAGGAGCCAGGTTACAGATTCAGGTGGAGGATTGGGAGAGTCACTGGAAATAAAGCTAGATTTCAGGTCTTCTCCATGATTAGGGAATCATGTCCTGGTTCTCATTCTTATAATATTAATCATGAAGTCAACTATTGTAAAATTCCAAAGTGTGGACTTGAGGCAAATAACTTATTGAATTCATTGTTTTAATTTAATGAGTATTTACTCTTTAGAGTCACTAGTAGCCTAGTGGCAAGAAGCTGTGCTGCAATCCAAAGCCACACAGTTGGAGGCCACCAGCTACTCTGTAGAAGGATAGGTAATTCTTCCCATGTAAATAACTGCCTCTGAAAACCCACTGGAGGATTAGCTATAGGTCGGTTTCAGAACACAACAATAACATTTATTCTTTTCAGTTCTACCAATATTTTTTCTTTAGAAATTACAAAGATTTTACATATAGAGGTTTCATTTGTTCTAGTACTTTTAAAGTTCTCTCTGCTGGATAAGAAATCGTGTACTTTTTTTTTAATTTAGGTTGTTTCTTTTTCATTTCAATGAACATCTACAGAGATTTTGGAATTCCATTCATTCATTGTTGCACCCTTCTCCCCGCACAA
>NW_006399759.1:13101785-13107768 GCF_000299155.1 Elephantulus edwardii
CAAAAGAAAAACTCCCTCATTGGTACACAATCCCCCCACCGCACCTCCCCAAACCCCACCCCCTACCCCCAAATATAATCCACTCTGCAAAATCGTGTACTTTTTACATTTTATTTCCTATGTTTGACTATTAGACGTCCCTCTCTTTCTTCTCATCTTTTTGTCATTGCAAAATAATTACAAAGCATATTTTGTATCTCTGGAGGGAGCACTGTTTACCTATTTGATAAAGAATTGTGCTGACAAATCAGAAGATGTTGTTGTTGTTATGTGCCATAGAGTCGCTTGCGACTCATGACGAGCCTATGTACAACAGCCCTAAAACCTGCTCTATCCTGTGCCAATCACACTGCCTCTGACACACCCATCCCGATTACACCAGTCACTGAATCAATCCACCTCACAGAGGGTTTTCCCCTCAGGTGCTGTCCCTCTGCCCTCCCAACCACGGTGTCCCTCTCCAAGGACCTGTCCCTTCTTACAACATGTCCAAAGTATGTCAGGTGAAGCCCCAGAATCCTTGCCTCCAAGGAGAAGCCCAGTTTAACCAGCTCCTGGATGAATCTGTGTTTTCCTAGCAGTCCATGAGACATTTAATACTCTTCTCCATCACCACAGCTCAAAGACATCAATTTTCCTCCTATCCTTCCCAGATATTATCCAACTCTCTAATGCATAACAAGTGATTGCAAAGACCATAGCCTGAATCAGACATACCTTAGTCTCCAGAGTGACACCATTGCTCTTCAGTACCCTGGAGAGGTCCCTAACAACAGACTTTCTCTTTCAAATACTTTTTTAAAAAATTTCCTGGCTACTGGTGCCGAGAGTGTTGAGCGTGGAGCCAAGCAGACTAAAGTTGTTAAAAATCTCAATGTCTTCACCATCCATCCTGATGCTACCAATTGGTCCAGTGGTGAGAACCTTTGTCTTCTTGACATTGAGCCTCAATCCATACTGAAGACTGCTGCAGTCCTTGACCCTCTGCAGCAAGCATTTCACGTCCCCCTCAGTTTCAGCAAGCAGGGTTGTGTCATCTGCATAAAGCAGATTGTTAATAAATCTTCCACCAATCCTCACACCACGTTTCTCCCCATAGAGCCAAGCCTCCCGGATAATTGTTCTTCATACAGGTTTAAAAGCTTTGGAGATAGGACACATCCTTGGAATACACCTTTCCCAATTTTGAACCATGCAGTGTTTCCCTGCTCTGTTCTGACGACTGCCTCTTGGTCCAAGTATAGGTTTCTCATTAGCACGATCAAGTGTTCTGGGATTCCCATTCTTCTTGGAGTCAGCCACAGTTTGTTATGATCCACACAGTCAAACGCCTTTGCATAGTCAATGAAACACAGATAGACATTCTTCTGGTATTCCTTGCTTTCAGCTAAGATCCATCTAACATTAGCTACAATATCCCTAGTATCACAATCCCTTCTAAACCCCGCCTAGACTTCTCTGCTGATGTGCTGTTCCAGTTATTTTTTTTTTTTTATAATCTTCAGTAGAATATTGCTTGCATGTGAAATCAATGATATTGCTCTATAGTTTCCACACTCTGTTGGGTCACCCTTCTTTGGGATGGGAACAAATATATATCTCTTCCAGTCAGTTGGCCAAGTGGTTGTTCTTCAGATTTCTTAACACAATGTGTTTAGCAAATCCAGGGCAGCATCTCTTTGCTGAAATATGTCAATCGGTATACCATCTGTTCCTGGGGCCTTATTTTTTGCCAATTCCTTCAAAGCAGCCTCAACTTCTTCCTTCATCACCATAGGCTCTTGCTTATATGTTGTTTCATTAAATTCTTCTGTATCTGCCAATTCCTTTCAATACAGTGACTCAGTATATTCTTTCCATCTTCTTTTTATACTTCCTGGATCATATAATACTCTCCCTAAAGCATCCTTGATTATAGCAACTCTAGGTTTGAGTTTGTTCTTCAGTTCCTTGAGGTTAAGAAATGCTGAGCTATTTAGGCCCTTTTGATTTTCTGACCCCAACTACTTGCACATTTCATTGTAATATTTTACTTTGTCATCCCGAGCTGCCTTTTGAAATCTTCTATTCAACTCTTTAGGGTCTTGAATTCTTCCTTGTGCTTTTGCTTCTCTGCACTCCAGTGCAATTTTCAGTCTCTTCTGACATCCATTTTGGTCTTCTCTTCCTCTTCTTTCTTTGCTATGACCATTTGCATTCTTCCTGGATGATACCCTTGAGAACCTCCACAACTTATCTGGTCTTCACTCATTAGTGTTCAAGGCCTCAAACCTGTTCCTGAGATGGTTCTGAAATTTAGGTAGGATAGACTCAAGGTCATATTTTGGTTCCCGACGATTTGGTTTAATTTTCTTCAGCTTCAGCTTGAACTTACATATGAGTAGTTGGTGGTCTGTTCCACAATCAGATCCTGGCCTAGTTTTCACAGCTGATATTGAGATACTCTAGCAGTTCTTTCCACAGATGTAATCGATCTGATTCCTATGCATACCATCTGGTAAAATACATGTATATAACCTGCGTTTATGTCTCTTAAAAAAACATATTTGCAATGAATAAGCCATTGTGCAAAATTCAATCATTCTCTCTCCAGCTCCATTTCTGTCACCGAGTCCATGTTTTCCAACTACTGAGTCTTTTTCTCTGTTCCCAACTTTTGCATTCCAGTCACACATTATTATCAATGCATCTTGTTCGATCAATGCATGTTCAATCGATCTCCGACTGTAAAAGTTGGTAAAAATCTTATATTTCCTCTTCCTTGGCTCTGGTTGTTGGTGCATATATCTGAATGGTAATGGTATTCACTGGCCTTCCTTGTATGCGTATAGATATTATCCTGTCACTCACAATATTGTACTTCAAGATGAATCTAAAAATGACTTACTTTTCTATGCTTTGTCATCCCATGCTGCCTGTTGGAATCTTCTGTTCAGCTCTTTAGTATCTTGAATTCTTCCTTGTGCTTTGTCTTCTCTGCACTCCAGTGCAATTTTTAGAGTTTCTTCTGACATCCATTTTGGTCTTTTTTATCTCTTCTGTCTTTGTAATGATCGTTTGCACTCTTCCTGGATGATACATTTGACATTCTCCCACAATTCATAAGGTCTTCACTCAGTAGTGTTCAAGACCTCAAACCTGCTCCTGAGATGGTTCTGAAATTCAGGTGGGATAAACTCAAAGTTATATTTTTTTGTTCCTGTGGATCCAGCTTCATTTCTTTCACCAAGTCCATGTTTTCCAACTGCTGATTCTTCTTCTCTCTTCCCAACTTTTGCATTCCAGTCACCCATTATTATTAATGCATCTTGATTGCATATTCGATCGATCTCCAACTATAAAAGTTGGTAGAAATAATCTATTTCTTCTTCTTTGGCTCTGGTTGTTGGTGCATATATCTGAATGATAGTGGAATTCACTGGACTTCTTTGTAAGCGTATGGATATTATCCTGTCACTCACAATGTTGTACTTCAAGACAGATCTGCCAGTTCTAATCCACCAGCTGTTCCATGGAAGATAGTGAGGTAATCTCTTGATTGAAAGCCTTTGAAAACCCAGTGAAAGGTCTGCTGTGAATCAGGTTCTACTTGAAAGAACATAACAATATTTATATCTTGGAGGCAAATAATTCTTTTCTATGTATGTATATTTTGTTATTTTATAATTCCTTTCATTTTCATATTTTTATATATGGTTTAAAATATAACCAATAATTTTCATAAAAAGAAACGGTGAGAGAAGATTGGTTTCTGTTTCTATGATATTTATATTTAACTCACTGATAGCATGGAGCTCTTGTTTATTTTCCTTTTTCCCAAAATAGCCCAGTGAAAAATTACTTACTATTACTCAAGTCATTTAGACTTATATACTTGAATATGGAGACTATTAGCAAATCTGATAATTTGATGAGGATATTGTCAATTTCCACATCTCAGTTATCAATACAGGTATTGAACCGGCAATAAAGATATTGAGTCCTGTCATACTCTGGGACAAAGCCAAGGGTATTTAGAATAACACTTGTTGCCCTGAAATCCTGCCTAATTGAAGTTTCTTCTCTATAAAGGGTCCTCAATTTCATTGGGATATTACTTATACAAAATATTTCAAAAGCCATTAGAATGGGCGTTAACCAGTTCCTTAATCTGTTGTTTTAATATTTACTGTGCTTTCAAACATACTTTTTAAAAACTTTAAACACAGCCTCTTGTCTTTAATTTTCACATTCCTTATTTGACCAGTTTTGGGTGTTTTGTTTTGGTATCCCCACCCCCCTTTTTTTAAACATTTTATACTGGTTTGCTTACAAGATACATATATATTGTGTTTCACGTTATTCTTCATTCACATTGTATTTCATACAATCATTCCCATGAATTATGTTTTATAACATTAATCCCATTGGATCTTGTCCATCATTGCCCTGTCTTTTCAGGTCCTTACCAGATCATTCCCATTTGCTTCACTCCCTCCCTCCACTCACCAATTATGCACCTATCTGTTCCCACTTCTTCTCCGCTTGAGTCCCCATAAGTGACCAGCCACAACTGAATGAATTGAGAAATAGTGGTACATTAACACAATGAAATACTATGTAGAATTCAGGAACAATGATTCAGAAAAATACTACATTACTTGGGAGAGAATGGAGAGCATTATACTGAATGAACTGAGTCTTAAAAAGAGAAATACTGCATAAAACCATGATTGTAAAAATAGAAGGATAACTAGTAAAACATGTATGGTTTATTTGGGTTTTTTTTATGTTTTTATGATAAGTGCCATTGAGTTGAGTGTGATCCACAGCAACCCTATGGAAAGATTTGAACCCTGTTCTATCCTGTGCCATCCTTATCTTTCTTAACAAACTTAGGACAATTGCTGTATAAATCCTTCACACTGAGGATCTTCTTCTCATTTGCTGATCCTCCACCTTTCTAAACATACTGTTTCTTTATAAGGAAGTTCCTTACAACATGTCTAAAAATTTAAGAGGTGAAGCTTCACCATTATTCCAAGGAGTACTTAGGTTGTACTTTCTCCAAGACATATCTGGTTCTTTTGGCTGCCCAAGGGACATTCAGCACCTTTATGCAACACCACAGGTCAAATGCACTTATTCTTCTTCTTTCATCCTTATTAATTTTCCAGCTCTAAGATGCAGATGCATAGCAAATCATTGGTAAAAACTGTGTGGCTAGAATTACATGCACTTTAGTTTTTGAACTGACATCATTGTTGTTCAGGAATTTGGAAAGATCTCTGACCTCAGACTTTCCCAATGCAGAATTTCTCTGGTATCCTAACTGCTGGTACCAAGCAGCAATTTTTTCTCTTTATAAATAACTTGTATTCTGATGCATGTAGGTGTTAAAATATTTGAGTGGTACAAGTGGTAATTGTTGCCTTCACTTATTATTGTTAGAGCCTATAGATCATAGTGAATATGTGCTCAACAAAATGAAACACTACCTGGTCCTGCCTCATATTCACAAGAGTTATATTTGAGTCAAGTATCAATGCATCTCATCGAAGTCCTTATTCTTTAATTAGGTCCTCTACTTTCTTCTAGTATGTGCACAAATGTGAAGCTTTTTTAGTCAGAGATCTCTGGTGTCATATTTTCTAGCAAGTTGCACTGCTAGCCCAAAGTTTGTATGGCCGCATCAGTCAAATAAATTTACCAGTGACTCTGATGGGCAAGAGTTAGTCTTTTTCTGCTATGACTTACAGCTTTGGAAGACATTTGGATGGGAAGTAAACATATGAAGAAATGTTCAAATGCCTAGCTATCAGAAATGCAAATCGATAAGGAGAGAATCCTGAAAGCAGCAAGGGAGAAACAAAGAGTAACCTATAAGGGAGAACAGATAAGATTAAGTGCCAATTTCTCAGCAGAAACCATGCAGGCAAGAAGGGAATGGAAGGACATATATCAAACACTCAAAGAATACAACTGTCAACCAAGAATACTGTAC
>NW_006399759.1:13112383-13113759 GCF_000299155.1 Elephantulus edwardii
GAGAATAGTGCAACAATGAATGAGTGGAAGCCCAAAATCTCTGTAAATGTTTATGAAAATTAATAAAATATAATTATAGAAAAAAAACAACAACTGTGAAATATATCACTCCAGGAACAATATCAATGTTCAACAAGGCAGCAAACAACAAATACTGACAAATTGTAGAAAGAATGTTAATCACTGCTGGTGTGAATGTAAAATGCTACAGTCACTATGGAAGGCAGTCTGGTATTTCTTTAAAAAGTTGGAAATAGAAACACCATTTGACCTAGCAATTTCACTACTTGGAATGTACCCTAAAGAAGCCATAGCCATGACACAAACAGATATATACACACTGATGTTTATTGCTGAGTTATTCACAAAAGCGGAGAGATGGAAGCAACCCAAGTGCTCATCAACAAACAAATGGATAGAAAAATTATGATACATTCACACAATGGAATATTACACAGCATTGAAAAAAATAAACTCTTAAAATGTTACGTAACGTGAATAAGCCTGGAAGACATTAGGCTGAGTGAAATATCTCAGTTACAAAAGGACAAATACTGCATAATACCACTATTTAGCTGACTGATATAGGGGGTTGGGAGGAGAACAGAAAAAGATTGGATAGATAATGAATATTGCATTTGGAACTGGGGGAGAGACAAGAGAAAGGGAGGGAAGAAAATGTACAATAATAAATGAACCCCCCAAAATCATAATTTTCTTTTGAACAAAGAAGTCAATGGAGCTTCAGAATGATTCAGAACCATTAAGAAGTGAAGTTTTGAGATTTGAAATATCTGGTAAAGCGTCCTCCAAGTTTATTGATGTAGATTGAGGGAGTATGTCCAGCACTGTATTCATTTGCTAAGATAACTCATTTGAAATTTTGATAGTTTCTGGGGCTTTATTTTTGCCAATGCTTTCAGTGCAATTTAGATGTCTTCCAGCATTTTCAATCCTTGATAATCCAGTGTCTCCTGAAATTACTAAATGTTGATTATTTCTTTTTGACACTGTGGCTTTATATTCTTTGTATTCATTTTAGATGCTCTTCTCATTCTTCAATATGTTCGTAATAGACTCCTTCAATATTACAACTTGAAACTGGATTTTTTCTTCCATTATTTCAGCTTGAGAAATGTCAAATGTGTTCTTCCATTTTGATTTTCTAACTCCAGGTATTTTCACACTTCACTGTAAATTTACTTCTTCTTCTCAAGCTACCATTCGAAATCTGTTCAGATCTCTTATATTGTAATTTTTTTAATTCACTTTAGTTGCTCTCAAAAACTTGTTTCAGAGTCTCATATGTTCCCAGCTCTGTTGTTGTTGTTGTTATGTGCCGTCGAGTCGCTTGCAACTCATAGCGACCCTATGTA
>NW_006399759.1:13115414-13126885 GCF_000299155.1 Elephantulus edwardii
ATGGACTGCTAGGAGAACAAACAGGTTTGTCCTGGAGAGGGTGAAGCCAGAATGCTCCTTGGAGTCAAGGATTCTGAAGCTTCGTCTGACATATGTTGGCCATGTTGCAAGGAGGGACTGGTCCTTGGAGAGGGACATCAAGTTTGGGAGAGTGGAGGGACTGCGCAAGATAGGAAGACCCTCGATAAGATGGATCGATTCTGTGAATGGAGTGGTGGGAATGAGTGTGTTTGAGATGGCGAGCTTGGCACAGGATAGAATGGCGTCTAGGGATCTTTTACATAGGGTCGCTATGAGTTGCAAGCAACTTGATGGCACATAACAACAACAAAAATTTTTCCCTTCTTTCCAAGTAATATTTCTTAAGACCTTCAACTAGGTGGATTGAAATGGTGACTACTGCAATGGGCTCTTATGTTTTAGGAGGTGTGAGGTTAGCACAGGATAGACCATGGCTCAGATCTTTTTTTCATAGGGTCACAATGAGTCATACTTGATTTGATAGCATCTCACAACAACAACAATATAGGGAAATTTAATCCCTACAGTTCCTTTGGAAAGCAGTACAACATGTGTTTTGATGCCAGTGTGTGTGTGTCAAGGCATCTTTATGAATGATCAATCACAGAAGTGGATTTTAATTATTTTGAGCACCCGAAACCAGTATCCTTTGTATCTATTGAAAGTTAGAAGATTGAACAAAATTACCTTTGAGTTTTACTCTTAACAGTTTTCTGATTGAGGTTAGAGAAAAAGTGCTTGAAATATTTCTAAGGCAATGATTCTTCATTCTGAAATGTCAGGTAGTCAGCAGCCTGTGGCAAGGCCTCTTCTCAGTGCTCCCCGTGCTTGGTCTCAGATTATCCTGACTTAGAAATAAAATGCCAGTACAGTTAATAATGTGACTGGCAGCGAGACATAGAGTCATTTGTCTCTATAGAGTGAAACAGAAAGATCATATGTACGCAAACACTCAGATGATGGTTCTTTTCCTAGAGAAGAACTTTTGGCTCTCACTATCAACATCCAAAACCCTTTAGTTCTTTAATTAAAAAGCATCCATTTGATATTCCAGCCACAGATGGAAATAAACCAAAATGATGCACATCACTATAGAAATTAAAATAAGCATCTTATTTCCTCCTCTAGTCTCATAAAGATTCATTACATGTACTGGGTTTAATGTCATTCTTGTTTGGGCAGGTGTGGTTCAGTAGTTTAGAAGTTAAAAATAGCATTTTTAACCATGCACTTTGACTTTTGACTGAGTGGGACTATGCCAATAATATGTTATAGGAATAATATGCTAATGAATAAGGTGATTAGCATATTTTGGGTGGGACTATGAAAATAAGTGTGTGGACAATTTGTAAAATTGGTCAGCCTTGCCATCCCACCAAGTTTAGAGGCACAAAATAGGAATCTCACTACTAGCAAAAGCAAAGAAGCAGAGTGAAGCAAGTGTCCACTTAGGTCAGAGATTCCTTCAAGAAACAAATTAGGAACCAGATTAGAGCAGCAGCAGAGCAGGGCCCAGAGCAGTAGTAATAGAGGTATTGGATGACAAGAACTGAATGGAAAGTACCGCCCAAAGGAGCCAAAACCTTTAAGTAAGCTTACGGGAGGACTGGTGGGGAGATTCCAAAACTAGCAGTAGCAAGAGGATTTAATAATACTGTTCTAAATTTGTGAGGCTGAAGGTAAAAGGGCCTTTAAGGACACCTAAGAAGCTGTTTTGACTCAAGAATTTTGTTTTTAACCTGAATTGTAACCTGTTACTTCCTTAAAAAATAATTGGTGCCAGAAGAATTGATACCTTTGAATTGTGGTGCTAGAAAAGAGTATTACGTGTACCATAGACTGTCAAGAGAACAAACAGGTCTGTCCTAGAGAGGGTGTGTGTCACCCACATTGTTCTTAAAATAGATTAGTGAATCTCTCACTATTATTCTCTATATAAGAAAGTATTATTCCAGTCTTTCAGCCTTGTTACCTTGGAGTCAATACTTTGCAGCCTTTCTAACCAATTTTTTTACCTGTCTAAATTCTGCTTAATTTCTGCTATCTCAATTATTTTCTCCTCTAGTCATTACCTCCTCAAGTTATTTCACTCTACAACGTTCTTGGCAGACACATTTCTAAAACCTATAACATTTACTGTTTATTCATATGCGTACTCTCTCATTCACTCATCATTACATTATTATTATTGAGCACCTATATGATCTCTATAGCCACAATGGTGAACAAAGACAAATGTCAATTTATTCTTAGAGAAGTTAGAGTAGAGTGAAGACTCAGACTAAGTGATTGCAAATAGTATGAAAGAAATAATAATTTTAAATGTTCTTTGTAACATAAATATGTTGTTGTTGTTATGTGCCATCGAGTTGTTTGCGACTCATAGCGACCGTATGCACAACAGCCCTAAACCGTGCTCTATCCTGTGCCAATCTCATTGCCTCTCACACATCCATCCCAATTACCGCAGTCACTGAATCAATCCACCTCATAGAGGGTCTTCCCCTCCTGCGCTGTCCCTCCACTTTGCCCAGCGTGATGTCCCTCTCTAAAGACCTGTCTCTCCTTACAACATGTCCGAAGTATGTCAGGCGAAGCCCCAGAATCCTTGCCTCCAAGGAGCAGCCTGGTTTAATCCTCTCTAGGATGAATCTGTTGGTTTTCTTGGCAGTCCATGGTACATTCAATACTCTTCTCCAGCACCACAGCTCAAAGGCATCAATTCTCCTTCTGTCCTCCCTAGTCATTGTCCAACTCTCTGATGCATAACAAGTGATTGCAAAGACCATGGCCTCTATCAGGCGCACCTTAGTCTCCAGAGAGACACCGTTGCTCTTGAGTACTTTAGAGAGGTCCCTAACAGCAGACTTTCCCATTGCAATACATTTTTTTATTTCCTGGCTACTGGTGCGAAGAGTGTTGACCGTGGAGCCGAGCAAACTGAAGCTGTGAACAATCTCAATCTTTTCACCATCCATCCTGATGCTACTGATTGTAGGGTGTTTTAAATTTTATATAATATTTCCCTGATGAAGCAAATTTTAAATTTAAGCTTCCTTAAATAATATTTTTAGCAATGATTATTTATTAAGAAAGGATAATAGAAAGGTAAATTAATCTTGCTATGTAGGAAATAGATACAGAAAGCACAAAAATGGAAAGCAACTATACATTTAATATTGTTAGAAATGTTGGGTATGTGTGCTATGAGGCAAGATTCACATGTCAGGGTGTAAGTAGAATATGCTAAGGTGTCCAGTAGACTTTGTGATGAACTGTGACCTTTATTCTATAAATAATAGAAAACTTTATTCAAGACTGTGCTTCAGAGCAGAAATGTAACTAGACATAACTTTAATTTTAATTCAAGTTCTACATATGTATCAAAGGCCCCAAATTGAGCCAGAAATTAGAACTATGAAGTTGGAGGCTTATATGTGTATATAATAACTGAAACATTGAGTGAGGGTTAAAATGTCCAGAAAAAGAAGAAAGATTACATCTCTAACAGTATTTTGAAGATTAATTAGTTTATGCCTTTAATTATGCTGAGTTCATTTCACTGACAAGAGTTAAAACTGATTTGTTTGTTTACTTTAGTTAATATTTCTAGAAAACATGTTAGTAACTTTCAAAAGTTTTAAGTAATTTTCATAGCTTTTCTGTAAATATCATAGGATTATGATTTCTACTTTATAAATCATGAAAATTATACTCAAAGTAATCAAGCACTTTTAGGCTCAGACACCCAGAAACTATCAAAAACTAGATTATAAAGCTTTTATATTTTTTACTTCCATTCAAAGTTCCTGCCTGTATGATCAAACCAAAGAAGATTTCAATTAATACTTATTTGCTGATTGATTGATACCAGGAAATTACAGTTCCTTGAACATCTATAATGTTATTGCTTTCTTAGATTTCTAATGATTAGAAACCCAAAACAACTCAACTCATTGTCATCAAATATAAATCAACTCATACCTGACCCTCCAGCAGGTTTTAAGAAGCTGTAAATTGCATCAGAGGATATTTCCCATCTTTCTTCTGAAAAGCAGCTGGTGGATTTGAACCACCCACCTTAAGGTTTCTCAACTCTTTATACAATAGGTCATTAAAACTTCCTTTCAAATGAATAGTTGTGAAATAAAACTTAATTCTTAAGCCCAATTGATATAAGCCCTTGTCTCTGAAGTGGGACATTTCATGTCAAGGACTTCATTCAGCCTTCAATATGGATTGAAGCTTAACATCAATAAAACAAAGATCCCAACACTGTTCCAATTGGTTTCATCATGATAGACAAGAGATTGATATTGTTAACAGTTTCAGCTTATTTGGCTTCACAATCTATACACTCTTGGTACCAGCATCTGGGAAATAAAAAAAACAAATTGCATTGAGAAAACAAACTGTCAGGGACCTCTCCAGAGTACTAAAAAGCAAAAATGTCAGTCTAGAGACTAACATATCCCTGACATAGTCTTTGCAATTACTTGTTATGCATTAGTTGTTGTTATGTGCCGTCGAGTCGCTTGTAACTCATAGCGACCCTATGTACAACATCCCTAAACTCTGTTCTCTGCTGTGCCAATCGCACCATCTCTGACACACCCATCAGAGAGATGGACAAATGACTAAGGATGACAGAAGAGGACTAGATGCCTTTGAGTTGTGGTGCTGAAGAAGAATATTGGATATACCATGGGCTACTAAGAGAACAAGCAGGCCCATCCTAGAGAAAGTGAAATCAGACTGCTCCTTGGAGGCAAGGATTTTGAAGCTCCATCTCATATATTTTGGGCATATTGCAAAGAGGAAACTTGCAGTCCTCGGAGAAGGACATCATGCTTGTAAGGTGAAGGGACAGTGCAAGAGAGGAAGACCCTGGATGAGATGGATTGACTAAGTGACTGGGGTATTGGGGGTCGGTGTGTCTTAGCCAATGAAATTGGATTGGAAACAGGATTCAGAGCTTTTGTACATAGGATCTTTATGAGTCACAAGCAACTAAATGACACATAATAACAACAATAACATGTGTTTGTAGCCATGGTAACATAACTAAGTAAGATCTGGTCAACATCACCAAGTAACAAGAGGCTATGGTGTCTAAAGTCATGTAAAAGAAGATCACAAACATTATTTCCATTATAACGGCTGTCACATCCAATGTATAGGAACACAAATATAACTTGAGTAATAAACATACAAAGAGCATTTCTAGGAAGTTACATTTTCTGAGGGATGAATATGGAGGTAAACTGATCTCATCAATCCTAGTTTTAGTTTGTCTGGGATTGAGGAGATTACTAGATGTAGAAATTTTCTGTGGCACTGAAAAAAAATATTCAAGGCAAATAAATACTTTTTCTTAGTTATTTAGGCCATGTTCCCTGGGATGTATGGAATTCTATTATTCAGAGTCCACAGGACCTGGTGGAGGGCCTTGGTATTTAAAAGCTGGGTAGGCCCTAAGTCTCCAGTTTGGAGGCTCATATATGAAATGGTTGGATTCTAGAAGGTGGGATATTTTGTGGTGTTTGAGGGTTGGTTGTGGACCATTTGGTTCTTTTTTGTTTTGTTCACAATTCTGTGTGAGCTGATTGGATTTGTTGGATTTAGCTAACAATGAGCTGTGGGAAGGAAGCCTCTCATTTAGAGTCAACAGGACCTGGTGGTGGGCCTTGGTATTTAAAAGTCAGGTGGGACGTTGGGCCTGGTGTTAACTGAATTCGGGACTAGCATTCTTCTAAGTGTTACAGCACTGTCGATTTGCTTTATTGAGGTAACTTGGGTTGCCATGTTGCTGAAGACTGTGCCACTGATATGTCAAAGGTCATAATGGCTACTCACAGTGGATAGAGTTTGGTGGAGCTCCAAGATTAATACAAGCTTGCAAGCAGGAGTGGCATCCACTTCCAAAAAAAATGTGCCTCTGGAAACTCTTATGAACTTGGAGAAATGACAACAGTTATAGAACAGAGTTCAGGTTTTTTGTTCATTGGATTACTATACATCATGTTCAACTCAATGACACTTAACAACAAACAACAGCAACGTTAATTTTAAAGGGTAGGGGGAAAAGCCCAGCTGAGGACAATATTAAATTGAATAAAGGGTAGGTAATCCAAGTTACCAGCCAAATTACCAATCTATCTATTAATGAGATATTAGACTATACTTCTTACAGTTATATGCACTTTTACTAAAATTTCCAGAGACAAAGACTGAAGAATTAACCCAGGTTCTTCGGCTATCCCAGTGGGAATTTCTAGCCTAGTAAACAGAGAACTGGTTTCACTGATGTTTAATTAAAAAAGTAAAATATTTTCAAGAGCTCTGTCTTCGACCCTGATTATGTAAGGGACCTCTGGTTGCCTTTGTTAAGAAACTGTACTTCAATCCTCAAGGCATGTGGTTCGAATTCACCAGATGTTCTATGGAAGAAGGATGAACAAGCTCCTCCTCCCATGTGTTTTAATGTCTCTAAAATACTCAGGGGAGGGTAAGGTACTTTCGACTCAACATTACACAAAAAAAGTCCTAAATGAAACCAAAACAACAGTAACCCAAACGATTTTTTATTTTTTATTTTTTTTACAAAAAAGACTGTAAAGCTAGTACTGGCAAAACAAGATATAAATAATTAATTTGTTATTTGATATGCTAAGGAATGTGTTATTTGTACATGAGTAAGTAGAATGTTCACCCAGCAAATCAATTATAAAGCTTCCAAGAGCAGGACTCCTGCAGTTTCTGGATTTAAGGTCCTTGAGTTCTTTATTCATCTCTTGCTTGTTTACTTTCAGTGTGTCTGAAGTAGGTACTGAAAGTAAATGCTTGCTAAAAAATGTAGAAATATTTTGTATTCCATTCAAAGACATATTGACAAGCAGCATAAGCAAACGTGAAACAAGGGAATGTGTCCACACAGAGTGCATTCAATATGCCACTATTTCAACAGCTGCCTCCTTCCTACTTCACCTACGCTTTCCCATTAATACTCCCAGACTAGGCTGTATTCTAGTTCCCATTGTCTGCTCTTGCAATAATCAGAGCAGTATGATTTATTGTCCCAAAGATGATTTTTTCCCCCTTAATCCAAAGAAGTATATGAAAGAGAAACAATTCTCTGGTGAGTCACCCTGTCTTTTACAGAAATGATAGCAAAGTGCAAACAGAGTTGTTGAGTTGTTATGAAGGTTCTTATTTTGTACAATGCTTTCAACAAAGAATGCTTTATTAGTTCCAGACAAGACCTCACAATTCCTGTGTGCACCTTATTTTTATAGTGTCGGGGAGACTTGTGTCTATCTCCAAAATACAAACTTAGTTGATCCTAGTTCTAATATCAAATATCAGGTTGTCTATATCTTACTTTACTAGTTTATAAGCCCTCTCACATATCTATTATTGTTTTTCAAAGAAATATAAAGGATTAATTTAGCTGGAACTGTAGGAGGAGACTTATTCTTTACAAATAGTAATGCACATTGAAGAGAGACATAACTAAAGGATACAGAAATCAGAGGAATAACTAAAGATGAGGACAGCATGATGGAGAGCCAATGGTCAGCAAACTAATTCTAATGAATCAGACCTGAGGATACAGAAACCAAATGTAAGGGGTTAGGGAACAGTCTTAAGATTAATAGATAATATACAAGATATAACCAAACTGGGAAATTGCTTGGAAACCTTTGTTGTCTCATAATAGCCTTTATGTGCCAGCTGCTAGGCAAAGAATGAGTGGGCCAGCTCGTTTAATAGGCCAGGTACAGAGCAGACACAAATAAAAGAGAACATACATGGTCACAGACAGGAATGTTGGTTTTATATTGCTGTCAGAGACAACTGCTTTAAAAGACAACTTGGTGAAGTAGAAAGCATATAAACCTAGCAATCAAATGGGTCTCAGTCAAATCTCAGTTCTCCTGCTTATTTGAAGCAGGAATGCAGGCTGATGATTGCAAATTTCAGCCTCACTTTCTCCTATGTAAACTGGGGTTTATAATATCTATCTGGGTGAGTTGGTGCTTTGGAGGTACACAGAACAGAGCTCACTACATAATGGTATTTCAATTTAGCAAATGCTACTTCATTTTTCTTCACACATCCCCTCTCACCATGATATATTTGATCTTTCCTCAAGTACAGTTATTAAATAATGGTTTAATAATGCAGCATATCTCATTGATTAAAAAAACCTCCCTGTGACTTTACATTGTTAATGGATGATACATAGGTTATGAAAACATGGCAAAGGCACACGATTATACTCATACAGTCGAGATTATGTGTGTGTGTGTGTGTGCATGTACATGTGTTTACCATGTCTTATGTGCATCTATTCCTCTAACATTTCATATTTATGAAACTAATAAAAATCTACTTTTTTTTTACTTAATGATGTACATCTGACAGTAATAAATGCTGTGGCCTGATATGAGAGTGATGCTGGCTGTGATGCTTAAGATTGTGTGTCAACTTGGTAGGGCTATGATTCTTAGCGCTTTTGGCAAATGACATTTAACAGTTATGTGATGATGAAACCATCGTCAATTTTGTAATCTGAAGTTGTGGTAAGGTGCTACAGGTTGACTAATACTTATAGTGACCCTATGAACAACAAATCAGAATCTCACCCTATCCCGTGCCATCCTCACTACCTCTGTCACGCTCAAACCCATTGCTGTAGCCACTGTATCAATTCAGTATATTCAGAGTCTTCCTCTTGTTCACTCAACCTCTAATTTTCCCAGCATGATATAGATTTCCAAGGTCTGGTACCTCATGACAACATGCCTAAATTTTCTACAGTGAAATTTGACCATCTTTGCTTTTAAGGAGCACTTGGTTGCACTTTCTTCCAAAATGGATTTGCTCTTTCTTTTGACTCATGACATTCTTCATTAACAACCAGCGGCATCAATTCTTCCTTCCTTGGACTTTTTTCCAACTTTCAACTTTTTTCCAACTTTCAGATTCAGGGAAAATAATAGCCACTATTTGAGCCAGATACACCTTAATTTTTAAAATTACCTTCTTCCTCTATAGCTTTTTTTTTTTAAAGAGGTTCTTTTGAAGAGATCTGACTGGTGCAACATATCTTTTGCCTTCTTAACTGCTGCTACTTTGTGTGTAGATCTTCTCTATCTAGGATGAAAGTAGCTTGTTGGTCCAGTTATGTGGACTTTTGTTCCAATAATGTTAGATGCCGTCCATTTTAAAGACTATAATCTTTGATTTTCTGTAGTAAGTACTTGTTTGTTTTGAGGGTAGTTCTTTTTGTTTTGTTTTTTGCTTTCTGCAAGTAAGATCATGCCACCTGCAGAAGGCAGATTTTTAATGAATGTTCTTCCAGTCTTGAGGCCACATTCCTTTTCAAACAGTCCAGCTTCTCAAATTATTTAACAGACATATTGACTTGACATGGAGAATATAACCTGGAAACACACCTTTCCTGATTTAAAACCATGCAATACTCTCTTGTTCTATTCAAACTGTTGATTGTTTTCTGTTTGCTTGGTTGGGTGTTGGGGGTTTTTGGTGTACAGGTTTTAACTGCAGTTTTTTTAGTAAACTTCAGCAGGATTGTGCTAGCTTATGATATTAATTCATCCTTTGGACATTTTGTTAGGAGATGTGATTCCTTGGAGAAGGCTATGATTCTGGGAAGGGTGGAGGGTTGGCACAGGAGAGGAAGACACTCAGATGGATTGACATGGTGACTGCTACAATGGGCTCTTGTGTGTGAGGAAGCATGAGAATGGTGCAAGATAGAATAGTGTTCATATTTTTTTGTTCATGAGGTCACTATGAGTTATAGTTGACTTGACAGCACCTAACAACAACAAAAACTGGATAATCTTTTATTTACTTATCGTATTTATTGATGGGAATAATTATGTATCTTTTTCATTCAATTAGTCATGTGGCTTTTCTCCAAATTTCTCGCCATATATTAGTGAATACATGCAAGGCTACATCTTTTTGTTGAAACACCGCAGTTAATATTCCTGTAGATGCTCCCCTCACCTCCCTGCCCCAGTGCATCCATTGCAACTTGGACTTCTTCCTTTATTGCCATTGATTGTTGATGACATGCTGCTTCCTGGAAAGATTCAGCATTAACTAGTTGTTTTTAATATGGTGACTGTATATTATTTGTGTTATTTTTTTAAAATCCTTTATGTATTATTCAATATTTTGTCCATAGAATTCTTCAGTACTGAAACTTGAGGCTTGAATTTGTTCTTCATTTTTTTTAATCTTGAGATAGACTGAGCATATTCTGCTCTGTTTATATTCTAACTCCAGCTTTTGTTATAATATTGTGTGTGTATATGTGTGTGCACGTGTGATCTTTGTTTTATTCATTGTTGTATTTTTCTCCTCTATTCCCCCAGCCCACCCTGCATTGTACCCCTTGTTCCAAATTGTTATCATATATATATAATGCATAATCACATATCCCTTTGAATTACTTTGTTTAGCTCCCTTACTTCTTTCCCCCAATTTTTATTTGTATACATTGAAGAGACCGTTTCAGTCTCTTCTGACATCCATTTTAATCTTTTCTAACAAATGACATTTTTCTTTCTTTATATATGATGTTCTTGATGTCCCTCTACACCATCTTTGGTCTTCAATAATTAGTGTTCAGGGTATCAAATATATTCTTGAGATAGTTTTTTTTAAATTCAAATGAGATAAATTCTATGTCTTATTGTAGTTCTTATGGACTTGTTTTCATTTTCTTTAGTTTCAGTTTGAACCTTCTTTTAGGTAATTATCTCCCAGTTTGACAGTTGACACTGACCATGATTTGTCTGCTGCTATTGTGCTTCTCCATCATCTATTTCCCCAAATGTATTCAATCTCATTCTCGTGTATATAGTCAAGTGATATCCATGTAAATAATACACATTTCATTTTTGTTGTGTTTTCCTTTTAAATATATGAGTAATGAAAGTCACTGATTGTACAAAATTATTTCATGAATTTCCTGATCCCATTTCTGACATCAAGTTTACTTTTCTACTATCAGTCCTTCTTTGTTTCCAATTTTTGCATTCCAGTTGTCAATTATTACTAACATATCTTCTTTTTTATTATTAACAAATCTTAATTGCTCACTTATCAGTTTCAGAGTACAACAACTGGAACAAATCCTCACAAGTTTCTGTGTTTTATTGACTTTCCTAAATCCTATATAGTCTATATAGTCTTCTTTCTCTGATTGCATTATAATTCCTCAACTTAATAATAATAATCTTCTTATTTCAGTTCCCAGTTCTTTCTTGGGGATATTTCTTCTGATCTCTACTAATGTATCAATTGTATGTTGTTATGTGCCATCGAGTCGTGTCCGACTCATAGCGACCCTATGCACAACAGCTCTAAACCCTGCTCTATCCTGCGCCAACCGCACCGCCTCTGACACA
>NW_006399759.1:13128647-13135653 GCF_000299155.1 Elephantulus edwardii
TTTACACTCTTCCTGAATGATATCTTTGACATCCTCCCACAACTCATCTGGTAAGAGCAGAAAATGTCTGTTCTCCTTCCATTTGAGAACCTTAGCAATTTATAAGCAAAGCACTCATGATTATCAAAGATTTGCTGATTTTCCAGCATGGAGAACAGAGGTACTTCACTGCCTTCACGTCCATCTTTTCACCTCTCACTTCTGACTGTGTCTAACAATCTATAAAGTGGTTTTTGTGGTAACAAGCCAACAGGAAACATCTCAGTAAAACTTAAGCTCCAACACCAGGTCCCACAGTGTGGACTCTGGGGAGAGCTTTGGAAAGAGACACTGGCAAAGATCTCAGCACCTGGACTACTCTCTGTGATAAAAGCTGAAACACAGCAGCAAATTACATTCTTCATTAATGAAAAAAGACAGCCTCATCCAAAAGCATAATGATATCCTTAAAAATCATGACTTGTACATACAGCATTTAAGATTTTAGCATAAATATCACTGCCAGAAATATATGCAAGAAGTTGTTAGTGTTTTGAGATATAACACAAAATGGAGGGTGGGGAAGAACCATGTGCATTTTCATTTGCACCTCTAAAAAAAATCTGAGAAAAATGTATGCATTCAATCTACACATATTATTTGCATATTGTATAGAACATGAACCCAGATTACAAACGTATGCTTCAGCGACCTTCTTGAACAAACGATTGGGTTTTGTGGACCTGAGGTTAGAGATCGTGGAAACTCCTAAGGCAGCAAAGCAGATGGTGCATTAATAATGGGGGTATTAGGAGAATCGGTTCCCAATTCCAGTGTATTCATTAATACACTTTAGACAGTTTAATTGCTTCCTGAAACACTAATTGAAAGAGGTTCATTTGCAAGTGCCTATGTTCTAATAATATAAATCTGGCACTGTGCCACAAAAGCCCCTTTAAATACCATTATAAGGTGGATTTAAATAAATTTAAATAAAAGAAAGTACATTTTTAAATAAAATCAGCCCAGTGATGTAGAGCATATAACATTTTTTTTTAGAGTGAGGAAAAGAAAATTCAGTTGATGCTGAATATTTCCAATATTGGGGCTTATGAAATACTCACCAACATCATGCAACCGAGCCTGGGGATTGGGAACAGCTGGCGCACTCTGTGACTTCAGCGGCACAAAGCAGAATGTTCTAGTTTACATAAACTCATTTCCTAGAGGGATAGCTATGGAATCTATTATTTCAAGAGAATATGTGACTAAACGTTGTTACACCTCTGAAGGAAAGATTTTCCCCTTAGAATCATTCTGCTTACTGACCTTCCTTAAATTGTATTTCATGCCTTTGTGGGCATATTGATTCTACACACACTTCCCCAGTATTTACCAACCTAAACTTTCAGTGATTTACGCTAAGAACACATAAAGAGTCTACTTCCATGTGAGGAAATAAATTCTGACTGATCAGCACCTAGATTACAGTAATTCTCAGTAATTTGTGTGTGTGTGTGTGTGTGTGTGTGAATGGGAGTGTGAAATAACTGTCTCTAAAATGGATGAGCCATGAATTTAACTTGTCCTTCAAAAGTTGTGAATGTTCATCTGCAAAGTGGGACCTTTGATGGTCTTCTTAACTTATGGAAAGTAGACCATTATACTTTGCCTAAACATACTGAGTACAGGTTGGATCTTTGGGGTTTTTGTTGGAGATCTTTGAAGTCTCCTTAAAATGAAGACAAGACCAAAGGCAAAGCAAGGTGGTTACTGTTTACTTAGTTTTTTTAAAATTTTAATTAATATTGGTTTGCATACAAAATTCATATACATTGTGTTTCACACTTTCCTTCATTCACAATGTGTTCCATATGACCATTCCATACATTGTGTTTTATAAAATGAATCACCATTGAACTATGTCCATCATTATCCCATCTTTTTAGGTCCCTGCCGGATACTGCAGAGTATTATGCTGAATGAACGAACACAGTCTGTAAGGACAAATACTGCATAAGACTATGGTTGGAAAAATGGAAGGATAATTAGTTACGAAAATGTATGGGGGCTTAAGAGGTGAAGAGGTGGGAGCTGAGAGGTGAGAGCAGGCAGGTGTGAAGTCAAGGGGTCACACAGTTTGGTGGGCAGAGGATGGAAGTAAAGGAAATGCAAAGCAAGGTTTTTATCCACTTGGCAAGTTGTTAGAAATGCACCTGCTTTGTGTGTGTGTGTGTGTGAATTTGAGGAAAGTTTATAGAAATGTTGTGATTTCATTCATTCATTATTGTGCATTTCCCTTCCTCCTTCTTTCTTCTCCCTCCCCCATTCTATTCTGTAATGCACTTCTTGGTCCAGAGAGCTAGTTATTATGCATGTAATGTCTAACCATATATTCCTTTCAGGTAGTCCTGTCACTCCTCTGTTCCAGTGCTGTGTTTTTTTTCTATCCACTCTTTTCCTGTTCTCCTTTCAACTCCCTTCCCACTCCTATTGCAGTCTCATTTTTTAAATTTTTTTTTTATTATTTGTGTGTGTGTGTGTGTGTGTGTGTGTACTGTCAAATTGGATCTGACTGGTACAAGAGGAGATGGCTCCTCCTTCTCCGGCAGAGCATCTGGTGAATTCAAACCACATATCTCTGGGATTGCAGTGCAGTTTGCAGTCTCATTTTACAACAGTGGTGTTTTGCAGTATTTATCCTCCTGTGACTAAGATATTTACACTAGTATAATGTCTTCCATGCTCACCCAAGTTGTGTAAGTTTCACAAGCTCATTGTTTTTCAGTGCAGTGCAATTTTCTATTATGTGAACATACCACAGTTTTTCTAATCTTTGGTATGTTGATGGGCAGTTGGGCTGCTTCTATCTCTTCATTATTGTTAATAACACAGCAATAAACAAAGGTTTGCATACATATTGAATCATGGTTTTTAGTTTCGTTAGGGTCTATTCCCAACAGTGGGGCAGCTGAGTAACTGATATTTTTATTTCGAACTTTTTAAGAAAACTCCAATCTTCCATCATTTTCACCAGCAGTGAAGGAGAGTTCCAATCCCACCACATTATCAGCATTGGTTGTTTACTGCTTTGGTGAACTTAGCTATTGTTGCTAGGGTCAGATGATATTTCATAGTTTTGATTTGCAGCTCTTTGATAATTAGAAATTTTGAAAAAAAAATAAAAAAATATTAAAAAAAAAGAAATTTTGAACATTTTTTCATGTGCTTGTTTACCTTTGAATTTCTTCTTTAATAAAGTATCTATTCATATCTTATGCCTATTTTGCAATTGGGGTTTTACCATTTTTTTGTTGAGGTGCCAGAATATTCTATAAATTTTTAATATGAGTTCCTTATCGAATGTCATTGTTGTTGTTGTTATGTGCTATCACTGTGACTCATAGCGAGCCTATATGCAGCAGCTCTGAACCCTGCTCTATCCTGTATCAACCTTATTGTCTCTGACACACCTGCCCTCACTACCACAGTCATTGAATCAATCATTGAGGATCTTCCTCTCTTGTGCTGTCCCTCCCTCCATGCTCCAAGCATAATGTCTTTTTTCAAGGACTGGTTTCCCTTTACAACATGCCCAAAATATGTCAGATGTAGCTCCAGAATCCTTACCCCCAAGGAGCAACCTGGTTTCACCTTGTCTTGGATGAACTTGTTTGTTCTCCTAGTAGTCCATGGTATATTCAATACCCTTCACCAGCACCACAGCTCAAAGGCATCAATCCTTCTATCATGTCTAGTCATTGTCCAGCTTTCTGACTCATAGCAAGTAATTGTGAAGACTATGGCCTGGATCAGGCTCATCTCAATTTCCAGACTGGCATTGTTACTCTTCAGCACTTTGGAGAGGTTCCTGACAGAATACTTTTTCCTAGTCTGTGGGTTTCCTTTTAACTCTGTTGAAGTTTTTTAATTTGCCTGGGGATATTCATGCTGAGAATATAGATGGAACTTCAAGATTTTTTTCTAGGTTTTTTTTTACGAGTTTTGGTTTACTCCTATGTTCTTGATCCACTTTACTTGTGTATGGTGTGAGGTGTGGATCTTACCTAATTTTCCACAGATGATTTTTTAATTTTGCCAGCACCATTTATTAAAGAGCTGTTTCCCCATTAAATGATTGTGTCTTTTTGTCACCTGATTCCTTTGACGCACAGAGATAACACTACATATGAATGGAGAAGGGTATGCTGAAATGCTATAGTAAGGAAAAAAATACAAATTTGAAGTGGGAGGCATAGCACTCCCTGACATCGAAATCTACTACCACAGTTATAAGAACCAAAACAGCATAGTACTGGTACAATGACAGGCACGTAGACCAATGAAACAGAATTGAGAACCCAGAAATGGACCTGTCTAACTTTGGTCAACTGATATTTGACAAGGAAATGAAACCTCTCAAATGGGGAAATGAAGATCTCTTCAACAAATGGTGCTGGCAAAACTAGACTGCTACCTGCATAAAGCTGAAACAGAATACACATCTCACACCATACACAAAAATCAACTCAAGGTGGATCAGAAACATGGGAGTAAAGCCCAAAACCATAAGGTTTATAAAAGACAAAATTGAATCAAGCCTAGAGGGCCTAGTCTATGGTATAAAGATCATCCAAGACACTGGGCTATATGAGGAGGAATGTGGCATCAGGATTGGTGGAAGAATTGTCAACAACCTGCATTATACATATGACACAACCCTGCTCGCTGAAGCTGAGGAGGACCTGAAGTGCTTATTGCAGAAGGTCAAGCACTGTAGTCTTCAATATGGATTGAATCTTAATATCAAGGAAACAAAGATTCTCACCACTGGGCCAATGAGCAGCAGCAGTATGGATGGTTAAGAGATTGAAATAAGTTTTAGTTTACTTGGCTCCACAGTCAGCACTCTTGGTAACAGCAGCCAGGAAATCAGGAGACAAATTGCATTGGGAAAGTCAGCTGTGAGGGACCTCTCAAGAGTGCTGAAGTGCAACGATGTCAGGCTAGAGACTAAGGTGCGCCTGATCCATTCTATAGTCCTTGCAATTATGTGCTATGCATCGGAGAGTTGGATAGTGAATAGGGATGATAGAAAGAGAATTGATGCCTTTGAGCTGTGATGCTGGAGAAGAGTGTTGAATATATCATGGACTGCTAGGAGAACAAACAGATTTGTCCTGGAGAGGGTGGCGCCAGAATGTTACCTGGAGTCAAGGATTCTGAAGCTTTGTCTGACATACTTTGTGCATGTTGCAAGGAGGGACTGATCCTTGGAGAGGGACATCATGCTTGGGAGAGTGGAAGGGTGGTGAAGGAGAGGAAAACCCTCGATGAGATGGATTGATTCTGTGAGTGGAGTGGTGGGAATGAATGTTTTTGAGACAGTGAGGTTGGCACAGGATAGAATGGTGTTTAGGGCTCTGGTATATAGGGTCGCTATGAGTCGCAAACGACTCGATGGCACATAACAACAACAACCAGGGCCTCAACACAAAAAGGATTGATAACCCAATCACAAAACGGGCAAGGACACAGGAAGAATTTTCACCGACGAAGATATTCGGTGGCCGACACACGAAGAAATGCTCAAAATCACCGACAATAGGAGAGATGCAAATCAAAACCTCAATAAGATACCGTCTCACACCAGTAACAAAGTTCAACAGGAGAGCAAGCAATAAATGTTGGAGAGGATGTGGCAAGATAGAAACTCTTACACATTGTTGGTGCGATTGTAAAATTGTACAACTACTCTGGAAAGCAGTTTGGTGTTTTCTCAGAAAGCTGAACATAGAAATTCCATGTGACCCAGCTATTCTACTGCTTGCAACATACCCTAAGAAAATTAGAACTGAGGTACAAATGGAGATTTGTACACCAAAGTTCATAGCAACATTATTCACCATCACAAGAATATAGAAACAGACATAATGTCCTACTACAATTAAATGGATTGAGAAATTATGGTACAATCACATGATGATATATTACGCAGCATGCAGAAGCAATAATTTTGAAAATTACTATCTAACTTGTGAGGAATTGAAGATTGTTATGCTGAATGAACGCAGTCCTATAAGAACAAATATGCTATAAGACCATTATTGTAGTAACAGATTACTAGTAAAATGTGTATGAAGATCTAAGAGGGGGAGTATGGGAACAGGGAGGTGAGGATTGGCGGGGGTTATCATAGGGTTGCACAATTTGATGAGTGGAGGAAGAGATGAGTAAAGGAAATGGGAAACATGGGGTGTGGAAAACAATGTATACAAACTTTTTAAGTATACCAGTATAAAATAAAAATTTTATTAAAACAATTCAAATTAATGTAAAAATATATTGTTGTTGTATACTGTTGAGTCTAAGCTGACCCATAGCTGACCCTTTAGCAGGTTTTCAGAGACAGTCACACTAGAAGAGATTGTCTGTCCTTTCCCCTCAGAGCAGCTGGTGGACTCAAACCACATGACTTTGAGATTGCAGCACACCTTCTTGTTACTAGGCCACCAGACTTTAAACTTTTAGGAGAGCTCTATTGATGTAGTCCATAGTGTGCTGAACTGCTAATCTAATGGCTGAGTTTGAATCCACTAATGGCTTAATGGGAAAAAAATACAATTTCTTCCCATTGAGATGTACAACTTTAGGAACCAGACAGAAAGTTCCATGGAGTCAGAAATGACTCATCCACCTATAGGTTGAAATTTTTTGTTTTGTTTTAAGGAGGAAACAATTTCTTTCAAGAAAGTAGAGGACAGTTTGTTCCTTTCAAGTGATTTCTCAGTCATGTTGACTGATGCTGTGACATGAATTTTGCTGGATTTTCTGCTTTGACTTCTTCCTGTGGTGGAGACCAGTAAGCTTCTGAGAACATCTGTGTCTGGAATGTGTTTAATTTTTGTAACATATATACATCTATCATCTCTCCCTCTCTTTTTTCTTTCTTTACTTCACTATATTTTCTAATATTTGTTAGGACTTACAGGTTATAATTTTTGTGTAGATAAAATTTTTAATTTAA
>NW_006399759.1:13135753-13156580 GCF_000299155.1 Elephantulus edwardii
TTTAAATATAAATAATAATAATCTTAACTTCTTTTCAGGGAGACTTACTTTCCTTGAAAAATGAGGTTATGACTTTAATGAAATAAAATACTTTACACACACACACACACACACACACACACACAAATCATAAGAACAGAGAGCTCTGGTGGTAAAGTCGATAGGTATTTGCACTCTTAACCCAAAGGCAGTGCCTCTTTAGCAGTTTGAATCCACCAAAGGTTGAAAGACAGAAATGTGGTCAATCACCCATTTTATACTCAGCCTCATAAACAAAAAAAAAAAAAAGATCAGCTAAAGCTTAGTTTCCATTTGATGGCAATGAGAGCAATTATATAGTCACTTATTGCATAATGACTTTTATTTGCTTGTTTCTTTCTCTTATGGTCTCTTTACCCTTATCTTTCTTGCTCTTGCATTTACCCTAAGTAATGATCCCAAGAAGATACTCCATACATTTTGCTTTAATTAAATCAAAATGAAAAGACAAATCATTGTTTAGAACTGCATGGTAAACAGATATACCCCAATCCAAGCTACACTGTACAAACTTAAATAGTACTTCTGTTTTATTTAGTTGTTGAACGGAGCTGTCATTTTCATATCCTGAAAAAAAGACAACTTTTGAGAGGCATGATGCAGTCCCAGGGACTGGAATTACTTTTTAAGGAATCATTCTTTGGGCTTATAGAAAAGGGGCACCTACATTAGAGTCTATACACATTTTTCAAGTCTAAGCATCTTCTCTTCATTTCTTGACTTCAGTTTAGATCTAGCCTGTGATTGCTGTTAGGCGTCATTGAGTTGAGTATGACTCATAGCAATCCTATGAAAAACAGGTCTGAACTTTATCCTATCCCATGTCATTCTCACAGTCTCCGACACACTTAAGCCCACTCTCGCAGTCATTGCGGGAGTCACTTCTGCAGGGTCAATCCACCTGGTTGAGGATCTTTCACTTTTTCTGCATTCATTGACTTTTCTATGCATGAAGTCCTTCTCCAAGGAATAGACTATCTTAGCAATATGCTCAAAGTATGTGAGATGGAGAATTATCATCTTTACCTCCAAGGAGCACTCTAGTTCCACCTTCTCCAAGATATATGTGTTCTCTTACCAGTCCAAGAGATATTCAGTACTCTTTTCTTGCACCAACTTTCTAGCACTTCAAAGGTAGATATGGCCTGTTGTACCTGTTGCTGTAATGTGCTGTCATCTCACCTGCAACTCATAAAGACCCTATATACTTTAGCTCTAAACTCTGCTCTATCTTGAGCCAATCTCATTGTCTCTGACACACCTAAACCCATTACCCCATTATTGTGTCAATACATCTCATGCTGGGTCTTCCTCCCCTGTGCTGTCCCTCCAATCCTTCCAAGCATTATGTTCTTCTCCAGTGACTGGTCCCTCCTGCTAATAAGCCAAAAACATGTGAGATGGAGCATCCTGGCATCCAGGGACTAGAGTGGTTTCACTCTCTCCAAGACTCCAGGAAGTCCATAGTATGTTCTATACTCTGCTCTAGCACCAAACTCAAAGGCATCGATCCTTCTTCTATCATTCTTGGTTATTGTCCAACTTTCTGATGCATAGCAAGTAATTGGGAAGACCATGGTTCACCTTAGACTCCAGATTAACATCGTTTCTCTTCAGTACTCTACAGGGTACTTTCCCAATGTAATTCATCTTTTGATTTCTTGACTGCCGGCACTAAGAGTGTTGACTGGAACCAAGCAAGCTGAAGTTGTTAACAATCTTAATCTCTTCTCTGTCTATCATGAAGCTGTCAATTGGCCCAGTGATGAAAATCTTTGTTTACTTAATGTTGAGCTTCAATCTATTTTAAAGACTACAGTCCTTGACTTTCTACAACAAACTATTATATCACATACCCATAGTGAGACTCAGAGCCAAGGCAGGTCATCAAATTGAACCATCTCCTGTCTCAACCATCCTTCACTATGTATCTCAGTGAATTCAAGTCAGAAACTTGGAAGCATTCTCAATTTTTTTCTCGTTCTCATATTTAATTTATACTATTTTTTTTATTCTTTTTCCTCAAGTTCTAAATGCTTGCCTGTCTTCTATCTCATCCTAATCAATTCTTTTAACTTTCTGAATGCAACTTTCAAACTTGAAGTCTGACCACATTATTTCCCTGCTTGAAATCTGCTGGGTAAATACTAGGCCTTAGGAAGTGTTCTTTGTTAACTGCTGCTTGGAATTTTCTCAGTAGTACAGTTTCAACATTGACTCCACAGATTATTTTCTTCTCTATGACTCCATAAAGCCTTTTAAGGTACTCAGTTATGATATCCATATGCATATTATAATTACTTGTTTAATTCTTTATCTCTCTAATGGTCAGACTTTGGAAACAGAAATCTTGTTTTGTTTTTGTTTAAAATTTTCCTATCTTAAGCTACTTGCCATAATACTGACATGAACTATTTTCTCAATAAATAGCTATTGATTGCAAATTATTCTAACAAACAAACAATCAAGCAGTTTTGATCTTGAGCAAGAAAGCAAGTATAAGCAGAAAAAGAGCTATGCAGTATAAAAAAGGGTGAACAAATTTATTAAACATTATCCAGATAGGTTATATAATAATCTACACAATAATATCTATACTGTGGAATCCAAGCACTCTCTATATGACAATTTTTGAGTTTGTGCTTGTAACTTTATAGGCCTTTGATGTAGAATATCTACCTATTTTAGAAGCCTATCTCTACAGGTAAATATCTGCATGTAGCTCTGGTGGCCTGGTCCCTCGGGAGCTGCACTGCTAACCTAAATGCTGTGTGTCTCCGTTGGTTTGATCCCATCAGTAGACCTGAGGAAAAAGATGAAAAATGTCCCTCCATGTGGTTTACAGATTCAAATACAACCTGGAAGGTTCACTACAAAAGTCAGTTCCTACTCAACAATAATAAGTAAGTGTCTCTCTGTACAGATCTGCATATAGGTCACTTAGGTGCATGGATATATGTCTCCACATTTCCAAATGTTGAAACTCATAAACAATTGCTGATTTCAATGAATACAGAAATTATTTACATAAAAGAATTGTTATTAAACATAATTTCTCACCTTGTTGAATCCTATCAGACCAGAGTTAAATGGTCTTATACTGCCTTCTTTAGGAAGAGAAATCTGTATTAAAATATGGTTCTCACCACTCTTCTGTAAATTTGCCATACTGTGGTGACTTGTACATTGTTGTGATGCTGAACACTATACCACTGGCATTTTAAATATTTGCAGTGACAACCAACGTAGACACGTTTCAGTGGAGCTTCAAGACTAAGTCAGACTAAGAAACAGACTGGGCACACACTTCTAAAATAATGGGCCCTTGAAAATCCTGTATGTTGACCCATATTACCAAAAGATAAGCCCCTACAGATGGCTGGTATTATAAATGTGAAGAGCTACCTCCATAAAGTAAAGTCTAAATGATGGAGATGGATTAAAACTTTTACGCTATCAAGGACCTTTATTTGTCAATGTGGAAAGACGCAAAATGAAGAGGAAAAGTTGAAAGCATCCATTCTGAGATTATGAACATGGCACAGGGTAGGTTTCTATCTCAGTCAACTCAACAGTACCTAAGAAAAAGCAAAATACAGTCCCTTAAAGTAATATATTGTTTCCAAGGAGATGTTATCCTGTTCTTTAAGAACTCTAAGAGAAAATGGTGTAGTAAACAGGATCTTTAACTTGATAAGAGAGAATAATTGATATTAAGAGAGCTGGAGAAGGAAAAAGAAAAAATAAATGAATAGAGATTTTGTGCCAAGTTTTAATGGCAAGCATGCTCTGCATGTCTGATTTTTCAGAAAGTTATGTTTCTCAAAGCTATCTCTTGTAACTGTTAATTACAAATATATTCAAATTATTGAGTCACATTTATCGTAAGCAAGTCCATGATATCTACTTTCAAATAATCAGCCATTAAAGACCTTAGCATGCACGGTTCTATTCTGACAGTCATGATTAACCGTGAATTGGAATTAGCTTGATGGCAACTCTTGCTTTTAATATGTCGTTATTGATATGGACTTTTGAGTTGGAGCCAACACACAGCTGACCCTCCAGTGGGTTTTCAGTGGCAGTTAATGGTGAGGGAGAAAATTGTCCATCCTTTTCCCACAGAACAGCTGGTGAATCCAAACTGCATACCTATAGGATTGCAGAGCAGCTTCTTGCCACTAGGCCAAATTCCTTAAGGGTATGTTCTGGATTCTTGTGATAGATACAAAAGTTGTGTTTCCCAAGGGTTGATATGGAGATGTCCCATGTTGTTGTTGTTGTGTACTGTTGAGTTGGAACCAAACCATGGCTTACACTGCTGCATATTTTCAGATAGTAAATTGTATGGGAGGAGATTGTCCATCCTTCTCCTGTGGAGCAGCTGGTGGCCTTGAACCATGTGCCTTGGGGAGTGCAGTGCAGCTTCTTGCCACAAAGCTACCAGAGCTCCCTTCCATAATAATTCTAATTATTTCCTTCTCTCACTGTAGTTGGTTGGTGCAGTGAAGTTGACTACTATTCATAGTGACCCTATGAACAATAGATCTGAACACTTTCCATTCTGTTATACACTCATCATCTATGATACCTGAGCCCATTGTTATAGTCACTGTGTCAATCCATTTCATTGAGGATCTTCCTTTCTCTCTGACCTCTATCTTTCCTAGCAGGATAAAATGTCTTCAAGGACTTATCTCTTCTAACTATATGCCCAAAGTATGTGATATTGAATTTCACCACTCTTGCCTCTAAGGAGCACCTAGTTTGTATGTTCTCCATGATATATTTCTTTTCTCTTCTGGAAGTCTATAGGACATTTAATACTATTCTTCAACACCACAAAGTTATTCTTCTTCTGTCATCCTTATTCTTTGTTCAGCTGTCAGATGCACAATAAGTAATTGGGAAAAAAACAAACAAACATAGTTTGAATCAAGTGCACCTTTGTCATTAAAGGGAAAACATTTCAATTTGGAGAGGTCCTTGACAGCAGAGTTTTCCTAATGGAAGACATCTTCTGATTTCTATTATCTTTTTTCAAATTTTTATTAGTTCATTGTTGCATATTTTCTTTGCTTCTCCTCTCTCTTCCCCCTCCCCTAGTCTACGTTGCAATATCTTGACTGCTAAGACCAAAGGTGTTGATTGTGAATAAAAGCAAGATGAAATCTTCGACAACTTCAATCCTTTCTCCATCTATCATGATGTTGCTTACTGGTCCAGTGGTGAAGATTTCTGTTTTCTTGATACTGAGATATAATATATATGGAAGACTTATTTTCTGCAGCAAGCATTTAAAATAATTTTTGCTTTTATCAAACAAGTTTTAATTTACTGCATAATGTAGATTATAAATGTGTCTTCCTCTGATCACGATGTTACATTCTTCTTCATAAAATCTATCTTCTGAATTTAATGGGCAAAATATTGAATGATTCTAAAATTATCAAAAGAAGATGGAGGGAATATACAGAGTCCCTATGCCAAAATAAATTGATTAATATGAAACCATTGGTATTAAAAACACTGAATAGTCAACATTTCAATTGATTATAGGACATTAACTTAAGCATAATCAGCAATGGTTTAGAGTAAATGAATGTAAGTATTTAGTACTGATGTTGTTTTTGTTGTTGTCGTGTACCATAGGATTGGAACTAACCCATAGCTGACCCTCTGGCAGGTTTTCAGAGGCATTTAATTGCATGAGAGGAGACTGCCCATCCTGTTCTGGCAGAGCAGCAGATGGCCTCGAATCCTATGCCTTAGGGATTGCAGCACAGCTTCTTGCCCCTAGGCCACCAGAGCTTAAAAGTTACATTCAAGAAATGAACTAGAATACAAATTGTTTGGTATCAGTTATTGTTACTAAAGTATCCTAATAAAATAATAAAGTTAATTCTTTGAGAACTATAGTTATAATACTGTTCTATGTAATATATAATGTTGAAAAACTAAAAAACTATATATAGTTCTTTGAGAATTATAGTCACATAACAATGACTAGTTTTAGTCATAAAGAAATGATTGATCTATTCTTTTTCTCCAACGGAATTCCAAACTCTTTTTTCTCTCTCTCATTCCAAACTCTTTTTTTCCTTTCTTTCTCTCACACACACATACTACACACACTTATGTACACACATGATGTAGATCACTAAAGTGTGTCTCTAATAATTGTTCTCAACTTGTTTGCATTTTCCTTGGTAGAAATTTGTAAATAATTATTTATACAGATAAAACAGCACTACTCAGAGTAAAAGTAGTCATGTTTTGGCCAGAAATATAATTTCAGTTTAAAAACTTGGATGAAAATATATATCTGTAAATGGTTTAACAGTTATATTCATTTAATTAAATTTCTACTGAGAATAATTCTTATAAGTTAGCTGTATTTGAACATAGAGAAACCTCTCTCTTAAGTAATTTCAATTTTCACACTAAACCCTTAGGTTGGCTTCATATTTCATATTTAGTCTTCCTAGATATCTTAATCCACTTTGGAGAATTTAACTTTTGAGAATCTTGGTAAAAGGCTGTACTTGGCTCTATTATCCTTACAATGAGAGGAAAGGGAGATAATAGAACTTCTGGTTTCTTGTAGATTCCAACTACAGCCTTTCACCAAGATTCTCAAAATTAGAATTTGTCATTTGGCTTCTCCAACCAATGACACAAAGATACAATGGAAGTTTTGATTCTTGGTTGGTTGTTTTTTTTTGTTTGTTTTTTATTTTGGAGGTTTTTCAAATGATGTGGTGTTAGAAAAGAGCACTGAACATTCCATGGATGGCCAAGAGAACAAAGATATATATGTCTTGGAGAGGGTGCACCCGGAATGATCTTTGGAGGCAAGAATGATGAGACTTTGCCTCATATACTTTGGACATGTTGCTAGGAAGTGTTATTCCTTGAAGATGGACATGATGTTGGGAAGAGTGGTGGGTCAGCAAAAGAGAGGAAGACCAGGTAGATTGACACAGTGCCTGCTGCAATGGGCTCTTTTGTGTCAGGAAGTATCAGGATGGCCCAGGACAGGACTGAGTTCAGATATTTTGTTCATAAGGTTGCTATGAGTTGAGTCGTGCTCGACTTGAAGGTACCAAACAACAACACATTGCCCAGTAGCGCCAAGAGAGATGTTAATCAATGGACTCCCAAATCCTAACCATACATTTTCTGTAACTCGATTTTGACCCTGATACTTGAACCCTCCACCCTCTTAACTTGCTATCAAAACTAAAATAGTATTATTAAAAATGAACTTATGGTCATTTTGGCCAATTTATATCATTTAGATTTGTTCTTCCATTAATATAGTTTTTAACCAGTTTACATAGTAGGTTTAGAAAATTATTTTGCTAAATAGCCATTGTATATTTAAAGAAATACATGTCTATTAACACCTGACAAGTAGTTTTAATTAGTTTTTCTTTGACTATGATGTTGTGTTAGGGTTTTCTTTACTGGAACATAATGGACTGACTAGGAAATAATTTTGACTTTCACATGATACCCAGTCCCTTCTTACCTTAAATCTTCGAAGACTTTAGTAGAGTTAAATTTTATGAAACAGTAAGTTTGTTCATATTTCTATTTTGGTATATGGAATCATCATTTTAACTTTATCATTTAATCTGGGTTATGGTTAAAAGTCAAAGCCATTAAATATTTTAAGCTTCCTTTGAGATTTGTCTTTTCTTATTAGGAGTGGGCATGGGCACAAGTCATATCTGAAAGAAATTGATAATGAAGGGGCCAGCTCTCATGTGTAAAATGAATTGGTGGAAAAAAGAAAAAAAATGTTTCGTTCACATAAGGATGACATAAAGGGAATTTGATTCCAAGTCTGAAGCTAGAAGTATATTTAGAGGTCATTTTTTTCCTTTCTTCCTCTTCATTTCTGTCTTAAAAATGAAATTAAAATTAAACTGAGAAAAATGTGAGGGGACCTGACAGTAGTAACAGGTATTGACAATGGTTTCATGACACATTTGCAAAATCAAGTCAGTTGTAAAACTTACATTGTAATAAAAATGTTTACATTTTGATGGAAAGATCATACTGGGCTGATCAAAATCAATTAGAGTTTAGAAAATCATCACTTTACATTTGACTGTTGGGAAATGGTCTTAATAACAAGTCAAACTGACTCCCAAAAACGGTTTCACTGCAAGGTAGGCTACCATTTCAACAGTGAAGACGTGGAAGATTTAGGTGAACACATGGTGATCACATCACATCTCTGTGAAACACTAAATTGTTAAATTATGACTTTGTGGCCTCATTTAATGCTACACTAACCCAAACTAAAACCCATTGCCATCTAGCCAATTCTGATTCCTAGGACCCTGTTCAGTGAGTAGAACTGCCTCCAGTATTTCCAAGGCTGTAATCCTTACAAGATGCAGATTGCCACATCTCTGTCTCATGGTATGGCTCTGATTGAGAACTGTAGACATTTCAGTTAGCAGCATGTAATTTGAACCACTGCACAGCAGATCCTCATTGTCATTATGTGCTGTCAAGTTGCCTAGAGCATAGTGACCCTATCAAAGTTCAACCTCACAATCTCCACCATGCTCACACCTATAATTACAGTCATTGTGTCAATTTTTCTCATTGAGGGTTTCCTCTCTTTCTCTGACTTTCCATATTTTTCAACTTGATTTCCTTTTCCAATGATTAGCCCCTCTTGACAACATGCCTAAAATATGTGAGGAGGAGTTTAATCATCTTAGCCTCTAAGGATCCTAAGCTAAAACACTACCATCAGAAATGTCAATTTTCATCTAAACACACTGAATAGTAAATGTCTTCTCCCTGGAGCATGCCCTTTTGTTAAATAGAGATACAGAAATTTCAGAGTTCACGTGTTGCACTTAGGGATCACACAGCTGGTTTAAAAATTATTGCATTTGGAATAACTAATGACTGACTGGAGGCATTCTTCTGTTAAGTATAGTTCAAAGTGTTCTTGACAACTGGAATGTTTTAAATTTTCCCTAAAAGTCTTAGATGTCAATGTGTTTGGAAGAGAGTCTAAGTGAATGATATTTCATGGAGAACCAATAGAACTTTTAATATAGAAACAAATTTTCCAAACCTATGACTAAGTCTGCTCCCTATATTGTAAGAATTAAATAAGGTAAAACATATATGGCATGTGCAACTCTATCTGGTGAAAAGCAAGTTCTTAGTAGGAATTGTCTATTATTTGTATTCCTTCATTTAGTTTAGTGACAACCATTTTCTTCTACACTAGGGATTTTAGTCCGAGGAGATTAGATTTTAGATTATGGTTTTAGTGGGTAATGATGCAAACTCATGCCCTGATAGCTTGTAGGATTACGGAAGATAATTGCTTTTATATTTGCCAGCATACCTAAAGAAACAAACAAAAAGAAAACCAAAGAAAATAACAATCTAAGAGGAAAAAGAGAAGGAAAAAAAACACTACCAAAAAATTAACTTGCCATCAATAAGTTGATTTCAACTCAAGACAACTCCCACACGTAGTGGACTACAACTTCTACATAGATTTTTTTTTTTTGTTTTAGCTTTATAGCAGAAACCACTCACATGATTTGTTTTAGTCACTGGATGAATTTGAACTGATAATATAAAGGTTAACACAGGTTTCTCATGGAAGTAAATAAATTTAAATATTTCTGAAAGACATCCTTTAAACCTTTCATTCATATTTACTGGTTCTCAAAGAAAGAGTATAACTCAACTTGAAAAGAACCTGGATGAAAACCTAGTTAAGAAACGAGGTCCAGATTGGCAAATATAGTTACTGCAATATGTTCTATATTGGTAAATGTACAAGACTTGCCCAGTAAGCAAATCTTCCTCGAGCTTGTTTAAACTCTCCTAGTGGCTCCTCTGCCTTATAGTGAGTGATTGCAAAGGAGCAAGTAGATACACACAGAGATTTTTAGCATGGAAATCAAATTACAAAAATACAAGAAGAGACTATGGGGAAAGAGCAGATAGAAAAGCACTGGACTTTCTCCAAGAATTTTCTCTCACAGCCCCAGACCACATTGCTCTCTCCTTTTTTCCCACTCCTACCACATGGTGGAAATCCAAATTCTTTTAGCTTTGTTAATTTTGTCTTCCCAGTAAGACATTAAATTTTGTGAATGCTTGGATCATATCTTCACTTACCCAGGAACACAGGGCCATTCACAGAGATTGAAGCTATAGAAAGTTACTCCATATTAAAAGGTCAAAGGTAAAGAGTCTGGTAAAAAGACTACCTAGATTCTTATCCCAACTCCAAGATTTTTTTTTTTAACTTGGGCAAGTTTTGTTTTGTTTTGAAATGTTTAGACTATTTTTATAACCAGAATCACAGCTACATAAATTTCTATGTTCTCTCTTGCTCACTTTTACCTTCATTTTCTGAGGAAAAGATAGCTCCTTTCCTCCCTTGTCCATTATCCAGCTTTTCATTTGCCTAGAAAACAACTTAAAAATCATGGGTTGGACCAAATGTGCTTTAGAGACATAGTTTGGTCATGTTGTAAGGAGAGACCAGTCCTTGGAGAGGGACATCATGCTTGGGAGTGTGGAGGGCAGGGACAGGAGGGGAAAGCCTTCTGGGAAATGGATTGATTCGGTGACTGGGGCAATTGGGATGAGTGTGTCAGAGGCAAGGAGATTGGCACAGGACAGAGCAGAGTTTAGAGATGTTGTACATAGGGTCGCTATGAGTCGCAAGCGACTCGACGGCACATAACAACAACAACAACAACAACATTTCTCTTTAGTATTTTATTGAAGTCCTTGGCAGCAGATTTTCTTTACTTTTTTTTTATCAAATTATTCTTTAATGAGGAGCAATAGCTGTGATCTTTTCCAGATAGACCACTTGTGCAATTATAACAATTATTACCTCGATGAAATACTCTTTTTGTTGTTGTTACTTGGTGTCAAGTCAACTAAAGCACACAGTAACCCAATGAACAACAGATCTGAACCTTGCCCTATCCTGTGCCATCCTTACAATCTCCCACATGCTCAACCCCGTTATTATAGCCACTGTCTTCATCCATTTTATTGAAGGTCTTCCTTTCTTTCTCTAATACTCCACCCATCTTTTCCAGCATGAAACCTGCTCCCAAACACTGACCTCTCTTTGGACAACATGCCTAAAATCTCTGAGATGAAGTTTTACCATCCTTGCCTCTGAGAAGGATCCTGGTTGTGCTTCCTTCCAGACAGATTTGTTTGCTCTGCTGGTAGTCCTTCGGATATTCAGTATTCTTTTCCAACACCACAATTCAAAGGCATAACACCTTCTTTATCTAAATTCTCATTCACTGTCCAACTTTTAGATGAATAGGAAGAAAAGAAAATTTCATAGCAAAAAAAAAGAAGAAAATACTATAGCTTGGATCATATGCATCTTTGTAGATTTTCTTGATGCAACACAACTTATGGGGTTTTTGGCTTGGGTTTTTTTTGGGGGGGGGTAGAGGGGTATTTTTTACTGGCTTTTGCAGCCATTGGTGTTGATTGTGGATACAAGCAACAATAAATTATTGACAATTAAATCTTTCCTCCATTTATTGTAATATTTTCTGTTGGTCTAGTGGCGAGGATATTTGTTTTCATGAGGTTGAAATGCAATCCATCCTGAAAGCTATAGTCTTATCTTCTATAGTAAGTGCTTCAAAGCTTCTTTACTTCCAGCAAACAAGACAGTGACATCTTCATAATGCAAGTTGTTAATGAGACTTCTTACAATTCTAATGTCTAATTCTAATTCTTTTTCATATAGTGTAGCTTCTCAAATTATTTTCTGAGTGAACAGACTGAATAGATATAAAGAAAAAAATACAACTCTCACACACATCTCTACTGATTTTAAACCATGCATTATTTCCTTGTTCTGTTTGGAAATCTCTTTCTTGGTCTATGCATAGATTTCACATGAGCACAATTAAGTTCTGGGATTCTCATTCTTCTCAATGTTAGCTATGATTTTTTATGATCTACACAGTCAAATGCCTTTGAATATTCATTAAAATATAAGCAAACATCTTTCTTGTATTTTTTCCTTTCAGTCAACATCCATCTGACATCAGCAGTGATATCTCTTATGCTATGGTCTCTTCTGAATCCAGTTTGAATTTCTGGTAGTTCAGTGTCAATGTACTATTCAAGCCAATTTGAATAATTTTCAGCAATACTTTATTTGCATATGATATTTATCATATTGTTAAAATATTTTGACCCTCTATTGGGTCTTTTTTTAAAATGGCCTAAGTATAAATTTCTTCGAGTCAGACTGAAATGAAGTGCTTACTTGCTGCAGAAAGGATGGTAGTCTTCAATATGGATTGAAGGTCAACATCACAAAAACAGTCTTACCTATTGGCCATTTGACAGCTCTGTGATAAATGGTGAAAAGATTGAGATTGTTAACAGCCTCAGTTTGCTTGGTTCTACAATCAACACTCTTGGCACCAGCAGGTAGCAAATCAAAAGATGAATTGCACTGGGAAAATGTGCTGTCAGGGACCTCTCCAGAGTACTGACTAGCAATGATATCAGTTTATAGACTAAGGTGAACATGATTCAAGCCATGCTTTTTGCAATCACTTGCTATGCATCAGAGACCTGGATAATGACTAAGCATAACAAAAGAAAAAATTTATGCCTTTGAGTTGTGCTGCTGGAAGAGTACTGAACATACTATGGACTGGCAAGAGAACAAACATTTCTGTTTTGGAGAGGATGAAACCAAGTTTCTCTTTAGAGGCAAGGAATTTGCAGCTTCATCTGATATACACTGGGCATGTTGACATGTGGGACTGGAGGACATCATGCTTGGAAGGGCAGAGGGACAGGACAGGAGAGGAAGACCTTGTATGAGATGGATGACACAGTAACTAAGCTAATGTGTCAGAGACAGTGAGACTGGAGAGGGCAGGCTTCAGTGATATTGCACATAGCGTCACTGAGTTGCAGATGACTCAATGGTACAGAATAGCAAATTAGCAGTTACTCACTACATAATACTCTTGAATTAACTGTATTGGTTATTGAATGAATATATATCTATAATATTATTGAATATTAAACTTTTGTTAGAAGTCTTTGAATTATTTTCTACTCATAGCAAACAATCAGCCAGCTAGGCAGCTATCCTCCAAATTTCCTGCAATAGACTGGTAAGCACATCCAGGGCTACATCTGTTTGCTGAAACATGTCGATTGGCACCCAGTCAATTTCTGAAGCTTTTTTTTTTTTTGCCTGTGCCTTCAGTGCAGCTTGAACTTCTTTCTTCATTACCACTGGCTCTTGATCATATGGTACTTCCTGAAATATTTAAGTACTCAATTCCTTTTTGGTACAGTGATCCAGCAAAAAGAGCTACCTTTTTTTTTTTTTAAATTTCCATTCATTCATTGTTGCACTTTTCTACCTGCCTCCCCATCACATATCACACACACACACCCAGTACTCTTCTCCTTGAAAAGTAAAAGAAAAATCCTTTCATTGTTTTACAACACTCGCCCCAGGTCCGCTCCACTATGCAGCCTTCATTCTGGACTTCTGTCATGACAATATCTAATCACATATCCCTTTTAAGCAGTTTTCTCCCTCACTTATTTCAATGCACTATACATTATTTATCCCATCTTTCTCAGTCTCTCCTAAACCCCGATGTCAGTTTTGTTTTATAACAGTGGCACTATGCAGTATTTGTCCCTGTGTGACTGCAATATTTCACTCAGCATAATGTCCTCCAGGGTCACCCATTTTGAATAATATTGCATGAGTTCCTTGTTTTTCAATGCAGCGTAGTATTCCATTGTGCGAATATACCACAGCTTCTCTATCCATTCATTTGTTGATGGGCACTTAGGTTGTTTCCAACTCCTAGCTCTTGTGAACAAACCCACAATAAACATGGGTGTGCATATATCATTTGGATGTCACTTATGGTCTCTTGGGGTATATTCCCAGTAATGGAATTGCTGGGTAAAATGGTATCTCTATTTGCAACTTTTTGAGAAAGCGCCATACCACCTTCCACAGTGGCTGCACCATTTTACACTTCCTCTAATAGTGGATGAGGGTTCCAGTTTCTCCACAACCTCGCCAGAATTTGTTGCTTGCTATTCTAACAACAATTACCTTTAAAGGTGCATTGAAGATGCATTTTCCAAAGACTTATTTAATCTTAGTGTATCAATGATCCTCACCAATACTATAGTTTCAATGTATAATTTCTTCTTTTCTGCTTTTTTTTTTGTCAGGTATCAAATCCATATGAGATGACTAAGAAATGTCATGGGTTTAATCAGGTGCACCTCGTTCCTCAGAGTCGCATGCTTGTTTTTGAACACTCTAAAGAGGTGGGTAGTTAAGTAAACAGAATATTGCTTGATTGTCAATGTCTCCTGGGTTCAAATGACTGCTTCATCCTGTGCACACAGGTTCAGCATGAGCACAGTTAATTGCTTTTAAATTCTTACTCTTTTCAAAATTATTCATAATTTGTAATGATCCACACAGTCAAAAACCGTGGGTAAATATCTTTCTGGTATTCTCTATTTCAGGCCCAGATACATTGTCACCAGCAATAATACACATAATTCCATATCTTTATCAGAATCTATCTTAAAATTTTGGCAGTTCCCTGTTGATATATTGTTCTATTTTTTTTATTATTTTCAGCAAAATTTTATTTGCATGTGTTATTAATGTTATTATTTAATAATTTCTGCCCTCTACTGGATCACCTTTGGAATGGGCACAGATGCAGCTCTCTTTCTATGGCTTGTCTGGGTAGCAAACCTCCATATTTCTTGGCAAAAATGAGTAAACATTTCCAGTATTTCATCTCTGTGCTTAAATACCTCAATTGGAATTCTGTCAATTATTGAAACCTTGGGGCTTTGATGAAAATATTTTCTATGCATCTTAGATTTCTTCCTTCAACATGACTGGTTCTTGATTATATGCTAATTCTTGAAACGTTTTGACATTTACCGATTCTAAATGGCACAGTGACTATATCTCTTCCATCTTCATTTGTCGCTTCCATGTTCCTCAATCTTTTGCCCATACAATATGTGATTATTTCAATTTGAAGTCTGAATTTTTTCCTTCAGTTCTTTTAAGTAATGAAATGCTAACTACATTCTCTCCTTTTGATCTTCTAATATCAAACATTTTCTTTTATTACAATATTTTGTCTTCTCAAGATACCTGTTAAAAACAGCTCTTTTACTGTATTTTTTTCTTCAATTGGCTTTAGATATTCTACATTTAAGAACAAGTTTAAGAATTTCCTGTGATGTCCTCTTTGATATTTTTTTTTTGCTGTATTTTTAATATCCTTTTACTTTCTTCCTGTGTGGTGTCCTACATGTCATCCCAACACTTGTCGAGTCTTTTGTCACTACTACACTACTATTTTTAATGTGTCAAATATGTTCTTGAGATAGTTTCTAAATGTATATTTTATATAGTCAGGGTCATATTTTGGTTTTTGTAGACTTTTTAACCTTTACGTGTTCAATTTGAGCTTGAAAATGAGCAATTGAGGGTCTATTTTGTGGTTGTGCATTTGCCTTGTCTTAACAAAAACATTGAGCTTCTCTATTATCTTTTCCCATAGATGTAATTTATTTGGTTCCTATTCCGTTTGGTGAAGTCTAATTTCAAATACACTGTTTATATTCTTGAAAATAGTTAATAGTAGTGAATAAATTGCTCATCTTGCAAAATTCTACCTTGCATCTTTGCAGATAGTTTACAATACCACAGCTAAACAAAAGCTACTATAGTGTAATAACCTGACATATAAAATAAAATAAACAAGATCTATTGTCTCTTATCTTTAATATCACTAGATCTAAAAGATGTTGGAACACTATTTCTACTTTTATGCAATCATTTTCCAGCATGGGAAGAAACTTCATAGAAGGTATTCCAAAGGCATTTTCAAGGAATTTAATTAGAAAACAATTGTTTATATCTGGAAATGATGTGAGAATGAAAAGTCACTGAATGTTGAGCTTCATTTTCAGGTGGTAGGGTTTATTTTTGAAAAAATTTTGACTAATTGAAATTCCAGATATGCTTCGACTTCAGTAGAGACTAAAGCTCCATTTGGAGGAGGTGATGCAAGTGAAGGACAGATTCTTATATCAATCAGTCAACAACTCAAAACATTGTCGTCAAGTCAGGATTAAACCATTGTTGACCCTCCAGTGGGTTTTCAGAAGCTGTTAATTACATGGAAGGAAATTACTCAACTCTCCCTATGAGCCTCTAGTAGATTTGAAGTACCAAAAGGTGCCACCTTTGGTAAGTACAAAATCTTACCAGAATGCTACCTGAACTATGCTACCTGGTAGATTTGAATAGTTAAGAGATTATACTAATAGAGCTACCTCTCTTCATAACATTAGGCAACACTTACCATAGTATTCTGGAAGCATTACACAGGCAAAGATTCTTTTTAATTCAGTAAAACTTTAGGATAGGGAAAGAATACACACTTGGGAGTGAATTGTTTTGCTTTTTTTTTTTTTGAGTGAATTGTTTTATTAGAAAATACAATGGCTTATATTATGAAAAATGTGTGTGCATGAGAGTGCACACACACTCACAAATGCACGCACACACACACACCTTAATGGAATGAATGAATGAATGAATGAATGAACAGATAAGTTACTAGATATTACTTCTGGGAAGTCTGGAAAAGGAAAAATATAGAACAAAGTGTAAGTAGAGTGGGAATAGCTGAATACAAATTTATATGTGGATGTTATTTCAAACATATAGAGATAAAATAATAGTTAAAAATTAACACATGTAAAAAGACATGTACTTAGGGGACTATGAAATAGTTTGTATCTCCATAATATTTTCCATTTCCTCAATGTTCTAACAAGAGTACAATTGCTTTATGATATAAATTTAAACTTTAGTAAAAAGAGAAGAAATAGAAATCATTGTAAATTTATTTTTTTCTTTGTTATCCCTTCTCATCTTTCTATATCATTTACACACTGTGGAATTCAACATCAACTATGCTAATGGCTGTGAAAAGGAGGCATCTACCTACCTCCTATCGCAGGGATGATTATGGTTTATTCATTTTTTAAAAAAATTTATTAAATTTTATAAACTCTAATGAAAATTTACAGAGATTTTGGATTTCCATTCATTCATTGTTGCACTATTTTCTCTATTCCCCCACCCCTCAGTTCGTTCCTCTTTTTTCTCCCCTTGAAAGTCTGTTTTAATTGTCCCATTGCCACAGTGCTTGTCAAAGCCAGTTCTGATTAATCTCCTTTGTCAGTGTGTCCTTTGCCATTCCCTATCACTCCTCCCTGAGAGAGACTTCACCCTGATTCATAAGGAAAAGGGGATGGCGTATTCTCTTAGCTACTTCCTGCTGAAAAGGGACGCCGTGGGTTTCAGGGTGAAGATCTTCTCTCACTACTCTAAAGGGCCCCTTTGGCAATATGAAACACGTAGACTATTGTGGAGAATGATTTTGGAATTTAGATGCACTGTTACCAATTGTGCTTAGCTATACATGTTCATATCCTTGAAGATGTATCATGGAACGGTGGCAGTCTAGAAGACACAAATTTAACTAAGAAGTTAAAAGTACATGAGTAAAAAATTAACAGCAATAATATTCCAAGTAGAGGTGATTCATTCTTAACTATTGGTTTTTTAGTGATCTTGAAACTGAAACACTAAGGAATGAAGAAGTGTTAAAGAGACTTAGTGATATGCTACCAACATTTGTCGAGAAAATGAAAGACACTGAAATGAGGGCATTAATGAAACCATGATGAGCCATATGTTCCAGTTTCTGAGTCTTTGACCTCAGCTGCCATGATTCTTACAGAGCAAACAGCCTCAGCCCTTGTGCATACATCTCACTTTTGAAAGGTCATACTTATCCATGGTCAAGCTTGGACTGGTTGATATTATTACCAAACATGTTTTGGTTACTGGACGGTAATAATTATGAGAGAAGGCAGAAGAGAATAGAGGCTTCATAATACTTCTTTTAATTAAGTTTTAATAAAGAAGGAATACTATCTGAGATATGATTGCAAGTCCATATAAATTAACATATCACTAATATTTTAGAGAGCTTAGGAAGCCTAGTGACAAGAAGCTATGTTGCAATCCCGAAGGTATGCCATCGAATCCACCAGTTGCTCGGCAGGAGGATAGACAATCTTTTCCCGAGTTATTAACTGCCTCTGAAAACCTGTCAGAGGGTCAACAATGAGTCAGTTCCAACTCTACAGTACACATCAATACTAATATTTTAAGTTAGGAAAATTTAAGCTGTTAAATGGTTCCATGTTATTTCTCCCTCTTAAGCAACATAGATTACCAAAAGAACAAATACATCTTAGAGATAATGCAACCAGTGTGTTCCTTAGTAGCAAAGATGTTGAAACTTTGTCTCAAATACTTTGGACATGTTGTTAATAAAAGTCAGTCACTAGAAAAAGACATTACATTGGGAAAGTTAGAGAGTCAGTGAAAGAGAGGAAGACCCTTAATAAGATGGAGTGACACAATGACTATAGCAATGGGCTCAAGTCTAACAGAGACAAATATATAAGGATGCCACAGGATAGGACAAGTTTCAGATCTGCTGTTCATAGGATCATGATAGAAGTCTCTATTAAATCTTACAGAAGACGTAATGGAAACTTAATAGCAACCACAGGTAACATGAAGATAATGTTCCACACGTGTTTTATTTAAACTAAAGAAGACATTGCTAGTTTAAGACTGTAACAGATACACGTACAAAATAGGATTAAAAACAATTTTTAAAAATCCTTGAATTATTGTGGACACAGTTTTTAGTTGCTTACTCCTGTAAAGGAATCACCATTGGAGAAGTTTTGCATAAACATTTCTTAAGTGCTTGAGATGATAAAGTATACCTAGAAAAACATGACTGTGAAACAAGATCATCAGGTCATAAATAATGTTGTTGTTCTTGCATGCTGTTGAGTTGCTTGCGACTCATAGACCCTATTATAAGAGTCCTAAACTCTGCTCTATCCTTTGCCAACATTATTGTCTCTGACACACCTATTCCCACAACCCCAGTCACTGAGTCAATCCATCTCATCAAGTCTCTTCCTCCCTTGCACTGTCCTTCTACTTTACCAAGCATGGTATCCTTCTCCAAGGACTGACCCCTCTTTTCAATATGCCCAAAGTATGTCAGACAAAGTTTCAGAATTATTGCCTCCACGGAGCAGCCTGGTCTCACCCTCTCTAGGACGAACCTGTTTGTTCTCCTAGCAGCCAAAGGTATATTTAATACTCTTCTCCAGCACTACAGCTCAAAGGCATCAATCCTCTTTCTATCATCCCTAGTCATTGTCCAGCTTTCTGATGCATAGCAAGTAATTGCAAAGGCTTTGGCCTGGATCAGGCATACTATAGTCTCAAGAATGATATCATTTCTCTTCAGTACTCTGGAAAAGTCCCTGACAACAGACTTATCCAATGCAATTTGTCTTTTTTTAATTTTTAATTATTTTTATTGATTCTTTAACAAAAGTTTATAGAAAGCTTGAATTTCCATTCGTTCATTGTTGCAAATTTTCCTCCCTATTCCCCCAAATTCACTTTTTTCTTTAAAAATATTCTTTCATTGTTGCACAATTTTCTCCCTCCTCTGCACCCCAACCCCCAGTCCACTTTGCTGTAGACCTCTTATTTCCTGTATGCTGGTACCAAACAAACTAAAGCTATTAACAATCTCATGATGCTGTCAATTGGCCCAGTGGTAATAATCTTTGTTTTCTTGATGTTGAGCTTCAATCCATACTTAAGGCTGCAGTCCTTCACCTTCTGCAGCAAATGCTTCAGGTCCTCCTCAGTTTCAACAAGCAGAGCTGTGTCATCTGAATAATGTTGATTGTTGATGAATCTTTCTCCAATCCTGATGCCACATTCTTCCTCATAGAGCTTAGCCTACTGCATGATCTGTTCTGAATATGGATTGGAAGGTATGGAGATAGGATACATCCCTGGAGTACACCTTTCCAATTTTGAACCATGCAGTGTTCCCTTGCTCTGTTCTGATGACTGCCTCCTGGTTCAAGTATAGGTTTCACATAAGAATGATCAAATGTTCTGGGATTCCCATTCTTCTCAGAGTCAACCATAGCTTGTTGTGATCCACACAGTCAAAAGTCTTTACTTAGTCAATGAAACACAGATAGATATTCCTCTGGTACTTTCTGCTTTCAGCCAAGATCCATTTAACATTAGCTATAATATCCCTAGTACCAAGCCTCTTCTAAAGCCAGCCTGCACTTCTGGGAATTCCCTATTAATGTGCTGTTCAGTCAATTTAACTATTAAAAGGCATAGATGTCTTTGAGTAAACAACCAACCTAGGATACAAAGGCCTGGTGTCTTGATATCCTGGATGGTTATCTATCAAATACTTGTGTTCAGTCAATTATCATTGTTTTAATAGATATGGCAAATGTGCTGCAGTAGAATATTTTCTTTGCATTTGTTTTTCCTTAGTCCTCAATTGAGTGCATAGGTTGTAATATGTAGCCCTACTAACCAAACACCACATGTCTCCAGTAGTTCAAATCCATCAGTGGTCTTAGGAAAAAATATAGTCTCCGCTCATTCAAATTTACAGTCTTGAAAACCTGATGGAGTGTCGCCATGAGTCAAAATTGACTAGACAGCAATTCATTTTGAGTTCTTACAGTATCCAAGTCT
>NW_006399759.1:13158235-13158729 GCF_000299155.1 Elephantulus edwardii
TCTTGTAGTAATGTTTTGTAATTTTCTTGGAAAAGGTCCTTTGTACTTCTGGTTAAATTTATTCCCAAGTATTTAATCTTGTGATTAGCTTTTGTTAAAGGTATTGTTTCTCTTAGTTCTGGCTCTGTATTCTTATTGTCGCTGTAGAGAAAGCCAACTGATTTTTGTATGTTGATCTTGTATCCTGCTACTTTGCTGTATTGGAAATTTTATTAATTTTAATGAACATTTGCAGAGATTTTGGGTTTTCATTCATTCATTGTTGCACTGTTTTCTCTGCCCTCCTCCCCAGTTCGTTCTTCTTCCCTCCCCCTCAAATGTCTGTTTTAATTGTCCAGTTGCCACAGTGTTTTTCAAAGCCAGTTCTGATTAATCGCCTTTGTCAGTGTGCTCTTTGCCATTCCCTATCACTCCTCCCTGAGAGAGACTTCACCCTGATTCATAACAAAAAGTGGATGGCGTATTCTCTTAGCTACTTCCTGCTGAAAAGGGAC
>NW_006399759.1:13159657-13167195 GCF_000299155.1 Elephantulus edwardii
AGGTTCTAGTAGTGGCACAAATCAAGTTACAGAGGGAAGGTGGTTCTTACAATAAAGGGCCTATAGACTAGTACTTTGTGTTTTATAGTGTACATGTTAGGACCCACAAGATGTAGAGGCTCAGCTATGTCATTTATGCTTCATAAGTCCTTGAGCAAATTCCATCTACTACTGGCCTGTTTTAAAACCCGGAAGTTCACATGCAAGGTAGAGGTGAAGTAAGGAACTGCTTATGACGTTTTCCGTCCATTCCAACGACTAAGAGATAGTGAGAAGAGTTGGGACCTCAGAAGGCTTTTAGGACCAACTAGTAGGCTCTGTGTCCAGGAGAAAATTAATATACTTACCAGTAATGTTAATATTTTATCTTATTTACTATTCACAAAAACTCTTCCAAGTGAGTAGTCATTTCTAATTTTCACAGACGAAGTAATGGAAAATTATAAAAAGTAGGTCTGTGGCCTAGTGGCAAAAAGCTGCACTGCAATCCCAGAGGTTTGCGGTTTGAATCCACCAGATGCTCTGCTGGAGAAGAAGGGGCAATCTCCTCCTGTACCTGTCAGATCAGATTTGACGGTACACACAAAAAATACTAAAAAAAAATTTTTTTAAGAAGTAGATCTGTTGCCCAAGATGACATTGCACAACATGCTATCCAACTTTTGATGGACAGTTTTGATTTAATAGAAATTATTGATATTTTTCATAAAAAGATACACAGAAATAAGGATGGAATCTCAACTTTAAGAATACCAAGATTGTCACCACTTGGGCCAGTTGGCAGCACCATGATAAATGGTGAAGAGATTGAGGTTGTCAGCAATTTTATCTTGCTTGGACCCATAACCAACATTCTTGGCACCAGCAGTGAAGAAATTAAAACATGAATTGCACTGGAGAAATGCCAGGGACTTCTCCAAAGTGCTAAAGAGTAATGATGTCAGTCTAGGGACTAAGATGTTCCTAATTCAGGCCATCCTCACAATTACTTCCTATGCATCATTGAGTGGTCATTTACAAGGATTATGGATGTCTTTGGCTTATGGTACTGGAGAAAAGCATTGAAGAAACATGGACTGTTAATCGAACAAATAGGTCTGTCTCAGAGAAGGGGAAATCAGGATGCTCCCTGTTGGAAGCAAGGATTTTGAAGCTCCATCTCACATAGTTTGGGCATGTGGCCAGGAGGGACCAGTCCCTGGTTAAGGCCAATATGCTTGCTTGGAAGGGTGACAATACAAGAGAGGAAGACCCAAGAAGAAATGGATTGATACAGTACCTGGGTAGTGGGGGGAAGCATGTTGGAGACAGTGAGACTGTCTCAAGATAGAGTAGAGCTCAGAGCTATTCTACAGGTCTCTATAAATGGCAGGCAACTTGATGGCATATAACAATACACGGGGGAAATGCACAATTCCAACAAAAACTACATGAACAAGAAGGCATAAAAACTACTTACATTCTTAAGTTATATAGTCTTTCTATAATTTTCTACTTATTCCACCACTTTTAACACAAGCATTGCCTCTTAAGATTTTCAGTAAACCCATTGAGATGTTGTTGTACACCTGAAACACTTACTCTAAAATAATATTTTTTTAAAAAAAAATTATTTTATTATTTGTTGTGTGTGTACCGTCAAAACGGATCTGACAGGTACAGGAGGAGATTGTCCCTCCTTCTCCAGCAGAACATCTGGTGGAATTTAACAGCGAACCTCTGGGATTGCAGTGTAGCTTCTTGCCACTAGGCCACCAGAGCTCCCTTAAAATAATCTTTAAAGCTTAAACCTCAAATCAAAAGTTTCCCAGGAGTTTGCTTTGGAGAAAACAACTATTTAGCTTAATTAGTATAGCATGTGAGCTTCATAGGGAATCAATTTTCTTAAACCATATAGTAGACCAGATTTTTACTTTATTCAACTATGTACCCTTATGGGTGTTACGAGTTCTTTATTTGTACTTTAACTCTCTTAAGAACTTCCCAAAACTTTTTCTGTTGTTTTTTTCCTGAGCATCTGCAAACAATCAACACCTCTAAAATAAAATTCACCCAAAATAGCAGGACCTTCTAGTGAAATGAGACCTATAAAGAGCACACCTGGTATTCTTGAAAAAAAAAAATGCTGTTTGTGATGGATTTAAATCAAACTGCAGAGTAGACATATTTAACCTTGTTATAGTTGACCTTAAAATCACCTCCAAGTTGTCAGATGTACTTTCACCGAGCTTACATCCAATAGTGTGTGCTGGTGCAATTTCCTCAGGAAGATTTGACACGAATGGCTAAATTCTCAAAAGGAATGCAGCAATTTAAAATACCGTGCCCCCCCCCACTTCCCGAAAATGATGAGATTCATTTATATAAGTGCTTTTACCATGGCCATCAGCTTTTTCTGAGTGCTTGGCAATCTAATTGGATGACCTCTCATTCAGAGCTGTTTAAGTTGGTCATCACCATCCCCTCCTGAAGAGCTACAATTGATTGGACAGTGATGAGTTGTAAAGTTTTCCTCGGGAAGTGTGTCCCCGAGCTTTGATACATCTAGAGTTGAAGGAACAGGCTCTAAAGAGTGTAGTTCATTGTTCCTCAGACTTATTATCCTAGCTTCTCAGAATGGGATGAAAAGATTTTAGCAACTCTGTCGAGTATGGACCTGCTCCCTCTATTGCTCTCCTTCATTTTCCTAATTTAGACTCCTCTGCTTTTCCCACCAGAGGTCCTGTTTCCTTCTCTCACAGTAATTAGCTAGGTTTTATTATTCATAATAAACTGTCAAGGATATGCCAACACTAAAGTCAAACTTGCTTTGCATTGACTCATTAAACAAATATTTAGTGAACCCATATTAGGCATTGCTGTAGACACTAAAGACAAAGCAATGTGGGGGGGGGGGAAGCTCTTTTGAAACTCAAATCCCAGAACAAGGAACAAATTACAGGAAAACAAAAACAAGAACAACAACAACAATTACAAAGTTAGATGGTGATAAGTGTTCTCAAAAACCTTGAACTCACTAACATCAAGTCAGAACCAACTCAGGTGACCCTCTAAGAGTCTTTATATCACAGGGAAGAACTGAGTTATCTTTGTTCTTGAAGAAGCAGGGGTTTTGGGTTAGCCACATGACTCCTTCTGAACTAGGCCATGAGATAATCCCTAGTAAGTGTCCTACAGAAAAATGCTGTAAGGTCAGGGGATAGAAAAGTGCCATGACAAGGTGCTATTTGGTGAAGAATGATCAGGAAAGGCTTGTTTTTAACACTTGAACACTAACTTAAAGTAATAGCGATATTTTTGTGGATATCTCTTTACGAATGTTTTTGCCTTGATATCACATTTGTTTCTGTGGGACTGAGTCAATTTGCCTAGCATAATGCTCTCCAGTCCCTCTCATGTTAAGTAATAATTTACAAAATTATTGCTCCTATGTGCTGCATAGTATTCCATTGTGTGAATGTATCATTATTTATCATTCCATTCTATTCTGAATGGACATCTGGGCTGTTTCAATGTTCTTGCGATAGTGAATAATACAGCTATGAACATTGGTATACAAGTCTCTGCTTGTGCCTCAGTTCTCATTCTCTTGGGGTATATTCCAAGCAGTAGGATAGCTGTGTTATATGGAATTTCTATGTTTAGCTTTTTGAGGAAATGCCAAACTGCCTTCCAGAGTGATTGTATCATTGTACAATTCCACCAACAATGTGTAAGAGTTCCTGTCTCACCACAACCTCTCCAACATGTATTCCTTGCTGTCTTGTTAAACTTTGCCATTGCTGCTGGAGTGAGATTGGTATCTCATTGTGGTTTTGATTTTTATCTTTCTTATTGCCAGTGATTTTCCTCATGTATCTGTTGTCTATTCAAACATCTTCCTCTGTGAAAATTCTTTCCATGTCTTTTGCCTATTTTATATTGGACAATTGGTCTTTTTCTTGTGGGGTCAAGGACTATTCCATAAACTTTCAATATTAGACTTTTGTCTGAGCTGGTATTGCCAAATATTTGTTTCCAGTCAGTAGGTTTTCTTTTCACCCTGTTGGAAAAAGTTATTACAGAATTATTGTAGAATGATGCCTAAATTTCAGATGCCTATGAAGATTATCCAGAAAAGAAAAAAAATGTTCTTGGCAGAGTCACCAGCAGGTGAAAAGTTCTAAGAATACCAAGGGTGCTTGTGCTGGTGCAGGATAGTGAAGGGAGGAGAGTGAGGTTGATGGTGAAGCCAGGTAGCAAGCTAGATCATGTAGGTCTTGTCAACTGTTATTAGGGCTTGAGCTTTCACTGTGCATGATATCAGAATAGGTTTTGAGATAGAGTGACATTATCTAAATTTCATTTTAAAAGACTCATTCTGGCTGCTGAGATAAGATAAAACATATGAGAGCAAGGAAGGAAACTATTGCAATGATCCAGGAGAAAGACTTAGACTAGGAGCTAATAAAAGAGGTGAGAAGATCAGCTCAATTTGGATATATGTTACAATTGTTCTCATAGGAAAGCTTGATATTACTTACTGCAAATGTTTTAAACTTCTTCAGTTCTTTAAACTTGCACATCACCCAAAGATGTTTCATATATTCTAGATAACCTTCCTCTGTTCTGTCTCATGTCAATGCTACATTATAGCATAAAGATAAATGGAATGAAGTTGATAATTGTTATTCCAAAGCTAAATTCTAGTTCAATAGATATGTATCCATAGGGAAGTTTCTTAGCCTCCTTCAAAATGTCAAAAATTACTGCCATAGAGTTGATTGTGGTGTGTTCTAGGATTATTATGAGAATTAAAGAACATAAATTCACTTGCTGCAGTGATAAGCATGTACATATAACACAATAAGGGTTATTATTATTAAAGTCATTTTTAAATTATTGCTACTTGTGTTATTGCATACCCAGGCTTAATTCTAATTCCTCAATGGAGGCTTAACAAATCCTATTCTTTTCTGCATCCAGAAGCTTACATTCTCAGTTACAGGAGGCACTGTCATCAGACTCACTTATAAGTCAGATATTTTCCTTACACCATCTCTAAGGTGGCTGACTCTGAGAAGAATGGCAATCCCAGAACACTTAATCATGCTAATGCAAAACCTATACTTGGACCAAGAAACAGTGGTCAGAACAGAGCAAGAAAACACTGCATGGTTCAAAATTGGGAAGGGCGTATGCCAGGGATGTGTCCTGTCTCCATACCTGTATTCAGAACAGATTATCCAAGAGGCTGGGCTCTATGAGGAGAAACGTGGCATCAGGATTGGTGGAAGACCTATCAACAATCTGCATTAGACCAAAGACACAATCCTGCTTGCTGAAACTGGAGAGTAACTGAAGCGCTTGCTGCAGAGGGTCAAGGACTGCAGCCTTCAATACGGATTGAGGTTCAATGTCAAGAAGAAAAAGATTCTCACCACTGGAACAATTGGCAACATCAGGATGGATGGTGAAGAGATTGAGATTGTTCACTTTAGTCTGCTTGGCTACATGGTCAACACTCTTGGCACTAGCAGCCAGGAAATTAAAAGACATATTGTGATGGGAAAGTCTGCTACTAGAGACCTCTCCAAAGTACTGTAGTCTCTGGAGACTAAGGTGCATCTAATACAGTCCATGGTTTTTGCAATCACTTGATATGCATCAGAGAGTTGGACAATGACTAGGGAGGATAGAAAGAGAATTGATGCCTTTGAGCTCTGGTGCTGGAGAACAGTATTGAGTGTTCCATGGATTGCTAAGAAAGCAAACAAATTCATCTAGGAGAGGGTTAAACCAGGCTGCTCCTGGGAGGCAAGAATTCTGAGGCTTCGTCTGAAATGCTTCAGACATGTTTTAAGGAGGGACTGACTGGTCCTTGGACAGGGACATCATGCTTGGGAGGGTGGAGGGTCAGTGCATGAGGGGAGAAGGCCCTCTATGAGGTGGATTGATTCAGTGACTGGGGTAACCAGGATGGGTGTATCACAGGAAGTGTGATTGGCACAGGACAGAGCGGAGTTTAGGGCTGTTGTGCATAGGGTCGCTATGAGTCACAAGTGACTCGACGGCACATAACAACAACAACATTGTACATAGGGTCACTATGAGTCTCAAGTTACTCAAAGACACATAACAAGGACAACAACATCTCTAGATCTTAGTCTCCCTTCCTTGATTCCTCTAATCAGGGACCTCTGGTTACTTACTGTTAAGAAACTGCTCTGAAATCTCAAAGGCACTCAGTTCACATCCACCAGCTTTTCTAAGGTAAAAGGATGGGCCATTATGCCCATGTGATTTAGAGCATCTGAAAATCCCTAGAGGGTCAGTTATGGGTCAATTCTGACTTGACAGCTCACAACAACAGCAACTCCTCTACTCCTTCTCCTTTTCTGGTGATTGTCTTTTTGTCTCTTTCCCTTTCAAGTGTGTGCCCACCACCTCGTGCTGTTTTTAGTGTTGTTGTCTAGCATTTTGCTTTTCTTTTCTTTAAACCATTATATCCTTATCTCCCTTTGCTTTGCTCATTCTACTGTACACCTCTTTTTGATCTTTCTTTTCTGGATTTCTAACCTATACCAACAAAGCCTGATCCTAAGGAACACTTCCCATGTCCTTTTATCATTTTACCAAAGTATCTTTCTTTTCAATCCCCCTTTCTAAATTCTCTCCATCTCTGTCTTTTCCTTTTCTTTGCAACAAATAGTATAAAAAAAAAGCCTCAAAATCTTTGTCCATTGACTCTATTTCTTACTTATAAGATACCAATGTAGTTCCAATTCCTTTTCTATACCTCAAATTCTGGTTTAGTAAAAAAAAAAATTAAAAAAAAAATTCTGGTTTAGTTCCTTCTCTTGGCTTAAGTTTCTCTTATGAAATTGTGTATTTCATAGAAAGTCCTAGCCAATAGTATCTTAAAATATATCAAATGACTCTGGTGGCCTAGTAGCAAGAAACTGCATTGCAATCCCAAAGGCACACAGTTTGAGGCCGCCAGTTGCTCCATGGGAGAAAGATGAGCAATCTCTTCCCATACGATTACTGCCTATGGAAACCTGGTGGAGGGACAGCAACAACATAATACCAAAAGAAGAATTAATACATCATGACCAAGTAGAATTCATAACAGACATACATAGACAATTCAATGTAAAAAGAATATCCAAAACAATAGGCAGTGGAGGGTACCTTGCTCATGAATGTGAGTATTTTGAGAGTAGAGGATACAACCTTCAGTTTGTATCCGCTCTCATTTAAGCACCAATCCTCCTAATTTGACTAAAAAGTAGCATTATGATAAACAAAAATAATATTGAAGTTGTTAAACATTTATTTTACCTGCATCTATAACCAATGCTTGTGGAAGACACAATCAAGAAGTCAAATGTAATTTCACTGAATTAATCTGCTGCGATAATTAATTCCCTCTTTAAAGTGCTGAAAAACAAGGATATAACTTTGAGGCTTAAGGTGCATCTGATCCCAAGTCATGATATTTCAGTAACTTCATGTGCTTTTATAAGCTAGACAATGAGTAAGAAGGTCAAAGAAAT
>NW_006399759.1:13167873-13179618 GCF_000299155.1 Elephantulus edwardii
GGTCCATGCTGCTTCCTGTGGCACCTTTGTAAGAAGGACATCTGTCAGTGTTTCCTGCAATGCTGGTCTTGTTTTTGCAAACTCCCTTAGGTTCTGTTTTTTCTGGAAATATCTTGATCTCTCCTTCATATTTGACGGACAATTTTGCTGGGTACAATGTTCTTGATTGACAGATGTGTTCTTTGAGTGGTTGATATATGTTCTTCCACTCTCTTCTTGCTTGCATGGTTTCTGCTGAGAAATTGGCACTTAATCTTATCTACTCTTTCTTATAGGTTACTCTTTGTTTCTCCCTTTCTGCTTTCAGGATTCTCTCCTAATCTTTGGTTCTGGAAAATTTGACTATGATATGCCGTGGTGGTTTTGTTTTTTGGGTTTTTTTGGGGGCGGGGCATGCTATAGTCTATACTGTGTTCTCTCAGCTTCTTGAATATATATTTTCTCATTCTTCATTATGCCTGAGGAGTTTTCCTCTAGTCGTTCTTCCACAACTTTCCTGGTGCCTTTACTTGCTTTTTCCTGTTCTGGGATTCTGGTGATGCACATGTTATTTCTCTTGATGGTGTCCCACATTATTCTCAGGTTTTCTTTTTTTTCCCTTCCTTTTTTGCTTCTGCTTTTTGTTCTAGCAGATCAGGGGTGACAATTCTATCTTCTATTTCACAAGTTCTGTGTTCCATCCCTTCAACTCAGCTCATGTGTTCCTCCATCATGTTGACAGCATCTGAAACATAGAACCTCATATTTTGGATCATGGTTTCTTGTTTTTCCAGTGCTATTAAGGCCTCATTTGTTTTATCTGCATTGTTCTGGATTGTTTTTTTAAGCTCCTCTTGGTTTCCACTTGCAGTGTTCTGTAATTCTTCAAGTTTGTCCTTCATCCATTGAAAATATTCAATCATTGTTCATTTAAATTCTGTGTCAGATAGTTCCATCAGGCTTTCTGGCTTCAGGGAATCCATTGATACTGTGTCACCTTTTGGGAGTGACATCTTGATTTGTACTTGTGTAGGGTGTGAGATAGCCTGCTTCTTTTGTGACATTCATAGGTTCTTGATCTGAAAACAATGATCTATAAATTGATGAGGTAGCTACTCTGCCTGTATTTCTCTCTAAACTTCTGACTCAAGGGAAGGTTCAATTCAGGACCTGTGAGAGCAGCCTCTTGTAGCTAAGTCAGATCAAAGTGTTCCAGATTAAAGGCAAGTTGATTCACTAGACATGTAGGCACAGGTGTGGAACTGAATGGGAAGCAAGGCATGCATGGGGGTGGGGTGGGCAGGACAAACATGGGGTCAGGTCAGCCACTTGTGGGGACCTCACTCAGATTTCAGCTGTTCAAGTGTGCTCACAAATGGGGGCCCTACTAAAATTCTAGCTCTCTGTCTCCCACCCAGTGGCTCTCACTCAGCAGTCCTTGCCCAGCAGTCCCTCATCCAGGTACCTTTCCCTAGTGGCTCCAGCCCCAGTGGGGCCTTGCATCCAGTGGGGATTAAGAAAACTCAGTCAAATTCCCACTGACCTGCTCACTCCAGGTGGGTGGGTCCCACAGCAACTCAGCTAACAGCTTCTCTAGGGTCCGTGACTCGCTGCTCCTGTGGCTCCCAAACAAATTATTTTAATAAAAGTTCTGATTTAAATTCTTATTGTCCATATCATGCCATGTTGGTCCTTGTGCTCTGCACTGGTCTCTATGGTGGCCTGTTTCTATGCTGATTGCTGCTCCTCCAGCTCCTTATGTTGTTTCCTCCATTGCTACCATCTTAGTTCTCCTTACAAATCTGTCTTAAAGAAGTGCTGCCAGGACGATCCAAAAAGAAAATTATCAAATATTCTCTGATTTACTTTGTTCTTACCAGGAAAGACCAATCCCAATCCCGGGAAAATCATACAATAGGGGAATAAAATGAGCATCTCCAAAGAGATGACGCAGTGGTACACTAATGGTCTCACACATAAAAGTGATTGTGAAGATAAAGCAAAATTGTTGTTGTTGATATATGCCATAAAGTCACCTGAGACTCATAATGACCCTATGTACAAAAGCCCTAAACCCTGCTCTATTCTGTGCCAATCTTACTGTCCCTAACACATCTACACCCATTACTCCAGTCATTGAATCAATACATTTCATAGAGTGTCTTCCTCTCCTGTGTTGTGCCTCCACCCTCTCAAGCATGATGTCCTCCCTTTCCAAGGACTTTTCCCTCATTGCAACATGTCCAAAATTTGTTAGATGAAGCAACAGAATCATTTCCTTCCAAGAAGCAGCCTGTTTAACTCTCTCTAGGATGAACTTGTTCATTCTCTTAGCAGTTCATAGTATATTCAGTACTCTTCTTCAACACCAAAGCTCAAAGGCACCAATTCTTCTTCTATCATCCCTAGTCATTGTCCAGCTCTCTGACAAATAGCAAGTGATCGCAAAGACCATGGCCTGTATCAGGCACACTATAGTCTCCAGAGTGACATTGTTGCCCTTCAGTACTTTGGAGGGGTCTCTAACAGCACACTTTCCCATCACAATATGGCTTTTTATTTCCTGGCTGCTGGTGCCAAGAGTACTTATTGTGGAACCAAGCAAACTAAAACTGTTAACAGTCTCAATCTCTTCATCTATCATGATACCGCCAATCAGCCCAGTGGCAAGAATCTGTTTTCTTGATATTGAGCCTTAATCCATATTGAAGGCTGCAGTCTTTGATCTTCTGCAGCATGTGCATAGGTCCTCCTCACTTTCAGCAAGCAGGGTTGTGTCATCTGCATAATGCAGATTGCTGATGAAACTTCCTCCTATCCTGATGCCACATTTCTTCTCATAGAGCCCAGCCTCCCAGATAATATGTTCTGTATATAGATTGAAAAGGTATGGAGAAAGGACACATCCCTGCTATACACCCTTCCCAATTTTGAACCATGCAGTGTTTCCTTAATCTTATGACTCTTTCCTGGTCCAAGTAAAATTGAGCAATTTTTAAAAAAATTCAGTTGAGCACGTTGTTGTGTGCCATGAAGTAGAAACAACTCATAGCTGACCCTCTAGCAAGTTTTCTGAGGCAGTAAATCACAATGACGGAGACTATTCACCTTTCTCCTGTGGAACAGCTGGTGAATTTGAATTGCCTGCCTTTGGGTTGGCAGCACAACTAAGGAGCCTATAAGTTGGAGCCTACTTGATAGAACTTAACAACAGCCTGGGAGGGAAGTGGCCAGTATAGTATTTCCATCGTCTCCTAGGTGCTGTCTTGTTCTCAGCAGGAGGTCATGAAATTTTACATGCCATCAGGTGGCTTTTAGCTTCTTGTAAAGCTTTCTAACAGAAATAAGTATAGGTGCTCTTGTTGCTTCTATCTGCCTGGATCACTGATCCCTTTCAGCATTTTTACTTCTTGGGACTGGAATGGCTTGCATTTCACCCAAGGTGGGTGTGCCTCTTTTAATCATGTGCTTATGAAGTAAGTATACTGTGAACCTCAAGTTCACAGTATGTAAATCTCAAGATTTATCCATAATAACATCAATGCATATTAGATTTTTCATTTTGCATTTCCATGATTGCTTGATGACTGCACTTGTATTCTAGATGCTCTCAAAGAGGACTCAAGTGTGCTAAGGCATACACATTATTTTAGAATAGTGAAGTCAACAGAAAGACCTCAGAGAAACACAATGACATTATGAATCTTCATGGAATGTAAAACTTTTATTTCCAGAATTGATATTCTCCGAGTCTTAAGATTTTTAATAAAAAGCTGCATTTTGTGCTTGCTTTAGCAGCACATATACTAAAATTAGAATGATATAGAGTAGATTAGCATGGTCCCTGTGCAAAGATCAAACACACATTCATAAAGCTTTCAATATCTTTTGAAGAGCAACACTTGGCATACACTAATAAAATTTAGCACTTTTATTTATTCCTATAGATAGAAACTTTTTTCTAAAAATTAAAGTATATTGTGTTATTTATTTCAGGAATCTATATTTACTAAAAAATGCACATGATTTTTTTTATTAAAAGTATCCTTTTTTACCCTTCTGTGTTTATTTCTTTCTAAAAATAAACAAACAAAACCATTTAGATAGTACTTCATACTTTATGTTCTTTTTTAACCTGTTTTGTTATCCAAGTGATGGCTACAACAAGTACACCTTCATTAATTGTCTTGCTAATCAGTGCAAAGGAGATGCAAATAAGTAAGTTCTTCCTTCAAGGAATGCATTGTCTGGTGGACTGCAGAGAGATGTAAAATAATGAAGTCACAGTCTGTGCAATCAGCATTATCCTTACCACATAGCTGGGTTGCAGCCCTTGTAACAGATTATCTGCATAAACTACTGTGGGAAAGCTGTCACTTCTGACACATCTCTCTCTTTCTTTGCTGGTTGAGGAAACAGCTTAATCCTCTACTTCTCTACCTGCCTTTGTGAGGGTACCAATAAATTCCCACCCATTTCTCGAACTCAGGTCAACTGTGCTGGGGCTGGGTTTGTGAACTGTTTACATATGTTACCCTTGCAGTTATTGGGTTGTCAAATGGCCGTGTCATCTTTCTGGCATCACATTTTTGAGCAGCTTGTGATCTAGTGACCTACAGGCACATTATTCAAATTGCCAGTCTCAATATCAGTCCATATCCTCCTTTCCAGCAACTCCAGGCAGGTGCCCTTTGTGGCTGTGGAGAAGCCCAAAGAGAGCCAGAATTTTATTTCTTCGGCCCTTTTCTATAGCTACTCTTCCCAGATTGCTAGCCAGTCTCCAAATCTGGTAAGGTAACATTTGACCCATGTACTCATTGTCCATTTGTCCTTCTACTTGAGCTCTTTCTTCACTCACCACACAGGAGATCTTTGCAATTGCATTAAAGCTTTCCAAGACGGAAAATACGTACTTGCATCTTCTGAAAACATGCTACATCATTGCTTTTCAGATTTTAAAGCAAAAAAAAATTTCTGCAAAAATGATATTTTTTTTCAGCATGGGGTTTTCCCCTCCCCCCCTCCAAAGATCAGATCTTTTCCAGTTATTTTCACTTTCATTGAGACAATTCACTATCTATACTCCTGTACTCCCTCTAGGTTTTCCTTGTCATTTTGATGTTGACAAATTCAATATTCAAGATGAATTTAGTGTTTATTTTTACTATATGAAACCATAATTCTTTTTAAAAGTCAACAAGCAATTTTAAGTTCCTCAAAGCCTGCCTCACACACTTTTAGTGTGAGGTCTAATTTGTTTAATTCAATGATATTTAATCTTCCATAAATTCATTCTACAGATTCTTATTAAACAATGAGTAAAGCATGATGCTAAGTACTATGGAGTGAGAAAGATAATTAAACAGATCTTAGTGACAAGAAACATTTATTACAAAAGTAAGTATAATTTAAAGTTTGTAAGGGCCAAAAGAGATATTTAAATTTTTTGGAAGAAGAGTGGGCTAATGAACATATTTTTCTTTTTCAGGTATAAAGAAACCTGTCATTCCTGATACTAATCACTGCTTTTCTACAAAATTCATTTTTATAAAGTTTTTTGTGTGTGTGTGTAAAGAGTGCTCTTATCTACTCTTATCTTACTCTTTTCCTACTCTTATCTGAGTAAGAAATTAATTCAGAAATGTAATAAGTCTAAGCTAAACTAATAGTCATTGTTGCTATGACATTTATTAATTTACTCAAAGTATCTCTTTCGTTCTATTAAACATCTTGGACATTGTCCTTTCCTTTACAATCAGAAAAATGACATCTCATTCCTAAACAAAACAAAATGAAATAAAACTCATGGTGATTAACTATGCGCAAACTACTTAGTGTCTTCTCCTTTTATCATTTGAAAGTTTCAATATCCTCCTCATAGAATTCTTCTAATTTTCTTTGGAAGTCATACAGTTATTGTGACTTGCATAGATTTAACTTAGTAAGTATATGAAAATCATGCATTAACTGAATAACGTCAACCTGTGGGTTCATGGCCATTTATATATTTTAAAAATATTTTGCAAAATGTAAGCAAAAAATGTAGGCCAAAATATAACCTGCAGCGTCTCCATTACTCTCTATTATCTCCAAATAAAACATTTTGGGCTCTTGAGATTTTCAGAGAGAAAAATTGAGAATTTAAAGAATTCTCATGAGCACAAACTGTTGTCAGATTATTAGCAGTCTGTATAATTCCAATAGCATTCATTTGATTTTACAGACAATTATTTTCTTTCTCTTTTCTCACTACTAATACAGAATAATGATGTCCTGAATATTTGTAGCAAATTCTGGTTCCTTCTACAATAATTCTTATTCTAATTGTCTGCTCTGGAAAGTTCTACTTAGCTTTCATATCCTTAAGGGCTTCTCTCTGATTCCTTCCAGGTCCTTCTTGGTAAAATTCAACCATTAATTTTTCTAGACTGACATTAGACTTTGGATAGATCTCTACAATTTGGCTGCAATCACAAACTATTGTAATGATATATTCATTGGTAGAAAAGATAGAGATGGAACTCTGGTTAGAGTGAGAAGAGCTGCCAACTTAAAGGAAAGAGATTGGGGTCAATTGGCTGCATTGGAGGAGAAAGATGGGCAATCTTCTCTGGTGGGATTTATAGCCTCTGAAACCCACAGGAGAGTCTGATATGAGTTGATTCTGACTCAGAGGCACATAACAACAACAAGAACAACAACAGCAGTGGGTAGACTGTTGCACTGTTAATCCACAGATGGTGTCAATATTGCCTCTTTGGAAGTTCGAATCCATCATTGGCTCCTTGGGAGAATGGCAAGCAAATTCCTCTCAAGCAATCTGATGTCTCTGAAAATGTGATGGAGGTTCAGCTATGAGTGGGTTCTAACTAGATGAAAATGAGTTTGAATTTTTTTAATATCTGTTTAATACTTATTATCCTAAATACCTAGAGTGATAATTGATTCACAAATACAATCCCATAAACATTGAAGAAAAGAGAGGAAGAGAAAAAGGAAATAATGAAGTAAAAGGAGGAGAAAGAAAGAGGAAAAAACCAAAAAAGGTTACTCAATTCATGTCAAGTAATTTTTTTCTTATGATAATATGAAAGTAAATATAATTATTGCAAAATAGACAATAAAATACCATAGAGCTGACATTTAAAAATTAGTCTTTTAAAAACTTTAATCTTTTCACATTCCGTTTAAGTACGTGTGTGTATGAAAAAAATATATATATAGCCACATTGAATGTCTCTAGTTACAAATTTGTTTATTCAATTTTGCAAAGCAACGAAATATTCCATTGTGTGAATGTAGAATGAATTAAATATCCAGTTATCATTGGCTATCTAATAACTTCCAATGATTTCCTTCTTAAAAATATTATTGTTGTTGTTTTTAGGTGCAGTCAAGTACGACTCATAATAACCCCAGGAATAACATATCTAAACCCTATCCTATCTGGTGCCAATCTCATAATCTGTGACACACTCAAGCCCATTGCTGCAGTCACTGTGTCAATCTACTTGGATGAGAACCTTTCTCTCCTCTGAACCTCCACCTTTCCAAGGATGATGTCCTTCTCTAAGGAGTAACAACATTTCCAAAGTATCTGAGCTGAATCTTTGCCTTCCTTGCCTCCAAGGACCACCCGAGCCTGCACCTTCTCCAAGACATATCTGTTTGTTCTCTTGTCAGTCCTTGGGATATTCAGTACTCCCCTCCAACACAACTCAAAAGCATCATTGTTTTTCTCTTATCATTCTTAATTAATGTCAAACTCTGAGATGGCTAGCACGTGATAGAAAATAAAATGGCCTGAATTAGGCACATCTTAGTCTTCAAATGAAAATCATTTTTCCGCAGTAATTGGGGAGGTCCCTGAGTGCATACTCACCCTGTCCAATACAACTTCTAATCTCCTGACTGCTGGTACCAAGTGTATTGACCATGGATTGAGGTAAAATGAAGTAGTTGACAGTTTCAATTTTGTCTCTATCATGATGTTGCCTATTGGTCTAGTGGTGAGAATTTTTGTTTTCTTGATGTTGAGATGTAATCTATATTGAAGGCTGCAGTGTTTGATCTTCTGCAGCAAGTTTTTTAAGTGTTTAAAAATATTACAGTAATAAATATATTTGCATACATAAATAAGTATTTATATGTGACAAAATTCTAAACGACAAATTTATGGATATAAGTCAATGTACTTTAAAATTTTGAGAAATATAGCCAGAATATCTTCTACAAATATTTTTTAATCTTCCTCTACAATTTTCTCACTATTAGTAGATTATTTTAAACCTTGACTTCTCTTCTAGGTCAATTTTATGGATTAAAAATAGTATCTAATTTTATTTGAATTTGCATTTACTAGATTAATAGTGAGCAGGAATATAGTTTTATACATATTCATCACTTCTGGGAATTTCTTTGTGCCTATCATTTGCTCACAGTTGAAAATGCTATATTAAGGACTTTAACTCAGTGTCTATTATATATGCAGCATATAATTTATCTCAGTCATTTACTAGGTTTTTGGAGAAAATTCATATAAAGATTCAGTGTTTAATGTAATCTAATTTCTTGACAGTTGCTGATCCATGTGTCATCTGCACAGCACTTCTGTGTCAACAAGACTTAACCAGAGCCCTCCAATCCCCAATGGTGCTGTATAACAAGAATTTCACACCACTTCAGTCCCAAAGGGAATCAAATCCTGTATGTAAAACAATGCGTCCCTCATGATGCTGAATATTTAACGACATTTTGCACAAGCTTGAATTGATATGAGATGCATGCACTGTTTTCTTCCTGTTGAACTCCTCAGTGTTCTAAAAAGCAGAAGAGTGATTCTGACATGCCCTTCAGGGTTTAACAACTTCTTTCAATGGAGAAGCTGGACACTTGCAAATCATGCTTGCAACAGATCTGGCATGATCAGAAGAACCCCTGTTAGTTTATAGTAGGGAGCTTTTCTTAGTGCTAATATGTGGGGATAAAGTTTTCTATATTAATTTTGTCTGAGACTACTAGACCAAAGAAATATATTCTTTTTACAGTCTTATTTCCATCTGCTCTTGTTTGATTTGAGTATCAGGCTAAAAACTCAGACATTTACTTCATATTTAAAGGGAACTATTAAGCCATTAGGGGAATCTGATGACTTAGTGGTAAGAAGCTATGCTGTCATGCAGTTCGAATCCACCAGCTGCTCAGCGGGAAAACGATGGGCAATCCCCTCCCATTTGATTTACTGTCTCTGAAAACTTGCCAGAGGGTCAGCTATGGGCTGAGTCCAATTTTATAATACTCACCACCACCACCAACAGTAATCCATACTGATATGTTGTTGCTGTTGCTAGGTGCCATCTAGTCACTTCAAACTATTAAATTGTGTTGTAAATTTACAATAGAATGAACACACTGTTTAGTCCTGCACCATCTTCACATCTATTATTGTTAGAGCTCATCACCACAGCCATCATACCAAGTCATCCAATGGAATATCTTCCTCTTTTATGTTTTTCCTCTGTGTTGCCAAGCATGTTATCTTTCTCCATAGATCTGTCTTGACTACATGATCAGAGTGCTATCTTCCCTTCTAAGAATAATTCTGACCTTCTTCCAAGAGAGATTTGTACTTTCTTCTAGCAGTTTGAGGTGTAGTTACAAATTTTGCCAACAGTGTAATTCAAATGAATTCAATCTTCTTCCCTTTCTCTCTTAGTCATTGCCCAGCTTTCACGCACACATAAGACAATTACAATACCACAGCTAGGTCAGACATTTCCAGTTCTCATAATTGACATCTTTTAAACACAGATTTTACAGCAGATTTGCCCAATGCAATTTCTTGACTGCTGCTTCTGTGTATGTTAATTGTGGAAGCAAGCAAAAGAAAATCAATACCAAAATGAATAGTTTTTGCTATTTATCAAGTTGTTGCTTATCTGTGCTATTGAGAGTATTTTGTTTGCATGATACTGAGGCGTAATCCATACTGAGGGCTATTCTTCTTTGTCTTCCTCAGAAACTGTTTCAAATCCTCTTCACTTTCAGTGAACAAGGTTATGTCATCCAGCATGCTTTTGAAGAGTGGAACTTTTAATTGTTATGAAGTACAGTTTAAAAATATCTTCCCTTTTTTATGCTACATAAGAAATCTTGTTCCAAAAAGATGTCAGTGATTTTCTCTTATGCACTCTTTTGAAGTATTATAGTTTTTGCTCCTGATTTTGAATCTATAAATCATTTCAGCTTCACTTTTGAAAATTGTGTGGGAAAGTATTTAGGTATATTTATTTCTCTTTTACGTAAACAATTCTCTCAAAATCATTTGTGGAAAAAGCTATAGCTTACTTACTGATTTATCTTGACACTTCTATTAAAATGTGTTGACTAGATACGAGTTAACACCGTTTCCAGACTCTATTCTGTTGTATTGTGTGATGGCTTTTAGTTTCTTAATGTTTCTTTGTTATTGTATCTTTAAGTTAAAAAAAAAACTAAATTGTATAACATAAATCATCTAAATATATTATTTTTCAACAAATTTTTAATTCTCCTGTTGTTACTGTTGTGTGCCCTCAAATCAACCACTACTTATAATAACTCTATGAAAAGCAGAACTGAAACTTGCCCTATCCAGTGCCATCATCTCTCTCTCTAACATTCTCAAGCCAGTTGTTACAGTCACGGTGTCAACCGACCTCTGTCTCTGATCCTCCACATTTCCAAGTATGATGTTTTTGCCCAAACACTTGCCCAGCATATCAACATACCCAAAGTGTATAAGGTGCAATTTCACTATCCTTTCCTCTAAGAAGCACTCTGGATGCACTTCCTCCAAGACTGACTTGTTTGTTACTTTGACTGCCTATGGGATATTCAGTACTCTTCTCCAACACCACAATTAAGAGGCTCCAATTCTTCTTCTTTTATCCTTATTTGTTGTGCAACTTTCAAATTCACAGAAAGTAATGGAAAAGACCATGGCTGAATCAGGCACACCTTCATCTTTTAACTGACACCATTGCTATATAGCACTTCGGAGAAGTCCTTGTCAGAAGATTTCCCCAAGGCAAACACATCTCTTAATTCTTTGATGGCTGTTACCCTTTGTGTTGATTGTCAATCCAAGTAAAATAAAATTAGTTATTGACAACTTTAATCTTTTTTTCAACTATCATGGTATTTCCTATTGGTCTAGTGATGAGTTTTTCTGATTTTTTTGTTGTTGAGATATAATAAATATGAAAAGCTATAGTGTTTGCTATTCTGCAAACACTATGTACTTTCAGCAAGCATAGTTTATCATCTGCATAATGCAGGTTGTTGATGAATCTCCGGTCCTGATGCCAAATTCTTCTCTTCTTCTTTTTTATTTTTTAAAAAACCTTTTATTAGTGTGTGTGCGTGTGTGTGTGCCATCAAATCAGATATGACTGGTACAGGAGGAGATTGTTCCTCCTTCTCCAGCAGAGAATCTGGTGGATTCGAACCACTCACCTCTGAGATTGCACTGCAGCTTCTTGCCACTAGGCCACCAAAACTCACACCAAATTCTTCTTCATAGAGTCCATCCAGCTTCTGAGATGATTTGCTCAGCATACAAAATTAATAGGTATGGAGAAAAGAGAAAAAAAATAGATATGGAGAAAGGATACAACTGTGACAGACATGCTTCCGAATTTTAAGCCATGTGATGTTCCCTTCTTCTCTTTACACAATACCTTCCTTTTTAGCTTTTCAGTATTGTTTTTTAATTTTTTTTAAAAA
>NW_006399759.1:13180078-13181274 GCF_000299155.1 Elephantulus edwardii
ACATTGAGAAAAATGGGAATCCCAGAGCACTGTGCTCATTAGGAACCTATACCTGGAGCAGGAGGCTGTTGTGTAAACAGAGCAGAGGAGCACTGCATGGTTTGGAATTGAGAAGGAAGCCTGTCAGGGTTGTATTCTATCTCCATACCTGTTCAATCTATATGATGAGCAAATTATCTAAGAAGTTTGACTCTATGAAGAGGAATGTGGCATCAGGAATGGAGGGAGACTCATCAATAACCTGTGTTATGTAGATGACACAAACTTGCTTCCTGAAAGTGAGGAGGACTTGAAGCACTTGTTGCAAAAGATCAAGAAATGATGCCCTCAGTATGGATTGCACCTCAATATCAAGAAAACAAAGATTCTTACCACTGGACCAATAGGCAGTGTCATGATGGATGGAGAAGGGAGTGAAGCTGTCAACAGTTTTATTTTATTTGGATCCACAATTATTGCACTAGGGAAATCTGCAGTTAGGGAGCTTTACAAAATATTGAGTAGTAGTAATGTCAGTTTGAGGACTAAGGTGTGTCTGGTTAGGCCGTTCTCTTTCTGATTACTAGCTAAACATCTGAGAGCTGGGCAATGAATAAAGATGACAGGAAAAGAATTGATGCCATTGAGCTCTGGTGTTGGAGAAAAACACTCACTGAACATCCCATGGACGATAAAGAGAACAAACACATTTCTTGGAGATGGTACAGCAAGAATGCATTTTGAAGGCAAGAATGATAAGACTTTGCCTCAAATACCTTGGACATGTTGCTAGGAGCTGCTATTCCTTGGAGAAAGATATAATGTTGGGAAGGGTGGAGAGTTGGCAAAGGAGAGGAAGACCCTCAACCAGATGGATTGACATGGTGACTACTGCAATGGGCTTTTGTGTGTCAGGAGGTGTAAGGATGGTTCAGGACAGGACTAGGACCAGATCTTTTGTTCGTAGGGTTGCTATGAGTTGTACTCAACTGGATGACACATGACAACAACAACAACTAACATAACAGAAGATATCATGAAGCTAGAGGTATAACAGATGACATAAGACAGATTTTTGCCAGAAAGCAGAGAATACTAGAAAGATGTTTACCAACGTTTCATTGAAAAGTATTCAGTTATATGGGTCATATTATATTATTGAGATCATCGTGAAGAATAAGAATTCCAGAACATTTAATTATACTCATCTAGAATCT
>NW_006399759.1:13182594-13183912 GCF_000299155.1 Elephantulus edwardii
AACAACAACAACAACAACAACAACACATATTGCTCTTTGGTTTCTGCTGGTGAGAATACTAGCTGTTACTAGTTCTTTGAAAAAAATGTATTTTGCTACTTTCCTGAAACAGCCCTCACAGTGATGTGAATGTTCAGCTAAGAAAGACCAGCTGTTTGAATGCTCCAAACAAGTGCCAGAGAGCTCAAATGGCCAAAGTAATAGAGAAATGGCAGCTAAGCTGCTAGCCAAAGTGCTATGCCTCTCTAATGGTTTGAATCTACCAGGAGCTCCATGAGAGAAAGGTGGACAGTCCCGATGAAGAGTCAGCTAAGAATCGACTTTTATTCAAAGGTAGTGAGTCAGTGAGTGAGAGACTTTGTAAGGGATAAAAATATGGTAGTTTTCTTTATAAAGACTAAAGACTTGGAAAATCTAAAGGACAGTTCTAATCTATCCTATATATCCACTCTGAGTGAGTTAATTGCTAAAGGTATTACTCTCTTATAATTCTGTTTCTGGTATGTTGTAGCTTCTTCTTGCCTATGTGTTACCTACTATACAGCCCAAGACTCAGTAGGAAGCCCATGCAGGGCTCTGGAATTCTCTTATCTTCTTTTCTTTGAATTTACTTTATAAATTCTGTTTTGGATTCCAGGAACTCCGACTTCTGTCTTCAACACTTCCAGACTTCTGAACTCTCTTTGGTTTTCACATACTTCTCCTGTGGCCTGGAAACAGCCTCCAGCCAGTAAACCAGGCAACAAACTGGGTAAGGATAACTTGGTTATCACATTTCCACATTGGTTATTGTCCTATGCCTTCTAAATAGTTATTTAAGGTTGAAGAGTAAGTTTGACCCTTGATTGCCTCATCATAGTCAATATCAGATGCTTATTTTCATACTTTTAGGTATAGAGTCTCTTACGGTAAAAGGAATTACATCACCTCCATGTCTAGAAATTATTTTATAATTCCTTCTATTTATATATTTCTTGCATTTTCCTATCTGTAAAAATGTTATCATTGATTGTACAGAATTCTATCATTCTGTCCCTAGCCTCCTTTCTGTCACCAAGTCCGTATTTTCTGATCCTTCTTCCTGGTTCCCAACTTTCACATTCCAGTCACCCATTATTATTAATGCATCTTGGTTACATGTTAGATCGATTTCTAACTGCAATAGTTGGGAGAAATAATCTATTTCCTCCTCCTTGCTTCTAGTGCATAAATTTGAATGATAATGGTATCAATATATCTTCCTTATATGCGTATGTATATTATCCTGTCACAATATTGATTTCAAGATGGATCTAGAAATGGCCTTTTAACTATGAAA
>NW_006399759.1:13185452-13200623 GCF_000299155.1 Elephantulus edwardii
CCAAAAGGATGAAAGGACAGTGCAGGAGAAGACAATCCCAGATGAAATAGATTGATACAATAACTGTTGCAATGATCGTGTGTCAGAGTCAGTGAGACTGGCTCAGGACAGGGCAGGCTTCAGAGCTGTTGTACACAGGATCGCTATGAGTCACAGGCAATTCAATGTACCTAACAGAAACAACAATAATGATTGCTATTAAAATATATTGATGAGTGAAAATAATTCTCTTCTCCAAAATAAGTATGTTATCTAAATCATAGTTTTATTGACTAAAAATAGGCATAAAATAATCTTTAAAAATATATCACTTAGATAGTTCTTACAGGGTATAAATGTCCAACCACAAACAAGTTGATTGGGAAATTATGGTACATTCACATGATGGAATAACTAACTACACAGCACACAGGAGCAATCATTTTGTAAATTATTACCTAACTTGGAGGGAATGGAGAGCATTACACTGATTGAACTAACTCAGTCCCACAAAGACAACTATTGCATAAAACCATTACTGTAGAATGAGTGTAAGGACCCGGGGTTGGGGAGAAGGGTGGAAGCAGAGGAATGAGGATGTGAAGGGGGTGGGGAGATTAATCAAAGGGTTATATGATTTGATGAGTGGAAGGGTGAGGAAAATTGGAAGAATTTGTTCTGGAAAACAATGTATTTAAATTTTGAATAAACTAGAATAATAATAATGATAGAAGTACTTTGTCAGAATTTCTAGACTTAAGATGTGTGCATTTTATTGAATGTAGAAATACACACTTTATGAGATATGTAAGGATAAAGCAAGAGGTAAATCCTGTAGGGTGGCTACAATATTCTTGATAGAATAAGGAAAGAAACTTGAATTTGAAGTAACGGTATGTACAAATAGACACACAATCACAGATCATGCTGTGTTCAAGGAACTTTTGATATACTTATTATACATGAGGAATATGCTTGATAGTTGAAGTAGCAACAGTAGAAAAAGATCAAAATAGAAAAAGATGTATTTTCCACATTAAACTTGACCTACATTTCAACATTAAGACATTTGGTTTGTCTTGCAGGCTTTAGGTAAGTATAAAGACTTTTTAGCAGGCTCGAGGGAGCTCTGGTGATCTAGAGGTGAGGAATTCTGCTGCCAACACAAAGATAGGGGGTTCAAGTCTTCCAGGTGTTCCACTGGAGAAGGACGGACAATGCTTTTCAATGATTTTTATAGTCTCTGAAAACCCACTGAAGGATCAGCTGTTAATTGATTCCAAGAGATGAGTTGAGTTATGGATTCAAAGCTAATTGGATGCTCTATGTACACTTTGTGGTTTTGGAGAAAAAGGAAAGGTGTTATTTGACCTCATGGCATCCAAGAGATTCTTTACCCCTGTCAAGCAAGAGATTCTGAAGATGACATAAAAAGTGTGATGTTATTCATAATTTCAAATTGAAGAGATCACTACAGCTTATCTATCCACTTCATTGTTGTTATGTGCCATTGAGTCACTCTGAACTTTGTTCTATCCTGAGCCAATCCCTCTGTCTCCAATGCACCTGCCCCTATTACCCCAGTTACTGTGTCAATTTATCTCATCTGAGGTCTTCCCTCCTGCCATGTTCTTCCAACTCTTTCAAGCATGATGTCCTTTTCCAAGCACTGGTCCCTTCTGGCAACATGCCCAAAGTATATGAGTCTGACCTTCAATATCCTTGCCTCCAGGAGCAAGTTGGTTTACTTATTTCATAATTCCTTTTCAAGGTTAATATTTAATCATTTATCATTTTCCATTTTTCTCCATAATCAAACATGATTTGTTTCTCCACATAGTATTTTTTGCAAATATTTTCTCCCAAATAATTTATCCTATGATACAAACAGAGCAATGGAACACTGTATGATTGAAAATCAGGTGCATCATTTTTGTATCTTTTCTCCATACCTATTCAATCAATATGCAGAAAAATAATTCAAGAAGCTATATTGTGTGAAATATTTACATACATCTAAGTTATACACAGCATTATAACAAATAGGTCTGTCTTGGAGAAGGCAAAGCCCTAGTGCTCCTTGGAAGCAAGGATGGTGAAACTTTGTCTTACATACTTTCAGCATGTTTTTGAAGGGACCAGTCTTTGGAAAAGGATGTCATGCATGGAAAGTTAGAGGATCAATGTAAGAAAGAAAGGCACTTGACAGGATGGATTGACATGGTGACTAGCAGGGAATTTAATTGTGTTGGAGATGGTGAGAGTGGCACAGGATAGGGCAGGTTTCACACTTGTTGTTCATAGGGCCACTATGAGTTGCACTTGAAGACCCATAATTACAACAGCATTGTAAATGAACTCAGGTAGCTTCATGGTAAGGAGTTGCATTGCCAACCCTGTGGCACATTGTTCATATTTACCATTTACTCCACAGGAGAAAGTTGGGCACTCTCCAGTGTGGTTTAGTGCCTCTGAAAACTCAATGGAGGGTCAACTGTGAGTTGATTCTGACTAAATGTTACCATAATATTAACAACATTGCAAATTTACAGTTGTTTATTGCCAACAGAGAGAATTAGTTTTTATTTATTGATCTAACTATTAAACTACACAGCTCTATAAATGGTTTTTAACACTTTGTACATTTATTTACATTTTTAAGCACACCTTCATCTCAAAATCACATATCCATATACCTATTCTGTCACAGTTTCACTTGAAATCAAATGCAAGGCCTGTGAAGCAAAGACTATTAATGAATATTCGCCTTGTATGTTCCATGTAACAACAGAAATGGCTTTTAACAGAAATTCATCTACTCCTCCATTCTGAACATAGTTTTGATATTAATATTAGTCAACACTCACAGTGCTTTCAGAAATTAACAGTAATATTCATTGTACTTGCAACTTTAAACAATTTAAACTGCAGCTCTTTCACTGAGCAAGGTGCATACAGCATCCCCTTGATGGTTTCCTCATGGAGGTTGGTTTTCAGAAACATAAGGTCGCTATTAGTCATCTACAACTCAACAGCATTTCATAACAATAACAACAGCAACATAGAAAGAACTAAGTTGTCCTAGTGGACAGAAGGTTATGCTGCTAAGCCCAAGGTGAGAGATTTTAATCTGTGGCCCTCAGGACTGGTTTAAATTGTTTTTGTCAAACATTCTTCTAAGTGAGATAGCACTGGTCTGTGCATTGCTGTACAGAGGTAACTTGTGGTTGCTGTGATGCTAAACACTGTGACACTGATGTGCCAAATAAGATAATAGTTACCCATGGTGAACAGTTTTTGTTGTAGCTTTCCAATTAAAACAAGTTTGAAAGAAGGAGTGGCATCCACTTCCAAAGTGGTTTGTTTCCGGGAACTCTATGAACGTGAGCAACGACCAAAGTTATACAAGTATTCAAGTCTTTTGTTCATAGGGTTGCTATGAGTCGTCTATGACTTGACGGCACTTAACAACAACAACAACAACAACAGACTCTATGAAGAATAATGTGGCATTAGGATCTGAGGATGACTTTTCAACAACATGCATTATGCGGATGACACACACATGTTTACTGAAACTGAAACTGTAGAGGACCACAGACTAAAACTTTCAATATGAGTTACATCCTAACATCAAGAAAACAAAACTCTTCACCATTTAACAGATAGGCATCATGATGATAGATGAAAAGAGATAGAAATTATCTTACTTTGTCTTCAATGACTTTACTTTGTTTGGATCCACTGTCAACATCTTTGGTATTAGCAGCCAGGAAATCAAAAGACACAGTGTATTTGGGAAAGTCTACTGTCAAGGACTTCTCCAAATTACTGAAGATCAAAATGTTGGTTTGAAGGCTAAGGTGCACCAGATTCAAGCTTTCTTTGCAATCACTTTTCAATACATTTAAAATTTGTACAATGAATAAGGACAACAGAAAAACAAGCAATGCCTTTGAGTTGTAGTGTATGAGAAGAATGCTGACATCCCATGTGCTGCCCAAAGGCCAAACAATTATGTCTTAGAAAAGATCCATCCAGGATAATCATTAGAGGCAAGGATAGTGAAACCTTGTCCTGAAAAACTTTGGGCTTGTTATTAGAAGGGGCCAGTCTTTGGAAAGGGAGATAATGCTTGAAAAGCCGAGGGATCAGTAAATGAGGGGAAGACCCTCAACGAGATGGCACAGTGACTATAATTATGGGCTCAACTGTCAGTAACGATGAGGATGGCATGGAATAAAATAGGTTTCAGATTCCCTGTCCATAATGTTGCTATGAGTCATAGACATTTGAATGGCACATAGCAACAACAATTCCACCTTATAAAGACTGAGGAAAATATAACCAGTGAGTACTTGCCATGACTTTCCCCCCCACATACAAGGGTCTTTGGACTTAATTTTCTCAATAATAGTGAAGGGAAGAAAATTATATTTAAGACTCATTGTAATAATCAAAGCATGAAACAGAGATAACATAAATTAAAGCAATATCAGGAGAAATGAAAGTGTAATAAAGCAATAAATCCATTTAGCTTTGAGAGATGTTGAGGTAAGTAAATGTATTTTGCATATACAACAAATATTAGTCTTTGGGGGCCAGAAAACAGATTGTGATAGACTGAACAATGATCTCCAAAGATTTTTATGTCTTAATCTCTGGAATTTGTGAATATATTATCTTGACTGACAAAAGAGATTTTACAGATATGGTATTAGTGATAATGAGAAGGGAGACTATTCAGAATTTCTAGTTGTGTCCAAACTGTGTCAAAATTCTTTAAAAGATGGAAGCAGGTGTGTCAGAGTAAAGAAGAGGATGTATCAGAGGGAGTAGTCAAAGTGGTTGATAGTCACAGGGCTATCTGACTGAAAATATCGGCAGCCTTTAGAAACCAGACAAGAAAATGGTTTCCTTTAGATCCTCCAGAGGGAGCCTGCCTGTTAAGAGGCTGCAGATGTTTGGAATATACCCTGAGAAAATGAGAACTGAGGCACGGAGATTTGTACAGCAATGTTCATAGTAGTATTATGCACCGTAGCCAGAACATGGGAAAAGCCCAAATGTCCAACCACAATGGAGTGGATTGAGAAACTATGGTATGCTCACATAATTAAATACTAGGCAGCACGCAGAAGAAATGATTTTGCAAATAACTACCTAACTTGGAAAGCAACATGCTAAGTGAACTCAGTCTCATAAAGACATATACTGTGTAAGACCATTATTGTAGAACATGTATGAGGTTTCAAGGAAGGGAGAAGGAAGCAGAGGTGTGAGGATGGGCTACAGGGTGGGGCGGGGTGGAGGGCTTAAATCAAAGGGTTGTACAATTTGATGAGTGAAGGAAGAGGTGTGGAAAAATCCACTGTGAAAAGCAATGTATATAAACTTTGTAAGTAAACACATTACTAAAATGTATTTATATTTATATACATATATAATGTATTTCTCAGCCACAAGAAACCAAATATTATTAAGGAAGAAAGTAAGCATAGCTACAATTTCTATAATTCATTCATAGCTTCATGGTCTGATTTTAAGTACTTATCTAAATATATTAGGAGGTAAGTAAGATAGCTAAATGATCACTCATTTATTTCTGAGAAGGAAGACAGCAAAAACAAAGATAGATTCTAAGCATAGTTTTTCATTGATCCAAGCCAAACATACTACTGTATAGCTAGGGAATCTGACTCATAGTGACTCTCCATTAGCTTTACGAATATCTACAGGAGGAAGCTTCCCACCCCCCCATCATGGGACAGCTAGTGTATTTGAACAACCAGCAACCTAGTTTTCTGGCTAACATTGAAACAAATTATGTTAGCTTATGCCACCAGAGCTACTTAATTAAATGAACAATAGCCATAATGTGGAACAAAAGTTATGAAAAATAAAACTGAATTAAAATACACAAAATAAACAAAATAATAGAATTTATACAAATTGACATCTAAGAACTTGTTAGTGAAAATATGAAACGGTCCCAAATAAAATATAGTGATACGTGTATAATGTTTACTATTTCAAACAGAATCATAAAATGAGTGAAGGAACAGTGGGAAAAAAGAATGTTTTATGTTGTGGGACATAAATTTCTAAATTCCTCTCTATGTCTAGTAAGTATTCTTAAAGGCAATAATGAAGAGATGTAAAACATAATAGTTTATTTTTAAGAATTTAAGAAACTGAATTCTTAATAATAATCTATCAAATGCCAAGTAGAAGAAATAAAAACAGATTCATGACTTGACATGTTATATGCCATCAAGTTACCTACAACTCATAGTGACCCAACATACAATACCTCGAACCACACCCTATCCTGAACCAGTTTTATTGTCTCCAATACATCTACCCCCATTACTCCAGTTACTGTAGCAATTGATCTCATCTGGAACTTTCTTCTCCCATGCTGTCCTTCCTTGTTTCCAAGCGTGTATGATGTCCTTCTCCAAGTAACATGCACAAAGTATGTGAGAAGGAGCTTAAAAATTCTTGCCTCCAAAGAGCATTGATTTCATCCACTCCAGAACAAACCTGTTTTTTCTCTTGTCAGTCAATGTAATGGTCAGTACTCTTCTCCAACACCACATCTCAAAGACATTGATGCTTCTTCTGTCATCTTTATTCATTGTCCAGCTCTCTGATGCATAGCAAATAATTGCAAGGGTCATGGCCTGGATCAGGAACACCTTAGTTGCAAGACTGTGCTCTTTAGCACTTTAGAGAAGTCCTTGACAGCAGATTTTCCTAATGCGACTCATCTTTTGATTTCCTGACTGCGAGTGCCAAGAGGCTGATTGTAGAACTGAGTAAGTTGAAATTGTTAACGATCTCAATCTCCTCTCCATCTATCATGGTACTGCCAGTTGGCCCTGTAGTAAGAATCTTTGTTTGCTTATGTTGAGTTTCAGTCTACGTTGCAGACTACAGTCCTTGACCTTCTGAAGCAAACACCTCAGATTTCCTCAGTTTCGACAAGGGAGGCTGTGTCATCTGTATTATACAGGTTGTTGATAAGTCTCCTTCCAATTCTGGTGTCACATTCCTCTTAATAAAGTCCAGCCTTCCTAAAGATCTGTTCAACATTTAAATTGAAAATGTTTTGAGACAGAATACAATCCTGATAGACTCCTTTCCTGATAAAACATGAAATATAAAGGGTAGCACCATAAACTTAGCAAAAAGAAAAGATAGATTATGTTATTTTTAGGTACCATTGAGTCAGGAATCAACTGATAGTTGACCCTCCAGTAGATTTTCAGTGGCAGTTAATTGCACAAAAGATTACTCATCTTTCTCCTGTAGAACAGCTGATGGATTCAAACAATGTGTCTTTAGATTGACAGGACAACACCTTACTACTTAACCACCTGAGTTCCCTGGATTATCTATACATGTATTATAAGTAAACTAAAAGCTTACTAATTACCTTAATATCTTAGAGACTTTCAAGAACACGACAGAATAATATATTAGAAATCTTGAGCATAATACACTGTGAATCAAGGCTTCCAAACTCAGATAAATTCCAGAATGAAGCTATAGCGAAGGCATTTTTCAATAACAAAGATTATTCACACTTAAAGAATTATGACAAAATATTTATTACAGTGTGTATCTCAGAAGACTTGGAACTTGGAACACAACATGAGGAAAAAAGCAAGCACAGAAAAAATAAAATCACATCTGTAAAGAAAAATGAGTAGTTAGATGTGTTTATATTTGAAGACAACATAAGTTAGATCTTCAGAACAATATAGAAAAAATGAAAAGAAATGAGGGGGATTTTTTGTTATTGTAAAAAGAGGATAAAGAAAAGAAATGGTAACAAGCAAAAAGGAATACAAAAAGTTCTTATCATAAAAAAGCTATTTCAGAAGTGAGAAAGTTACCCAGTATCTTCTTTCAGGCTTATATAACTTTTGTACTTAAACAAGAAAGTCAATATAATGGAAAAGAGAAAAACAAAACCAACCAGACTAATTTCACTTTTGATTATAAATTTAATAGCCTCAATAAAAACCAGGAATAATAGAATTCATCAGAATCTTAAACAATAGCAAGTTATGACAAAATATATTTTTCTCAGTCGCAGGGTCGCTATGAGTCATAGGGTCATTATGAGTCGCAGGCGACTCGACGGCACATAACAACAACAACAACAAGATATATATGACTCAACAATAGTAATGATGCCAGAAATTCAAGCTGAATTTGGAAGAGGTCACTGAACAAAGGATATCATTACTGATGACAGATGGATCTTGACTGAAAATAGATTATGGTTGTTGTTGTTGTTGTTGTTATGATGTGCCGTCGAGTCATCTGCGACTCATAGAGACCCTATGTACAACAGCCCTAAACCCTGCTCTATCCTGTGCCAATCTCATTGCCTCTGACACACCCATCCTGATTACCCCAGTCACTAAATCAATCCACCTCATAGAGGGCCTTCCCCTCCTGCGCTGTCCCTCTACTCTACCCAGCATGATTTCCCTCTCCAAAGACCTGTCTCTCCTTGCAACATGTCCAAAGTATGTCAGACGAAGCCCCAGAATCCTTGCCTCCAAGGAGTAGCCTGGTTTAACTCTCTCTAGGATGAATCTGTTTGTTTTTTTGGCAGTCCATGGTACATTCAATACTCTTCTCCAGCACCACAGCTCAAAGGCATCAGTTCTCCTTCTGTCCTCCCTAGTCATTGTCCAGCTCTCTGATGCATAACAAGTGATTGCACCGTGCCCGTTCAATCTGTATGCTGAACAAATTATCTGAGAAGTTAGATGATGTGAAGAAGAATTTGACATCAAAATTGGAGAAAGACTTACGAACAATTAGCATGTATTATACAGTTGACACAACCTTGCATGCTAAAAGGGAAGAAAACTTGGAGCATTTTCTGAAGAAGATCTAAGACTACAACCTTCAGTATGGATTGTTCCTTAACATAATGAAGTCAGAAATTCTTACAACATGATTCATATGAAATGTCATGATAAATGGATAAAAGATAAAAGTTGCCAAAGATTTCACTATGGTTGTATTCACAACCAACACTCATAGAAGCAGCCATCAAGAAATCAAAAGATGTATTGCATTTCACAAATTTGCTATTAAGAATTTCAATTGCTGAAAACTAGGGATGCCAGTTTAAGGTCTGTCTGATCCATATAATTTTCATCTGTTTTATATGCATGTTTCAACTGAACAATAAAGAAAGAAGACCAAAGATGAACTAATGTCTTTAAACTGTAGTAGATATGCAGTCAGAGAATTCTTTAGACAATAAGATTGTGTCTCACATATTTGAGATGAATTTTCAGGAGAGTACTTGCAAGGGAACATTGTGCTTGGAAAGTAAAGGGTCAGAGAAGAAGAGTAAGACTTTCAATGAGATGAATGGTCACAAAGGTTAGAGAACAATGGACTTGATCTAGTTGTAAGGAACTACACTACCAACTCAAAGGTAAACAGTTCTAATCCACTAGCTGTTCCTCAGGACAAAGATGGTTAATAGCCTCCTACAAGATTTACTGTTTCTGAAAACCTACTGGAGGGTCAGCTATAAATCAGTTCTGAATTGATGACATATAAAAACAACAGAAATTGTGAGGCTGGTACAAAATTCAACAAATTTTCAATCTCCTGTATCTTAGGAATCGTGGTCAACTAGACAAAAACTAATAACACTAATATATTAATGTTGTTGTTAAGTGTCTTCGAGTCATAGATGACTCATAGCAACCCTATAACAAAAGACTTGAACACTTACATAACTTTCATTGTTTCTCCATGCTCATAGTTTTCGGAGGCAAGCTATTTCAAAGGTGAATGCCACTCCTGCATTAAAGCTTGTCCACCCATGGGTAACCATTACCACATTTGACATTTCAGTGTCGCAGTGTTTAGCATCACAGTAACTATGAGTTACCTCTGTACAGCAATTGGACAGAAAGCAAGTTTTAAAAATTTCAAAATTGACCATTATTAAGCAAGTACAGCATTTCTATCATAGAAATAGAACCTAAGTTTTATGACTGGAATACATAGGATAAATAATATTTTAAGGGCAATAGCCAGTACATAAACAAACACAACTAACCCTCAAAGAAATAGCACACTGTCAGGGAGAATCAATAGAAATGGTTGTTGTTGTTGTTGTTATGTGCCGTCGAGTTGCTTGCCACTCATGGCGACCCTATGTACAACAGCCCTAAACTCCGCTCTGTCCTGTGCCAATCGCACTGTCTCTGACACTCCCATCCCAATTATCCCAGTCACTGAATCAATCCACCTCATAGAGGGCCTTCCTCTCCTGCGCTGTCCCTCCACCCTCCCAAGCATGATATCCATCTCCAGGGACCGGTCCCTCCTCACAACATGTCCAAAGTATGTCAGACGGAGCCTCAGAATCTTTGCCTCCAATAAAAAAAGAACAAATAATATGTCAAATATCAGGATTTCAGACATATTTTTAAACAACTATGGAAAACAAAGAAGTTTGTCCTGGAGAGGGTGAATCTAGGCTGCTGGAGGCAAAAGATTCTGAAGCTTCCTCTTTGGGCATGTTGCAAGGAGGGACCAGTTTTTAGAGGGGAACATCATGCTTGAAAGGGTGGAAGGACAGCGCAAAAGAGAAAGACCCTTTCTCTGATAAGATGAATTGACTCAGTGACTCAGGGGTCATGGGGGTAGATGTGTCAAAAACAGAGACATGGGCACAGGATAGAAGAAGATTCAGAGCTGTTGTACACAAGGTAGCTATAAGTTGCAAGCAACTAACTGGCACATAACAACAACAAAATGTGTTTTATGTTTACAGAAAGACAAAACAAAACAAAAAAACCCCCGGACTTGAAAGTACTAGCAGGAAGCAGAGAAAATAACTACAAATATAGAAATAAATCGATATATAAATAAACAAATTTGATGGCTGAGTCCTTACAAAGTTTTACTGCTAACTTAAAGGCCATGCCTCTTGGGTGATTTAAATTTACCAACGGCTTCTCTGTGGAGAAAGATGGAAGACTCCTCACAGTTATTTACAGCAGCCTTGGAAATTCCATCCAGCATCACTATTAAGTCAATACTGACTTTACAACAACAGGTACACATATAAACACATACAACACTTCTGAAAGGTAAAGTGGAACAAATAATAAAAATTCAATTTAACAGTAGATTTGGAGACAACTGGAGAAAGCTAATGAATTGGAAGGTTAAACAGATGCACAAGATTACGTTTTTAAAAAATAAATCACAATCTAGAAGACCCCAAATGTAGAAGAGTTTAAAGTTATACAGAGAAGAGAGTGTGCAGCATGAAATTCACCAGAGATTTAGAAGCAGAGGTGAGAAAAATGAAGGAGAGAAATTCGTAGAGAAAAAATGGTGGAGGATTATTCAAGACTCCAATCTTCAGACTCAAGAAGACTAACAGATGCCATGCAGGATAAATAAAAGCAAATCCAATGACACATCACATTATAGTGCACACCAACAGACAAAGGGAAAATCCTAACTAAAGCTGGAGGGTGAAGATAGATTACCTTCAAAGAAGTGTCAGTTAAATTGACAGCTTATTTCTCAACTGTGTCAGTAGAGGCCAGAAAACAAAGAAGTGCTATCTACCAGTTGTGGAATGAAAATAACTCCCTGCCTAACATTCATGCCCAGTGAAAATATCTTTCAAAATTGAGGGCAAAATGTAGACAATGTAAGACAAACAAACACTAGGAGAGTTCACTAACAGTCAACCTTCACTAAAGGAAAGGCTAACGTTCGTACTTCAGGCAGAAGAAAGAACGCTCAGCTACAAAGTCTAAGGCAGATGAAGACAAAAGGAAGTGATCAATACACAGTCAAATGAACAGAAATGAGTATGACTGATGATAATACTGCACTTTAGGGTTAAATCTAAGTTATGTAAGAAAGCAATGCCTTAAATAAGGAGAGGGTGCATGTGGTAGACTCTTCTAAAGTCTTTTAATATTTAGGAAGGGGGAGAATAATAGAGTAAATTAAAGATTGATTAATTTGAGTAATTAAGTTCCATTTTCTTGAGTGCCTGCCAACTATTATAAGCAGAATATAAAAATTATTATCTAGAATAAAAACATAATATTCCCAGATTGTATTTTAAAAACAACAAATGTTCATAAAACGTTTCTGAGAGACACATGTAAATCACACAAATAAAGACATGATTGAAAGTTAAAAGATGAGAAAAGGTGTACAATGCAAATTCCAGCAGAGAACTAAAGTTATTTTTTTTTAGTATCAACAAGGTAGATTTTAAGACAAAAACAAAAGCTAAAGAAATTCCTACCACAAAATTCTCCCCATAAAAAGGGATTGTATAACAATGAAAGAATTTTTCTTTTACTTTTCAAGGAGAAGATCGAATTGGGGTGGGAGGAGGGCTGGGCAGGGAGAAAAATGCAATAATGGATGAATGGGGGGGGATACTAGTCATCAATTAGATTGCTACATAATTTGAAAGACTTAATACTCGGGTGAGAATAATAAAAACCTAACTTTGTTGTCCTTGAATCAGATGATCCTTCTTTTTTTTAAAAAAAGACTTTTTTTAAAAAATTATTTTATTATTTTTTATGTGTGTACCGTCAAATTGGATCTGACTGGTACAGGAGGAGATTGTCACTCCTTCTCCAGCAGAGCATCTGGTGGATTCAAACCAAGTGCCTCTGGGATTGCAGTGCAGCTTCTTGCCACTAGGCCACCAAAGCTCCCTCAGATGATCCTTCTAAAGCAAGGCTGTTACCGAAATGGAGGAGACTTCTTCACCTTTTCACCTCAGAGAGACTGCTTCAGGCTCCTTCCTGTTAGCAGCCCAACACTTAACAGTTTCTGCCATGCTCAAGCCCATTGTTTCAGTCACTCTGTAAATCCATTTGTTGAGAATCTATCTTCCTTTCTTTCACTGATTCTCCATTGTCCCCACATGATGTCTTCTGCCAAGGACTGGTGGCTCCTGAAAACATCCACAAAGTAAGTAAGAGAGACACAATTTTGCCATCTCTGCTCATGCTGGGGAGCAGGAGTGACATCCATTTCCTAAACTAGATGCCTCTGGCAACTCTACAAACTCTCTACACGTACAAAAATTATGTTAGTTATAGAGCAGAGTCCAGGACTTTTGTTCAAAGCTTATTCTGAATAGTATTCAACTAGATGACACTTAACCACTGCTAAATGAGACTAGTGCTGTTATATCAGGAGGAACACTCTTCCACTTTGCACATCACTCTTTGTCAATGTGTTGTATGAATTAACCTGGGTTTGCTATGATGCTGAACCTTGTGCCATTGGGGTATCAAATACTAGAATGGTTTCCCATTGTGGACAGTGTTTGGTGGAGCTCCCAGTTGTAAAACAGGTTTGGAAGCAGGAGTGGCATCCACTTCCTAAACCACATGCCTCTGGAAATTCTATGAACTTGGAGAAATGACAATAGTTGTGGAAAGACATTAGGTTTTTTGTTCATAGAGTCACTATGAATCGTGCTCAACTAGACAGCAATCAACAAATAACTGCCTCAAAAGGGCACTCTGGTTATACTTGTTCAAAGACAAATTGCTGTTTTGTAATCCTTGAGATATTCATCATTACACACCTTCACTACACTTTAAAGATATCAAATTCTTAAGTTTTCTTTATTCATTGTCCAACTTTCATGTGTATGTGAATGAAGCATGTGAGTCAGGTATACCTTAATCTTAAATGGAGCATCCTTTTCTGTGGCACTTTGAAGAAGTTCTTGATAGGAGCTTCCCAATTAAAACAAGCTTGGAAACAGGAGTGGCATCCACTTCCGAAATGGCTTGCCTCCAGAAACTCTATGAACAGTGTTCAGGTCTCTCATTCACAGGGTCGCTATGAGTCGTCTTCAACTCAATGGCACTTAACAACAACAGCAACCATATATCTTAATTGTTTCTCTCTCTGTCTTTATTCAATTGATTATACATACTAGTAAAATGAAGTCATTGACAACTTCAATCTTTACTTACCTATCATGATGTTGCCTATTCGTTCATTTCTAAGGATTTTTGTGCTTTTGATGTTGCAGTGTAATTCATATTGGAAGCTATGGATTTTCATCTTTTAAAATACATGCTTTATCAGTTAATGTGATTTATAGCCTCAAAAGCCCAGTAGAGATTCAGTCATGAGTCGGAACTAACTCCATGTAAATTAAAGAACAAGTAAGTGATAAATAACATCTCACTACCCAGGAGTCAGAACCAATTCATAGTTGACCTTCCAGTGAGTTTTCAGAGACTGCTAATAGCACAGGAGGAGATTTCCTATATTTCTCCTATAGGGCAGCTGATGGATTCCAGTAGTCTGCCTTTATATATATAACCTATATATGTCTTTAGATCATTGAACTCTTGCTCATTATTGTAAATGCAAGTAAATGATTTAAGGTTTTTTTGTTTGTTTTTCAGTTCATATTTGGAAAATTTTAGTCATCTTTTAAGTACTGTATAGATGTAATAGAGAGTGAGAGTAAAAGTATTACTTATTTTCAATTTAAACTGCATATAAAAAGTTATAGAATATAACTAAAGCAGAAAAAAGTTAATAGATTTAAATGCATATGTTGTTTCTACATGCCATGTAGCTGGAACCGACTTATAGCTGACGCTCCAGAGGGTTTTAAGAGGCAAAATATTGCACAAGAGGTGAATGGCTATCCTTCTCCCAGAGAGAAATGGGCAGATTTGGATTTAGTGCAGCTTTTACCTGGAGGACAACAGAATAACTCACAATTACACTTTTATAGGTAAAAGAGCAGAAAGCCTTTGGATTTTAGTGCAGATTCTTACCACTAGCCCACTAGAATAAATAACTCACAATTTCACTTCTATATGTAAAAGAACAGAAATGTAACTGAAATAATAGAAGAAAACCAAGAGTAATCATAAGAGATGAATTAAAATTACTAGAAAACAGGGGCAACCGGTGTTATTTTGGAAGAACTGAGAAATGTGAATGATGGCAAATAAATGAAGGAAAGGGAAAAGACACATTTGCATGTTGTTGTCGTTGTTATGTGCTGTCGAGTCGCTTGTGACGCATAGCGACCCAATGTGTAACAGCCCTAAACTCAGCTCTGTCCTGTGCCAATCACACTGTCTCTGACACTCCCATCCC
>NW_006399759.1:13201247-13221990 GCF_000299155.1 Elephantulus edwardii
CCACATTTCTCCTCATAGAGCCCAGCCTCCCGGATAATCTGTTCTGCATATAGGTTGAAAAGGTATGGAGATAGGATGCATCCCTGGCGTTCACCATTCCCAATTATGAACCACGCAGTGTTCCCTTTTTGCATTTGCATACAGGCTATTAAAAGTGAGTCACTCCTACATATTCTGTGCTGTTGTTGTGTGCCATTAAGTTGGAACTGATTCACAGCTGATCCTCTAGCGGTTTATCCGAGGCAGTAAATCACAACGGAGAAGGTTGCTCTCCTGCCCTTGTTGAGCAGCTGGTAGATTTGAACCATAAGTCTTTGAGATTGCAGTCCAACTTCTTATTACTCCTGAATTTTAAAGTTAATAAAATGTATTATGAATAATTGTCTACCAGTAAATATACAAAATGGAATTTTTATACATAATAGTAGTTCCTAGGTGATCCTTGAATGCTAGCCAATAGGTTGGCAATCTGACTTTGCCCAGAGGCCTGGTGATCTGCTTCCAAAAGGTCATAGCCTTGAAAACTCTAAAATTATTCCTCTTTGCAGACATGGGCTAGACATGAGTAGGAATCAATTTCAAGGAAACTAACAAGGTCATATGCAAAATGAAATTTATCAAAAGTGACTTACAAAGAAATTGAAAACTGAATAGTCATACAGCTGTTAAAGAAATTTAATCAGTAGTCAAATAAATACTTACAAAACTTTAAGCTCAGATATTTTCATTGGAAAGTTCAACAATAATAATATTAATAATAATAGCATTCTTATATAAAATCTTATTATCAGATTAGTATCTTATCATTTCTATTTTTCTCTCAGGAAGTAAAAAAAATGTTTCTGCACTAATTTTATAAGGTCTCACTCTAATACCCAAACCAACAATAATAATAACAGCCTGGCAAAAGAAAATTACAGTCAGATTTTATTTGCAAACATGGGTACAAAATTCTAAACAAATATTAACAAGTCAAATCCTGCAATATATAAAAGAAGGGTAATGCAATTTGACCAAATTGGATTTTTCATAAGCATGTGTATTATTTTAATATTAGGAAAATCATTCAATGGAATATATCATATTAAATAAAGACAAAAAATTATATGACAACTCTGTAAAAATCAGAAAAATGTGACTGACTTTGCACTTCAACAGACATGCGCAGTTTATTTTTAAAAACAAATAAAAAGTAAAACCAGAGAAAATTAGTAATAGAACTTAAAAAATTATTTTTAGTATCTAAATAATTTATAGGAAATGGTGTTCTCAATGGTAAAATGTTACAAATTTTTACTTTGAAAGTGAGAATAAAAAAATATGACCACTTTTATTCACCTGTATAATAGGTCTGGACAACAAATCTCCATCATTTATCACCTGGATTTCTGGAGCATCTTTACATAAGTCTCACTACTTCTAATCATGTCTCCTGTAGTCTCTTCTCAGCATAGCAGCCAGAGAAAAAAGAAAACATATCTGACTAGATTAATTCTCTGCTCAAACCCTGGCATTGGCTCTCCATTCAAAGTAGAGGGTCTACATTTTCTGGCTCTTCTATAATTTCTTGGTTCATATTTTCTTCATTATATTGGCTTTTCTATTTTTTTTTATCCATGCCAGCCCCTCTTTTACCTTAAGTCATTTGCCCTCATTGCTTCTTTTTGCTAACATCTAAGTAACTGCTCTTCTTACTGTGTTTGTGTCTTACTTGAAATAGAACCTTTTCTATTGGCCCACACTGACTTCTATATTTAAACTGAACCCATTATCCAACTCATTTTCCTTTGTTCCCCTGAAATTTACCATTTTGCTCCATAATATCCAAAAAAGTGAACAACTTCATAGTATATTGCTCTTAGTTGTTTTTCTAGTTGTTATATACATAAAATATTGTCTTCTGCTACACTTAATTTCATTGAAGATCTTGCCTGCTTTATATTCCAAATGCAAATAGTCAAGAAAAAAATATAATTACAGGTGAAAACTAGAAAAGCTAGATAAATTTCTGAAACTTATGATATTTTGGATATTGCCAAATAAAATTGTGATCATCTAAACAGAGTACAAATGACTAGATCTAAAAAAAAAATTCTCTCTCTCACACACACACAAACCAACCCTGCCATAGAGTTTATGCTAACTCATGATAACCCCATATGTGTTAGAATAAAACGATTTTATTCTATAGAGTTTTGAATGACTGATTTTGAGAGTGGATCTCCAGGGCTTTATTCTCAGTAGGATATGGATGAACACAAACATCTAGCATTTGGTTTAGAGGCCAAGCAACATTTTTGTTTCTAGTTAGCACACTGAAGGAATCCATTTAAACACACACACACACACACACACACACACACACACACACCACAAACACACATAAATGTGTTCATGTCATTAAAAGAAAGAAAAAAAAAACCCCATCCACAAAACATTGTCTAAAGAGGCGAAAATGGGACACAGGGGCACAAAATAATGAGCATCTTTCTGAAAGGGCCAGAGGAAGTAAGAGTAACACAGTCCCTCACTGCGTCAGAGAAGAAAGTAGATGAAGTGTCTGTGGCCCAGCTCCATGGTGCCTCTAGTACCACATCAACAGCAATAGGTTCATTTACTCATTGCTGACTTACAGTTATGGTACCAACAATGAGGTTTATTAGGGAATGAAATTGGAAAAGGAGGGAGGCAAAGAATACTGTTCAGTTTAGCCCAACAGTCTCAAGGCACAATTCCTCAATTAGTCCAGGCTCTGGTTTCAGTTCAGCAGTCAATTCCAAATTGTCCAGCAATATTTGCCTCAAAATAGTTATAAATCAGCTTCTCCATAAAGTATCCAGTAAAAACAGCAAAAATCTTTAACTATGGCCAGCACAAATGCAAGAAGCCTCTTTTCACACTTTGCCACAGTCTCTCTAAGACCAGGATCTTGCTTTTACCAAGGCCTTGCTGCCACAAGTCTTGCTCACCTCGTTTTGATCACCTTAAGTCTTATTGCCCAATGTAGGAAACACTCTTTCTTTTACTCTAGTCTCACAGCTGTTGATGAATTGCAAGATTACGCTGACTTTCAGGACTGTGTATCTGCTGTTAAGGTAGCTGGAGACCAGAGGCAGCTAACTCTAACAGCTAAAAAAGATAACTTTTAGGATAATACCCCACTCATATTTTACATAAATAAAAGGATTACTTTGAGATAGACACCATTCTGAGTCCTTTACAGTCCTAGAAACCCAATCAAGGGTCGTTATGAGGTTATTTTTGTGTGCTGAAAAGTCAGAACCAAACCATGGCTGACCATCTAGCAGGTTTTCAGAGGCAGTAAAGCACATGGGATATCATCGCCCATTTTTCTCCTGTGGAGCAGTTGGGGAGCTTGAGCCAACTGCCTTTAAATTTGTAACACAACTTCCTACTATCAAGTCACCAGAGGTTCCTTAGGAGTTGGCTTCAACCCAACTGTAGTGAATTTTTTCCTTTCTGAGTTTTGGTTTTATTATGTTAAAAGTAAAACTGGTAAATTTTTTTCATAGTTATGGAGTTTATTATAGTACCTACCAACTTATAATTCAGGTTGTCAGCAGGATAAAATGTCTCAGTCTAGTTTCTCAAGCATTGTAGGCTCCTGGGTTAGGTCCGTGTTACAAAGTTCCCTTAGTCGTACCAACTATGACATCTTCCCTCAGTCCTCTAGCTAGCTTGGAGCCTCTGCCTCAATAAAGGTCTCAGAGCTAGTCATCTCTGCCTCAGTTTGGTCTGCTGAGGCTGTTGCTGTTCTTGGGTAGATGTTGGTCTGGCTGGTGCAGAATCTTTGGTCTTGAAAGACTCATATTGTATTCCTTGCTTCCTCTGTTTACTGGTATTGAGATTTCCCTAAATTGATAGCTTTAAATTCCTTAGTTTAAGAACTAATTCCTTGTTTATCCAACTAAATAAATTATTTCCTCTATTGGCTTCTTTACTTTTTTGTTTATTTTTGTCAGTCAGTTTGGGTAGACTTAGATATAGGCTAGGGTGAAGTCCTTTAATATTCACTATCTTCAAATCTCAACATTCCCACTTATTAGTCAACATCATATTGAGCCAAACAATCATTACTCTTCTTGGTTTTACTTTCCTCATCTATAAAATAGAGATAATGATTTTACCTATGTTGTGGGGTAGGTTTCAGTAAAGTCCTATGTAGATATAGAGCACAATACAATGTTTGTTGCCTAGTAAGATTTTTTTTTTTAAAATCTGGAAGAAGTAAAGATGAGTGTGAGGCAAAGAAGTAAAAAAGACTTTGAACTGTCTATCCCATGTGAACTCTTTTCTCAGGAAAGTTCAGCTACTTGTCTCTGAGGTACATCTTGTATGCTGTTTGCAACCTCAGTACTCTTCTACAAGTTCTCTCTGCCTGAAAACTCTCAACTTTTGAGTCTACATACAAATTATCATTCCATACTCATTGCCAAGGATTCTCCCTCAGGATGCCCTTCCTTGATGCCCTTTCTATGATTCTTGCCTTTTCCACAATTGATGCACTATATAAATGTCAGTAAAGTCAGACACAATTTAAATATCAAAATTAAACTGATACATGTTGGATCTTCACTCTGTATTCAGAATTATCCTAATGACTTTATTTATATCATCCAGTTGTTTAATCCTTCTCAGCCATGCTATGAGATAGGTGTTACTTCCAACATTTCCATGTGAGAATACCAAGGTTCAGAAACAAAACTTGACTTTCCCAGATTGTCAGAAATTGTAAACAGTAGAGTTGCAATTAACACCTGGTCTATTCAAGTCATGTGGTTGTTGTTGTTGTTTTTTAATAGTAAACTGTTGTTTGCCTTCTTAGATTGATTAAAACATCATCTTGGAGGAACTGTTACCTATTTGGTTTTGCATACTCAAACAATTTTTATTAAATACCAAACATGGGCTATTGGTTGATAGAAAGACTGAATGAATAAACAGTAATATAGAGGGAGGAGGAGAAAGAAATTAAGAAAAATGACAATTTGAAACAAGAGTGTGGAGTAACTTTTATAATATGTCAAAAAGTTTAAGCTTCATTTTGTAGATGTTCAAGCTCTGTTGATAGATTGGACAAAGAAGAATGGCATATAAAAGTTTAATATATTTTAATGTAAACCTTCATATGTAATTCTTCCATGTTTAATCCATCAATAGCATCCAATATCTATGGCAGAAAATTTAAAGGCAACCAAAACCAGAGAACAGGAAGGGCTTTTAGGAAAATACTTCTTTTTTTATTTATTTTTTATTATTAATATCAATGCAAATTTACAGAGACTTTGTTCATTGTTGCAATTTTCTCCCTGCCCACCCCTCCCCCTGAAGTACACTCTTCTCTTTGAAAAGTAAAAGAACAATTCTTTCATTAATTTACAATCCCTCCCCCCAGGTCCACTCCATTATGCAGCCTTCATTCTGGACTCCTGTCATGACAAAAATACCTAATAACATATAGGAAACTATTTCTATAATGAGAAACTGACAGCAGGCAAGACAGTAGAGATGCCAACAAATTACCACAACTGAGTAGATTAAAACAACTTTTATTTTTTGTAGTTTCTGTGCATAGAAGTTTTACAAAAAGTTTAGCTGGTCTCCCAAAGTTCTTCCTAAGGTGCAATCAAGATGCCAGTTGGTCTGTGTTCTCATGGGCTTTCTTTCTTTCTTTCTTTCTTTCTTTCTTTCTTTCTTTCTTTCTTTCTTTCTCTCTCTCTTTCTTTCTTTCCTCTTCCTTTTTCAGTTTGGAGGTATATTTTATTTAGATTCTTCTATTAATAATTACCTTTACACTTTCACAAGCTTTTTTAACAAAATCTAAGGTTAATTAATCTCTCTACTCTTCTCATGAATAGTATAAGACTTTGGATACAGTAATTCTAATCACTACTTCACATTTTCCATGAGGATTAATATTTTTCCTCCTTCCACACAGCACCTCTGCCCTCTCCCCTCCCCTCTTTGGATATCTAGACACATCTTACTGGTTATTCTTCTGTCTTTACAATTATGATTTTATGCAATATTTGTCCTTATGAGCCTGTAGTAGTTCACTCAGCATAATGCACTCAAGCCTCTCCCATGTTATATAGTATTTTTGGAAATCATTGCTCCTGAGTACTGTATAGGATTCTAGCATGTACACGTAGCACACTTTTTCAATCCAATCATTTGCTGAAGCATTTGGGCTGATTCCATGTCATCATCATTGTGAATAACACTAATAAGAATATCAGTGTAGAAATCTGTGTCTCAGTTATAATTTTCTCCGTGTGTGTTCCTAGCAATAGAATAGCTGGGTTGTATGGAATTTCTATGTTCAGAACTTTGAGTAAATGGCAAACTGCCTTTCAGAGTGGTAGTATCATTTTATAGTCCTACCAACAGTGTATGAGAGTCCCAGTCTTTCCACATACTCTCCAACATTGATTGCTTACTATCCTGTTAAACTTTGCCATTGTTACTAGGGTGAGAAAAATGAGAATTCCAGAGCACTTGATAGTAGGACTCATATAAAACCTATACCTAGACGAGGAGGCTGTTGTGCATACAGAGTAAAGGAACACTATATAGTTTAAAATTATGAAGAAGTACATCAGAGCTGTATTGTCTCTCCATAACTAATCTGTATGCTGAGCAAATTACTTGAGAAACTGGACTCTATGAATAGGAAAAAATGAATAGGCCTCTGGCTTCTTGAGGAGAGGCAGCTAAGGAAGGCTCTGGGTGTTTGTGGCTTTCTCTGTGCCCCAAGTAGGAGTCAGCAGAGTGGATTGGTTTCTATTGTTTTTGTTCAAACAGTCTTCTAGGTCATATAGCCCTGGCGTGTCCACTTGCCATACGGAGGAAACTTGTGGTTGCTGTGAAGCTGAACACTGTGATACTGATGTGTCAAATGTGATAATGATTACCCATGGTGGACAGTGTTTGGTGGTGCTCCCCGGATGAAACAAGCTTGGAAGCAAGAGTGGCATCCACTTCTGTAAATAGCTTGCCTCCAGAAACCCTATGAACCTGGAGAAAGGATGAAAGTCAAGCACGTAAGTGTCAAGGACTTTCATTCATAGGATCGCTATGAGTTGCCTACAACTCTATGGCACTTAACAACAACAACAACATGAATAGGAATGTGGCATCAAGATTGGAAAAGACTCATGAATAACCTGTGTTAGGAAGATGACACAAACTTGCTTACTTAGAATGAGGAGGACTTGAAACATTTGTTACTGAACCAATAGTGAACATCATGATAGAGAAAATACTGAAACCGTCAAAAATTTCATTTTACATGAATTCGCAATTATCATTCATGGCACCAACAGTCAGAAAATCAGGAGTAGTATTGCACTGAGGAAATCTTCAGTGAGGGATCTCTCCAAATTGTTGAGTAATGATGTCAGTTTGATGACCAAGGTGTGTCTGATTCAGGCCCTGGTCTTTCCAATCACTTGCTATGCATCTGAGAGTTGGACAATGAATAAGGATGACAGAAGAAGAATTGATGTCTTGGACTTGTGGTGTTGGAGAAGAGCATTAAATATCCCATAGACTGCCAGAAGAACAAATATACCTTGAAAAAGTTGCAGCCAGAGTGCTTTGTGGAGGCAAGGGCAATGAGGCTTCTCCTCACATACTTCAGATATGTTGCTAGGAACAGATATTCCTTGAAGAAGGATATAATGCTTGGAAGGGTAGAGGGTCAATGAAGGAGGAGAACCAGCTGGATTGACACGGTGACTGTCACAATGAGTTCTAGTGTGTCAGGACGTGTGACAGAACAGGGTTCAGATATGTTGTTCACAGACTTGCTATGAGCCGTACTCTACTCAATGGCTCCTAACAACAACTAATAACAATGGTGTGATATTGTTTCATTGTGGCTTTGACTTGAATCTCTCTAACTGACCAGTGTTTGTAAGCATTTATCATGTCATCTGAATGTCTTCTTCTATGAAAAGTCTTTTCATGTATTTTGTCCATTTTGTAATTAAGTTATTAGTCTTTAGCTTTTGGAGGCCCTGTAGAATTGTATAAACTTTTGTTACGAGATTCTTGTCAGAGATGTCATTGTCAAATTTTTTTGCCCCAGTCAGTAAATTTTCTTTTCATCTTATTGGAAGAAGAATTTGATGTGCACACATACTTGATTTTTAAGAAAATCATATTCATTGATGTTATCCTCTCCTGGTTATGCATTTCTGGTTCTTTTTACCAGCTTAATTATGCTATAAGCTAAGGCTTCTAAATTGAGTCTCATTTTTGTCTCATAATCTTTATTATTTTGCGCTTCACCCCTAGGTCTTTAATCCACCTTGAGTTGAATTTTGTTTTCTATGTGAGATGTGGATCCTGCTTCGGCTTTCCACAGGTAGATTTCCAGTTTGGGACCAGCACCATTTGTTGAAGGGGTTGTTGTTTCCCCCATTTCATGATGTTCTTTCAAGCATATATAGGTGTTGATAAATTTCAGTTCCTTGTCGTTGTAGGACTGAAGTTTGCATTTTCCCACTAGGTATCATCCAGGAACTGTTCTCAGCTATTAGAGAGATCAGTGCAGTTTAATGATATGTAGACACTCTCATAACAGGATTATTTATCTCTTCAAAGAAAACAGGAAAATCTCTTTGTCCAGTCTGGTAAATGGAGTGTTATACAACATAATCATAAGAGACTATGCCATCGCAATTGCCACCTACTGTCATTTAGAAGCAATACACATGTTCACTCATACTCAAGGGGACTAATTATACAAAGGCATGCATTACTTGCTGTTGCTCATTCTGGCTGCATCTACAGTGCTGGCTACTTTAACACAGATGTGGAAGTATAGTTTCTGACCATTGCCAAAGCAGTAGCAAAGAAACAAAAGAGAATATGTGAGATTGTAAACTATGCAGCCTCATTGCCCAAGTTCTAACTTGTAACAATGGGTAGGTTATTTTACCTCACTGTGCTTTGGTTTGCTGAACTGAGAATATCAATGCATTGCTATTAAATGAAATAGTATATGTGAAGTAAGGGAGCTTTGATAGCATAGGTGGTAGGAAAATATATTGCTTATCCAAAGACAGCCCCTCTCTGGTTATTCAAATGCAACAGTAGCTCTGAGGAAGAAAGGTAGTCAATATCCTCCAGTGTAAGTTAAACCTCTGAAAACCTGCTGGAAGGGGAGCTAGGAATTAATTCTGACTGCACAACGATGAGTATAAAAGTAATATGTGAAGCATCTAGAAGTCAGTGCATGATCAGTATATGCTCTCCAATATGACTACAAATCATAAGCTTTACGAGACAATTGCATAAGGATTGGAGGAAGAATCATTAACAATCTGTAGTATACAGATGATACAACCTTGCTTGAAGAAACTGAGGAGGACCTGAAGCATTTGCTGCAGAAGGTCAAAGACTGCATCTTTCAATATGGGATGCATTTCAATATTAAGAAACAAATCATACTCATTATCAGGCCAATAGACAGTATCATATTAGATGGAGAAAAGATTGAGGTTGTGATAAATTTTCTCTTTCATAATCAACAATCCTTGGCAGCAACAATCAACAAATCAAAAGATGAGTTGCTGCTATAAGAAAGTATGCTCTCAGAGACCTTTCCATAGTGCTAAAGAACAGTTCTGTCAGTCTAGAGACCAAGATGCACATTACCCAGGACATGGTCTTCACAATAACTTGCTATGCATCAGAGAGCTGGACAATGACTGAGGAGGACATAAAGAGATCAATGCTTTTGACTTACGGTGCTGGAGAAGAGTAAGAAACATTCCTTGGACTTTCAAGAGAATAAAAAGGTCTGTACTGGAGAGGGTGAAATCAGTTTACTGTTTGGAGGTAAAGATTTTGAAGCTCTGTTTCACACATTTGGGTATGTTGTCAGGAGAGACCAGTCCTTTAAGATGAATGTCATGTTTGGAAGGGTAGAGGGTCAGGACAGGAGAGGAAGACCCTGTATGAGATAGAGTGATACAATGACTGTGGCAATGGGGACAGGTATGTCAAAGACAGTTATGTTGGCTCAAAATATGGCAGGGTTCAGAGCTATTGTTCATAGGGCTACCATGAGGTATAGTGGACTCAACAGCACATAACATCATTGACAACAACAAACTGGCTAATAATAGTCTTGTATAGTCATAACAGTAATAGTCATAATAGTCTGGCTCATACAAGTCTTGGACCTTGACCAGAAGACAAAGAAGCAAACCAAAATTTTCTTTTCATCATCCTTTCTTACCTTAAGGAGTCCTGGGTGGCATCTTATCCTTATTGGGATACTAACTGAATGGCTGGCATTGGCAGAAAGTTCAAATACACCGACTACTCTGAGGTAAAAAGAGGGAAGATTCCTTCAGCAAAGGTTTACAATCTGGAAAGCAAGTGGAGGGTGACTGTGAATCAAAACCTACTCAACAGTATTGAGTTTCTTTAGATTTTTCTGCCTACCTCACTCTTTACTTATTTCTCCTGAGTGAGCACTGTTGTTGTTGTTGTGTGGAGTTTCAATGAGTGACTTTAGACTGCTTGCTTTTCAACCTTTTCAAGGATGAGTTTTTCCTATTTTGTATTTTTGGTGTATTTTTGTATAATATTTACATAAAAGCCAACTTCCAGCTGCATTTCTCTTTGTTACAATTAACTGGAAAAGCATATGAATCCTTCTCCAAGGTTTGGTTTGAATTCAGGATCATTGACACCTGTGAGAATGCTGATTACTGATGTAATCGAGGTCTTTTGGGAGAGCAGTGTACCCTCTCAGTATCCCTGTATGAGAGAGAAAGGAAAGGTGACTGGCCTGTATTATTATTGCAGTTAAGGATTGTGACTATGTTAAAGTTCCTGTGTTTAGCCAGGGATTTGTGTGCTCTCAGGACTTGGTGACAGAAATGAAGCCGGAGATAGAATGATAGAATTTTGCACAATCAAAGACTTATTCATTGCAAATACATTTTATAAGAAACATAAATGCAGACGATACACATTAATTTCACCTGATGGTATGCATAAGAATCAAATAGATTACATCTGAGGAAAGAATCACTGGAAAAAGCTCAATATCACCTGTGAAAACTAGGCCAGGTGCTAATGGTGGAACAGACTACCAAGGACTCATATATAATTTCAAGCTGAAGCTGAAGAAAATTAAATCAAGTCCACAGGGACCAAAATTTGACCTTGAGTCTTTCCCATCTGAATTTCAAAACCACCTCAGGAACAGGTTTGAGACCTTTGATATTAATGAGCGAAGACTGGATGAACTATGGGCGGATATCAAGAATATCATCCAGGAAGAATGCAAATGGTCATTATAAACACAGAGGAGGAAGAAAAGACCAGGAAGAATGTCAGATGAAACTCTCATTATTTCACTGGAACTCTGAGAAACCAAAGCAAAGAGAAGAAATCAAGATACTAAGGAGTCGAAAAGAAGATTCCAGAGGGCAGTGCAGGAAGACAAAGTATTACAATGAAATATGCAAGGAGCTGGAGTCAGAAAATTAAAAGGGCAGAACTTGCTCAGCATTTCTTAAGTTGAAGGAACTGAAGAACAAATTAAAATCTCGAGTTGCAATACTTAAGGATGCTTTGGGCAGAATATTAAATGATCCAGGAAGCATTAAAAGAAGATAGACTATACAAAGTCATTGTACTAAAAGGAATTGATAGACACAGAAGAATTTCATGAAACAACGTACGAGCAAGAGCCAGTGGTGATGAAGGAAGAAGTTTAAGCTGTTCTAAAAGAATTGGGGTGGGGAGGAAGCCCCAGGAATTGATGGCACACTGATTAACATATTTTAATGAACACAGTTATCTTGGATGTGCTCACCAAGTTGTGCCAAGAAATCTAGCCAAGTAACTGGAAGAGATCTATATTTGTTCCCATTCCAAAGAAAGTTGATCTCACAGAGTGTGGAAATTATCAAAGAGTATCACTGATATCACATGCAAGCAAGATTCTTCTGAAGATTATCCAAAAACTACCAGAAAAGCACATCAACAGAGAACTGACTGAAGTGCAGGCTGGATTTAGAAGAAGCCAAGGAACTAGAGGTATTATAGCTAATTTAAGATGGATCTTGGCTGAAAGCAGAGAATACCATTGACTATGTAAAGGCATTTGACTGTGGATCACAACTAACTATGGCTGACTCTGAAGAAAGTAGGAATCCCAGAACAATTGATAGTGCTTATGCGGAACCTGTACTTGGACCAAAAGGCAGTTATCAGAACAGATCAAGGAAATACTACATAGTTCAAAAATGGGAAGGGTGTGTGTCAAGGATGTGTCCTATCTCCATATGTTTTCAAGCTATATGTCAGAGAGATTATCTGGGAGGCTGGGCTCTATGAGGAGAAGTGTGGCATCAGGATTGGAGATAGACTCATCAACAATCTGCATTATGGAGATGACACAACCCTGCTTGCTGAAACTGAGGAGGACCAGAAGTACTTGCTGCAGGTAGTCAATATGGATTGCAGCTCAAGAAAACAAAGATTCTCACCACTGGGCTGAATAGCAGCATTATGATAGATGGTGAAGAGATTGAGACGGTTGACAGCTTCAGTTTGCTTGGCTTTACAATCAACACTCTTGGTACCAGCGGCCAGGATATGAAAAGACAAATTGCATTGGGAAAGTCTGCTATCAGAGACTTCTCCAAAGTACTGAAGAGCAATAATGTCAATCTGGAGTCTAAGGTGTGCCTCATCTAGGCCATGCCTTTGCAATTAGTTTCTATGCATCAGAGAGTTGGTCAACGACTAGGGATGATAGGAGAATTGATGCCTTTGATCTTTGGTGCTGGAGAAGAGTACTGAATATACCATGGAATGCTAGAAAAACAAAGCAAGGTCTTCCTGGAGAGGGTGAAGCAAGGCTGCTCCTTGGAGGCGAGGATTCTGAAGCTTCTTCTGGCATACTTTGGACATGTTGCAACACAAGATCAGTTCCTGGATAGGGACGTCATGCTTGGGAGGGTGGAGGGACAGTGCAGGAGAGGAAAACCCTCGATGAGATGGATTGATTCAGTTACTGGCTAATGGGGAAAGGTGTGTTGGAGACAATAAGATTGGCAAGGCGTAGAGCAGGGTTTAGGGCTGTTGTACATGGGGTCACTATGAGTCGCAGGCGACTCAACAGCACATAACAACAACAACAGTGCTAAGAGTGCCAAAGTATCCAGGTTGTTATTGGCTTACCCGCAGGTGCAGAAAAAAAGTCAGAAAATGAGGAGAGGTTTAAGAGCTATCAGCAATCAATCTTCAAATAACCTTCCCATTGTACTCTTCTTTCACACTGAATGTCCAAAATGATGACTGCCTTATAATAAATGTTGTTACGCAACAAACAGAGAGACAAATGCCAGTGTCTCATTGAATTGTTCCACCCAGAGAACGTGCATTCAGGCATGAAGCATTTCCTAACCCAGAGGAATTTTCTTGAATTGTGGATTTTTATCACTAACCTCAACCTTATGGCAGAGGCAATAGTGTTGTTGTTATGTGCCGTTGAGTCATTTACGACTCATAGCGACCCTATGCACAACAGCCCTAAACCCTGCTCTATCCTGTGCCAATCGCACTACCTCTGACAGACCTATCCCGATTACCCCAGTTACTGAATCAATCCACCTCATTGAGGGTCTTCCCCTCCTGCGCTGTCCCTCTACCCTCCCAAGCATGATGTCCCTCTCCAAGAACCTGTCCTTCCTTACAGCATATCCAAAATATGTCAGACAAAGCCCCAGAATCCTTGCTTCCAAGGAGCAGCCTCGTTTAACCCTCTCCAGGATGAATCTGTTTTCTTGGCAGTCCATGGTACATTCAATACTCTTTTCCAGCACCACATCTCAAAGGCATCAATTCTCCTTCTATCCTCCCTAGTCATTGTCCAACTCTCTGATGCATAGCAAGGGATTACAAAGACCATGGCCTGTATCAGATGCACCTTAGTCTCCAGAGAGACACCATTGCTCTTCAGTACTTTAGAGAGGTCCCTAACAGCAGACTTTGCCTTTGCAATACGTTTTTTTGATTTCCTGGTTGCTGGTGCCAAGTGTGTTGACCGTGGAGCTGACATTGATATTTCCTGGAAAATTGGGATCAAGCTAAGCAGTGTGCATTTTATTTAACCTGTAAGGAGGCCCATGGAAGAGGGATAGAAGAAGTGAACATAGAAAAATGTCCAAAACTACTTAGTTGGCAAAATTGAATAATGACTAACATTTCTTTTCTCTAGCTTCAAAATGATAAGAAAAAATCAACTGTATCTTTATTTATAATTGCTGAAAGATTAGCAAATTAATTAGCATAAATTTCACTAAAACTTTAGGATATAAGCAAAAGTGTTCTTCAGTTAATACATATCCTTATAGATAATTATTCCACTCTCAGTTGTAACTTATAATTTCAGAGGACAGTGATATTTATTTAAACAAATTCCTTTAACTTTAAGAATATAGACCAAAATGTGAAAAGCTATGCATGTGTGTAGGGAAGTGATAGAAAAAGAAAAAGAAAATCTTGTTTTATTTCTTTTTCTGATATATAAATAGTGTATATACACATATATGTGTGGAAAGTCAGTCTCTCTCTCTCTCTCTCTCTCTCTTAGTCTCTCTTTCAACGCTGTGAAGTAAAAACAGACTCAGCCTTGACACTCCACTGTGTTTGCTAGGATGTAAATTACACAAGACACAGGAGAAGATTGTTTCTTTTTCTACTAAGTAGTTGTTGGTGTATTTGAACCAGCATAGAGATGTGGTCTTTGCATTTGTAGTGCAACTTGCTGTGAACGCCAGTGGAAGTCTAAGGGAGGGGAGACTTGGTATTCCTACGTAGAAGGGTGACTACACCAAAGTTTTCTTTTAACTTTGAAGAATATTAAATGGCTCCATTTCTGAAGAAAATCTTGTTCTGTGTGACTTCTGATTTTGGAAACCTGGTTAGTATTATTCCGTTCACTTTTAGAATCCTGAATATTGGCTCCACTGCCTAAGATTCCTTCTTCTAGAATCTTGATTTTGGGAAAATAGAATTGTATTTCTTGAACCAGAAAGGAGATTTAAATAGCTGCAGACCCATCAAAATTTTCTCCTTAGTTTTAGTGTTGTTTTTTTTTAATAATTTAAGAGATTAAGGAAAGTGGTAGACTTGAAAAATTAAAAAAAAATAAAATAAAATGAAGAAGTGAAAGTCTAAATAAAACTTAAACCCAGTCTCCTTAACATAATGAGTGGTGTTCCCCGCCCCCCTCCCCCAGTTTGTCTTCTATGTAGCGGTAAAGGATTTCTTGGTCATTCATTCAAGTAACTTGTTCTTGCAAAAATCAGACTTTTATGGCTGTTTTTGAGGACTGGGATTTGCAGGGCAAAGATAGGTTGTGACCCAGCCTGGTGGGTGTCATGTCCCCTTCAGTACAATAGCATTAAGTGTTCTGAGAAGAGATCTCCTCTTGCTGATGGTGATGTTCTGTCAGAAGATAGAAGTGCTGGGGAGAGGAGAGTTATGTTTCAGTAGTAGAGTGAGTTAAACAGCATGTTAGGCACTGTTCCACTAAAGGAGACCTTGTGCGCAAATGCCAGCTCCTTAAATCTCCTTGCACTTCCATGCACGGGACGATGTCAGTGATAAATGATGTGGAAACTAAAACACGGTGGAAGTACTTCAGACAGTCTCTCCAGAATTAAGCTGGTCACATATAGATCCAGGAGTCAACCTTTTCAATCTGCAGGGAGCAGCCACGAGCATGACCTACAACCATGGCAGGAGGGAAGGCTTAACTTGTGTAAAAGGAAAAGTAGTATGAGAAAGACAGCCTCTTACTTCATTGAACAGAGAGTCCGGGCAGAAAATTGCATTCCCAGGTTAGTGTGTGCCTAGATTCCTGATCCAGCTCAAAGGTCTCAACTTGATGTCCTGATATTACAGACAAATACACACAGAGACACACACACACACACACACACACACACACGCATGCATATTCTTGACCTGTCTTTGTTGTTATTCTAAAGTGTCACTGAGGCTATTCTGATTCACAGTGACCACAAGTTACAGAAAGAACTTCTCTGTAAAATTTCCTAGACGTTAATCTTGCAAAACCAACATGTAGGCTTGAACGTCCAATCTTTTGGTTGTTCCATGAGTGCTTAAACACTGAGAGCTAGGGCTTCTTGAACACACTGTTTGGAAAAGCATGGAGTATATACTGTTTTCCCTATCATATAAGAAATGTGAGTAAAACAATCACACTGCACACTTCTGTCTGCCACAAAGGAGAGACATTTACCTGGTATGGGTCTGTAGTGCTGGAGGCTTGTCATGTGCAGAAAGTAAGAATCATCATAACTTGTAGCTTGGCAAATTTGTGCAATGTTGTGATTTCTCAAGTGCTTTTTGACCATGCCCTCTGACACAAGGCCTAATCTTTTTAATTTTTTCCCTTCATTTTTTAAGAGATGGAGGCTAAAACTCTGAATAAATATGAGAGGATGCACAGAACATATCTGTCTTACTCACTAGGAGTAGAATGGATAAATGAATTGGAAACTTAAAGGAAAAGGTAAATGACAGTACAAATGCATCTGGGAGAATGGTTGCAGTGTGTAAAAGCAAGCTTCCTCCTTAAGCCCTACCTAGAACCAGCTCTGGATAGGATCTCAGTAGAAAAGCCTAACTGAATAAAGAAATGATTTCTGGTCCAAATGTCTTCTCATTTCCAAAGGCAATTTTCTTTTACTCTGGCAACGTACTCACTTCTCCAGTCAAAATTGACATTATGAAAAATTAAACATGACGTATATTATCTATTCAAAAAAGAAACCAAAACCATTGTTGAACAGTTGATTGCAATTCATAGCAACCCTGGAGGGATGAGGAAAAACTGCTCCATAGGATTTTCAAGGCTCTAATCTGTATGATTGTGGCTAACTTTGAGGAAGGTGGGAATCCCAGAACACTTGATTACGCTTATGCAAAACCTATACTTGGATGAGGAAGCAGTCCTCAGCACACAGCAGGGAAACACTGCTCCGTTCAAAATCAAGAATGGAGTGTGTCAGGGATGTGTCTTGTCTCTATATGTTTTCAATCTATATGTAGAACAGATCATTTGAGAAGTAGGGCTTTATGAGAAAGAATGTGGCATCAGGATTGGAGGTAGACTCATCAACAACCTACGTTATGCAGGTGATACAACCTTGATTGCTGAAAATGAAGAGGACCTGAAGCTCTTGCTGCAGAAGGTCAAGGACCACAGCCTTCAATATGGACTGAGGTTTAACATCAAGAAGACAAAGATTCTCACATCTGGGCCAATTGGCAGCACCATGATGAATGGAAAAGAGATTGATGTTAATAATTACAGCTTGCTTGGCTCCACAATCAACACTGTTAGTACCAGCAGTCAGGAAATCAAAAGATGAATTGCATTGGGAAAATCTGCTGTCATGGACTTCTCCAGAGTACTGAAAAGCAACGATGTCAGTTTAAATGCTAAGGTGCATGATCATCTAATCTAGGCCATGGTCTTTGTAATTATTTGCTATGTGTCAGAGAGCTGGACAATGACTAAGGATGACAGAAGAATCAATGCCTTTGAATTGTGGTGCTGGAGAAGAGTCTTGAACATACCATGGACTGCCAAGAAAACAAATAGGGTCTGTCTTGGAGATGATGAAACCAAGTTTCTCCTTGGAGGCTAGGCTTTCGAAGCTCTGTCTCACATTCTTAGGGCACATGGCCAGAAGAAAATGATCCTTGGAGAAAGACATCATGCTCAGAAGGGTAGAGGGACAGCACAGGAGAGGAAGATCCTGAATAAGATGGATTGATTGATATAATAACTAGGGTAATGGGACTTGGTTTTTCAGAACTAGAAAGACTAGCACAGGACAGGACAGGGTTCAGAGCTACTGTACATAGGGTCACAGGTGACTTGATGACATATAATAACAATCTTTATGAAGGTGGTGGTGTTGTTGTTAAGTGCCATCACATCAAGCATGACTCATAGAGACACAATGAACAAAAGACCTGAACCCTATTCTTTAACTATTGTCATTTCTCTAAGTTCATAGATTTTCCAGAGGCATGTTATTTAGGAAATGAATGACACTCCAGCTTCCAAGCTTGTCTTAATCTGCAAGCACTACCAAACACTGTCCACCATGGGTAACCACTATGCCATTTGACACACCAGTGACCCAGCATTCAGAATCACAGCAACCCCAGGTTACATCAGTACAGCAAATAGACATAGCATTGCTGTACCATTTGGTAGAATGCTTGTCCCCTTTTTGTAATGTGGAACAACTAGTGATTTTGAATGGATGACCTTTATATTACCAGTCAAATATTTAACCATTGACTTCCCATAACCATTGACCTCTATATTCCATAAAACTCCAGAAAATTAGTATGCTGATTGAGAATTCCTGGAATGCACAAGTTGCTATTTGTCATCATTGTAGTATAGTGACTTCCTATAGGCATGAGGAGGCCTGATTCAAATCATGACTTTATCATTTCACATCTGTGTACCTGTGAATAAGAGGTTCTTGTATGTTCTGTATTTCACTTGAAAAATACTAGTACAAGACTACATAAACCATCTCTTTATTTAAGCAATAGTCAATCCCTTTATATAAGCAAATGATATAAAGAAGGAGGTGGTTATGACTTATGACTTAACAACTTGTTATGGCATGTGTTAATTACCTTGCTTGTACTCTCGCGAGTCTCTGAGATAGGGCAACAATGGCATGGAAAACTGTTTGTGAATAATCACCACATGCTCCTCCACATAATTCCTCTTAGGGCATTGTCCAAAGGGAATTCTGACATTTAATTCTGATGCTCTACTGTCAAAAGTATAAAATATATTTTTTAAAAAACCAAACCAATCAAAATGCCTATCATTATTATACCAATATTCTGTTACTTTCCTAGTACCTTCTGATTTGCATTTTTGTATTAATTTGTATTTTGAGTAAATGCTACTCTAGAGTGTACATTTTCTTACTTAAACATCCTATGGTATAAATTCTAAGCAAACAATCTGCTCTTTGCATTTTCCCCCTTCACTTAATTTTTATATTGGTTTGCATGCACAATTTGTATACATCATGTATCATTCATGTAAAATGCATTTATGCATTCCTGAATTCATATTGTGTTTCAAACGATCACTCATATACATTGTTTTATAAAATTAACGACCATTGATCTAGTCCAACTAGTATCCTCTATTCTAAGGTCCCCATTGTCTCCTAATTCTTTGTTCCCTTCTGCCCATCAAACTCTGTTATCTTAGTTATTTACTCCCCTCCCCACCCTTTGCCTTAGAGCTTACCTCTCCTAAGCCTTTTTGAAATTTTATAGAAAATTTATTTTATTCATTATTCACTACCTATTCTTTATTTTTTAAAATAGTCTTATGCTCTGGTGTTCTAGTGGCAAAAAGCTGCTCTGCAATCCTGAAGGCAAGTGATTCAAGGCCACCAGCTGTTCCATGGGAGAAGGAGAGGCAGTATTAACTGCTGCTGAAAACCCACTCGAGGGTCAGTTACAGGTTGGTTCTGACTCTGGTATTCAATAACAATGGTCTTATGCAATATTTGTTCTTATGAGACTGAATTTGTTCACTCAGCATAATGCTCTCTAGGCTCTCCCATGTTAAATAACACTTTAGAAAATCATTGTTTCCTAGTGCTACATTGTATTCCATTGTGTAACTGTACCATAATTTATCAATGTACTGATTTGTTGATGGACATTTTGGCTGTTTCCCTTTTCTTTCTATTGTGAATAAGGCTGTTATGAACATAGGTGTACAAAATCTCTGTGTATGCTTCGGTTCTATTTTTCCTGGGGTATATTTCTAGCAGTGGAAGAGCAGGGCCATATGGAATTTCTGTGTTCAGCTATTTGAAGAATCACCAAACTGTCTTCCAGAGTGATGGGACCAATTTTTTACATTTGTTTGCATATAAACTTTGTACACATTTGGTTTCATACTATCCTTCATTCACATTGTATTTCATATAATCTTTCTCATTTATTAAATTTTATAAAATCAATCATCATTAAGCCATGTCCATCATTACCCTGTCTTTCCGGATCCCCACTTGATCTTTTCCATTTCCTTTACCTCTGCTCCCTCCGCCTACCAAATTATGCAACCCTATGATTCCCCACTTTGCCCACCATTACCCCTCTGTTCACACTCCTGCCCCGCTTGGATCATCATACACATTTTTCTATTTCTCCTTCTGCTTTTACAATAATGGTTCTATTCAGTACTTATCCTTATGTGACTGAGTTCATTCAGTATAATGCCCTCTGGTATCACCCAAGTTATGTAATAATTTTTGAAATTGTTGCTCCTGAGTGCTGCATATCATTTTATTGTATGAATATTCCATAATTTCTCAGTCCATTCCTTTGTGGTTGGACATTTGGGCGGTTTCCATTTTCTTGTGATTGTGAATAATGCTGCTGTGAACACTCGTGTACAAATCTCAGTTTGTGTCTCAATTCTAATTTCCTTGGCTTGCATTGCTAGGAGTGGAATAACTGGATCATATGGAATTTCGATGTTCAGCTTTTTTTATATATATTTTATTTTATCTTCTATTCAACTCTTTAGTATCTTGAATTCTTCCCTGTGCTTTGGCTTCTCTGCGCTCCAGTGCAATTTTCA
>NW_006399759.1:13227155-13228656 GCF_000299155.1 Elephantulus edwardii
TTTCCAATGCATAGGTAATCATCTTCTTTGGCCTGTCCAAGGAAACCCAAACCTGCAGATGGTGGGCATGCATCCCATCCCCCACCTCCTACGCAGGTGGCCAGCAGGGTGGGCACCCCCTGCAGTGCGGAAAGCCTGCAGGAGGCGCGCGGCCCCCCAAGCGTGGGCAGCCGTTGGGGGCACGCCCCCCCACCCCTCCGCACAGGCGCTCAGCGGGTGTGCAGCCCCTCTTGTGTGGGAGGCCAGAGGCACCCACTTCCCCCACAGCCGCCATCCTGGCTCCAAGAATTCTCTCCAGTACAAGACCACCTTGCAGCAGTGTGGTGACTTCACTGTACCAGTCTTGAGGAGGGCCAGTGGCCAGCATCCATCCTGGGTGAGGGAATCCATTCATTCAGGCTGTGGAAGCCTCATGGAGCTGCAGCAGCTGTTCAGCGGCACGGGCTCTGGTGGTGGGGGTGGGAGTCACGAGACTCACCCATTTCTCCTTGGGAATCCTTGAATTCCTGTTGTTGAGCTTCAATCTTCACTGAGGGTCAGTCATCAACTGTTTAAGTGTTCAATTATCAATAAGCCGAAGTCTGTGGAAGGCCATAATGGCCCTGCTTTAAGTGGTTCGCTATTACCGCAGTTCACCACACTGTCTCTGCCGCCATCTTGGATCTCTCTTTCTCATTTTTCTTAAGTGTTTTGTTTATTCAGGGTCTCTTTCCTCTCCAAGTAAATTTGACAATTACCTTTTTGATCTCCATGAAAAATTACTATCTATTGGAATTTACTCCATTGTTGTTGTTTGTTGTTGTGTACTGTGGAGTCGGAACCAACCCATAGCTGACCCAGACAGGGAGTTTTCAGAGGCAGTTAATTGCACAGGAAGAGACTGCTCATCCTTCTCCCATGGAACAACTTGTGCCCTCAAACTGCGTGCCTTTGAAATTACAGTGCAGAGCTGGATTGATACAGTAACTGGGGCAATAGGGGTTGGGGTGTCAGAATGAATGAGACTGGCTCAGGGCAGGGAAGGATTCAAAGCTGCTGTAGGGTCACTATACATCGCAGGTGACTCAATGGCACATAACAACAATAACATACTATGACAGGTTTGGAAACAGGAGTGGCATCCACTTCCTAAACAATATGCCTCTGGAAACTCTACGAATTTTGATAAATGTCGATAGTTATAGAAAGGCTTCAGGCCTTTTGTTTATATGGTTTGTGCTATGGTTTGTGCTCAACTCGAAGGCAACCAACAGCAAAAACAACATTGAAATTGTGTTAAACATGTAGATTGCTTTTGGTAGGATTCTCATTTTCACTGTATTGAGTCTTGCTATTCATGAACAGGGAACATTTTTTTCCATTTATTTAGGTTTTCGGGAGTTCCAATGTTAAGCAGTGTTTCTTTTGTCTACTGCCTCTGGTCTGAGGAGTGACATGGCCAGGATCTCAACTCTCTGTTGTTGTTGTTGTTGTTATGTGCCGCCGAGTCATTTGCGACTCA
>NW_006399759.1:13229136-13242961 GCF_000299155.1 Elephantulus edwardii
CCCTAACAGCAGACTTTCCCATGGCAATGCACCTTTTAATTTCCTGGCTGCTGATGCCAAGACTGTTGACTATGGAGCCAAGCAAACTAAAGCCGTGTACAATCTCAATCTCTTCACCATCCATCCTGATGCTTCCAATTGGTCCAGATACTGAAGTTAACGCCGCGATAAGAGATATACCTTTAACATGCTGGTTTGTTTGATACTTTTCTAAATCTGAACATTTACATTAAGACAGACTAGGAAGAAGGATTGGCCATCCACTTCTGAAATAGCAGGCCTCTGAAAACCGATGTACAAAAACCTCAACTCTCTACTCTGTGATAATTCAGGAGAAGGCCCTTGTCTTTACTCTTGTACTTGTTAAAGTGATGTCTTGACAGGATCTTGTATATTTTTGATCCCTTCTTGGCCTGAGGCCTGCTGGTAGGCCCAAAGATTCTAAGCTGTGGTAAGCAAAGAAGCAAATTGTGATGGAACTGTGGGTGGTGAGAGGGAGGTGCAGGTTTTCCCCTGTCCTGGGAGGTTGACTGATTTCTTAGGCAGGTGCCCAGCCTCTGTTCCTGTCTGCTGACTTGGGTTTAGATTGTACCTGTGGCAAGCCACTGGTCGGACCATTTTACAATCTCACCAGCAGTGTATGAGAGTTCACATCCTCTCCTGCTGTCCTATTAAACTTTGCCACTGCTTCTGAGGTGAGACGGTATCTCATTGTGGTTTTGATTTGTATCTGTCTTATTGCCAGTGATTTGGAGCATTTATTCATGTGTCTGTTGGCCATCTTTCTGAATATTTCCTTTATGAAATGCGTTTCTATATTTTTTGCCCACTTTGTGATCGGGTTATTAGTTTTTTTCTTTTTGGAGGTCCTGTAGTATTTTATAAACTTTCATTATGAGATCCTTATCTGAGTTGACAATGCCAAATGATTTGTCCCTGTCTGTAGGCTTTCTTTTCACCATATTGGAAAAAGTTACTCAAGCACACAGGGACTTAATTTTTAGAAGTTCCCCTTCATCCATTTTGCCTCTCCTGATTATTTCTTTCTGTTTATATTTGAAAGTGTATTATACTGTAGAATAGGCCTTCTAAGTTCGGTCCAATTTTGTCTTTTATGATTTTTATCATTTGGGGATTTACCCTTAGGTGTCAGATCAACCATGAGTTTGTTTTTTGTGCATGGTGTGAGGATGTGGATCCTGCTTCAGATTGCTGAATGTTGAAGTGCAGTTTTCCCAGCACCATTTGTTGAATAAAGTGCTTTTCCTGTCCCCATTTGATAGGTTTTGTTTCCTTGTCCTTGTTTAGTACCACTTGACCTTAGGTACATGGGTTAATTTTTGGATTATTGATTCTTATCAATTGGTCTATATGTCTTTATTGTACCAGTACCATGCGGTTTGGGTTACTCCTACTATGTAGTAGGTTTTGATCTCAAGGAGTGCTATACCTCACACTTCATTTTTGTTTTTCAAAAATGTTTTGCTTATTCAGGAACAATTTCCTTTCCAAATAAGCATGCCAGTGCCTTTTCTATCTTTTTGAAAACTGAGTTTGCTATCTGTAACAATTTTTTTTTTTTATGGAGGCATTATGTTGTGTTAAGCTGTGGGATACTTCTAAAACAAACTATGTCTTATTAGTTGCTTATTATTATTATTATCAATGTTTTGCAGTCAAACCTGAAAAGGGGTGGTCTTTTAAATTTTAATCATCAATATGTTCTTTGAATTTTGTTTCTACAACTAAGATGATCTTGGTGGGCTGATCTTAATTACAAGATTGGAATAGTCATGGCTGATTACTTCCTCCCTGGCTCCTATTCTTGGTCCTCCTTACACCTCTTTAGACTTATATCCCTAAAGAAATTAAAATAAATAAATACTTAGAGATAAAATTAATAAAATTAAAAATCTGTATTCTAGGAAAAATCTTCTGTGCTTGAATATAAAACTCCCTCCAGTGTAAGTCTAATTTAGTAATAATAAGTTAATGAGCTGCTATGAATGGACCTCTGTAGAGGTTTCTCTGTTGGCGTTGTCTGTAGGGAGTTGTGATGCTAACCCAAAGGAGGTCACCTTTCTGGTAGTTCAAATACACCAGCAGTTCTGAGGGAGAAACACGGGCAATCACCACCTCTGTGATTTATAACCTCTGCTAACCCACTGTTGGATTAGCTATGAACCACCTCTGGCTACACAGCAACTTTTTTAGTTGAGTTTTGTTTTTGGTTTTGAGTCGTCTTGTAGAGAGTCAGTAACAGTGCACTAACAGATTTTCATTCACACAGACCTAGAGTTGAATTTCTACCATATAGTTGGTCATTTAGTAGCTGTTGCATTGTTACTCAATCTTTTAAAGACTGAGTTTCTGCAGCTGAAAGAAAATGAGAAGAAGTACCACGTGGAGAATATATTAGACAAGGTGTGTAAAATATTTATCACTTCTTTGGTATATACCCAGAAAACAATAAAGCATAGCTATTGTTAAGCACAGTAATAACATTGACTATAACTGTGCAGAGTTTATAGATAAGCTTGGTGTAATTAGTCATGATGAAGGTAGAGTCCAGCTGCAGAGCAGATCAACAATTGTCCATGTACCAAATCAAGTTAAAGCTAAAGTTAATTAGAACAAGTTGATTGAAGGCAAAGTATGATATTCGGTATATTCTCCCTAAATGTAGAGGCCATTTCAAAAATAGATGTGAGGCATTAAATGAGCCAACGGTCAGACAAGTTGTGGAATAATATCCACAACTTTGAATAAAATGGCACCAAAATGAGTGGAAAGTAAGAAAATACCAGAAAGGGCCTCAGAACAGACTGAAATTTGTTCTGAACAAAGAGTAGTTAAAGCTATTGGAAGAAACAACAAAATTTTTAAAAGTTAAAAAAAAATATTTCAAAGAGTAACTCAGAGGAATCTTCAAAAACTTGGAGTTAAGGAAAAAATGTAAATGGAAAAATACACTTGATATTTCTTTAATGGAAAAAATGACCAAAAGTTCAATTCTCAAGACGTAATACTGATAGACTCTATATTGTGTGATGTGAGCAACGCCAAGGAAAAAATGAAAAGAATACAGGGTCCCAAAAGAATTGATTAAAGATTAACCATTGTTTCGGGTAAGAACTAATAATATAATAACGAATGATACTGAAGGAAGAATTTCAGACTTCTTTGGAAAACACTGACCACCTCCTCCCCACCCCACCCCCAAATAAAAGGACACCAGGAATTATTAAAAGGTCAGTTGAAATACTTCAACAAACAACAGAAACTCTGAACGTGCTCATTCATTTATGCCAGAAATGGAAAGAGGTAACTGGCAAGCCAGTTGGAAGAAATAGATTGACATTGAAGCTCCAGTCATGGTCTTGACTATAGTCGTACTTGCAAGGATGGTATTCAATAGAGCAACATTTTATTTCATTTTGTTGTACATAATGTTACTATGAGTTGGAGCCAATCCAAAAGTATGTAACAACAACATTATTATTATGATGATTATAATTATATGATGGTATGTGTCCACCATGCTAGTCACATAGGAAAAGTCATTTAACTTCTCACTTTCCTTATCTGTGAAATGAAGCACTTACTAGGAACTATCATACTGTGTTACATAGCACAAAGTATATAAATGACTCCAAATGTTGCCTGTCACAAAGTACTCCTTCGATTATTGTGAACTTTACTTTTTTTAGTTTAATAATAGATGCACCCTTGATTGGCATAGTTTACACTCTCTCTCACACTGGTAAGGAAACTATTTCCCCAGAGGGGAAATAACCTAAGGATCTTTTAGCTGTAAGTCCCAGAGTTCAACATACATATACTTGACTTCAAAATTCATGATTTCCACTCACCAAATTCTCACAAATCCAAGATGAGTCGTATCAAATTCTTGGTAATCAGTGTACCAATTCTAGTTAGGGTAATTGTTAATCTAGGCTGTCAGGGAGATGTGAGGTGAGCTTGAGGACTAAGTAAAGAATGCATGGCTTTGTGCTGGGGGGAGAAGTGAGAAGGAGAAGAGCTCTGTCCAGAGAGAGGGTCATGGGGAAGACTTTGTGGAGGGGTGACCTGTCCTTGATTTGCAGCTGTTCCCTGAACGGATATCAATTGTGAATTCCAGGAGAGCAGCCTTGAAATGAACTTAATATTTCTCCAGATGAGAAAAGGTGCCCTGAGGGAAGAAAAACCTGGCTGGGCTTTGACATTCAATTTCCAAGCACTTTAGCTTCTGAGAGAACTCTAAAGACGCCTTCCTAACCCACTTTTCTGCTACATTTCCCCTGCCCACTCCCTCCACCCCCACCCTTTCCCCTGCAGGCTGCTGCTCAAGCCACAGGCCATGGATTCTTTCAAGGGAGTTCACTCAGCAGTGGACACAAGGAAGCAGAATTCCTGACCTGGAGCTTCCTTTGCCAGCATGAAAACCAAAGTGAAGGAATAAAAGGGGGCAGGGCAGGATTACTAAAGGAAGATATGGCAATTTCCTGCTTGCTGCTGCTTCATTTTTTTATTCATTGATAGCCAATTCAGGGGAAATGCATTGCATTAAAAGAAAACAACACCCAGTGAAGTCCTTGAAGTGCAGGAGATCATTTTACATTTGATGCAAAATTTTAAAAGCCGTCCCTCCTTTTGATGCTATGTTAATATTTGCAATGGTAAGTCTTTCAGCATATGCTTCCCTGGTGTATTTGCTTGGGAGAAGTCCCAGATAACCCCTGAGAATAATATTCTCAAGTGCTATCTTTTGAGCAAATTGATAGGAAGAGTTTGATGCTGAGCTCCACAAAAGGATCCAAGCTGCTGTATCTCATGTACTTTCCCAGCAGACACCAAGGGCAACTTGCTAAAAGTTGTCAGGTCCATTCTGATTATATAGGAACTCTCTTCAGGAGCTCTGGTGGCCTAGTGTTAAGAAGTTGTGCTGCAATCCCAAAAGCATGAGGTTCGAATCTGCCAGCTGCTTTGTAGAAGAAAGATGAGCAATCTCCTCTCATGTGATTAAATTGCTTCTGAAAACACAATGGAGGGTCAGCTATTGGTTGCTTCTGACTTGATGGCACACAACAACAATGACAACATGTATGGTGGAGTGAAACTGCCGACCCTCACAATCTTTGCAGTGCTTACTCCCCTTGTTGCAACTACTATGGCAATTTTTCTCACTGAGTGCTTGTTTCTTATTTTCTGGCCCTCTGCTTTCTTAGAGAGTGTATCTTCCCCCAAAGATTAGTCTCTCCTGAGCACATTTCCGAAGTGTATGAGATGATGTGTTTCCCCCCACCCTATCTTCACTCTTAAGGAACACTTCCTCCAAAACAGATCCATTTCTCTTCTTGGCTGTTCAGGATATATTCCATATTCTTCCCAACACCGCAGGTCAAAGACATCAATTCTTCTTTGATTTTCCTTATTCATTGTTTAGCTGTCACGTGCATATAAAGGATATTACTAGGGCAGTTGTAGATTGTCATAATTTAAAATCTCCTACAAGATACGTTCCTGCTCAGCCTTACAAAGAAGTGGCAAGTACATAGACAAGAGTAACTGTTAGAAATGGGCCTACTAAACATAAGTTGGAAGTTCAAAATGCCTCAGAAGAAAGGCCTTGCAATCTGCATTAGAAAAATCAGTCTCTTGGAACCCTGTGGACCAGGGTCAATATGATTCTTAGTCGACTCCAAGGCACCTAACCACGAGAATGTTCCTGTCTGACCCACCACTGAGTTTCTGAGGCCATGAATCATACAGAAAGAGCCTGATTGCCCATCTTTCTCCCTTGGAGTCATAAGTGGAGTCAAGCCCCACAAAAGCAGATGTGCCAGCTTTAGGTTAGCAGCCACTAGATGTTCAGTTACTAGTGATAGAAAATAGTATTAAAATGAAAAGGAAAAACAAGAAGTGGAGAAAGCACAATTTAGGTGCTCCTTAGAGGCAAAGATGGTGAATTTTGACTCACCTTTTTAGGTATACTGCTTGGAAAGGGACATGGTGCCGGGAAAGAAGAGGGTCAGTAAAAGAGACAAGACCCTAAATGAGTTGGATCAATACATTGATTGTAACAATGGGCTCAAATATACAAGATGATGAGGGTGGCATGGGGTGGGGCAAAGTTCGGTTTTAGAGTTATAGGAACTCTGAGTTGTAGACACCTAACAATGGCACCTAACAACAACAACAACAACAACAAGGTCGATTCATTTTAACTCGAATATGTTATAAATCAGAGACTTTCTGTGTCTCCTGCTTTTGATAAATCATCAATTTTTTCCCTTTAGTTTCTTTCTATATATAAATGTGTATAATTTATACTTCATTAAAAGAAGAACCAACACACATACACACACACACCCCAACCAAACAAATGAACTAAAAAAAGCAAAACAAAAACACTTCCATCACACCTGACCATTTACTAAAACATACTGTTCTTCGTCACTATTGAATGTCTGGCAAACCATTTCTAGAACTGTTCCATTTTCTTCTTATTTTATCCCATATAAGCTTCCACTCTTAAGAGAGTATTCTCAACTGAGACTATTTTAGTTAGGGTAACTAGTGACATCTATGCTGGAGAATGTAATGATTACCTCCCTTCTCTTATCATACAGGCCTTAAACAAACAATAATTGATGTCAGCTATGACTCAAAGCAAGCTATGTACGTCAGAGCAAAACTGTGTTCTATAGAGTTTTCATAGAAGAATAATGTCAGTTCTTTGTTGTTTTGCTTGTGTCTTTGTTTTCCCCTGAGGTGTCTGGGTGGGCTTAAATTAATAACATTTTGGGTAGCAGACAAATGGATTAACTATTTCCAGTCCTTAGCTCCCCAGTCTATGCCAAGAAATTTAGAGTACAGCTGCTTAGCTGGCTAACTGGAAGAGATTCATATTTGTTCTCATTTCCAAGAAAGGAAATCCAAGGGAATGTGGAAATCATCCAACAATATAATTAATATCATGCAAGCAAAATACTTCTAGAGATCATTGTAAAATGACTAGTGCATAGACAGAGAACATCCAGAAGTACAAGCTGGACTTAGAAGAAACTGTAGCACCAGAAATACCATTGATGACATTAAATGTATCCTGGATAAAAGTAAAGAATACCAAAACAACGTCTTTTTGTGCTTTATTGACTATACAAAAAAAATATTTGACTGTGTGAGTCATAACAAATTGCAACTAACACTGGGAATATAAGAACACTTAAAAATACTCTTGGGAAACCTGTAAGTATACCAAGAAACTGTTATGTGAACAGAGCAAGGGAACACTGCATGGCTTAAAATTAAGAAAGGTGTGTATCAAGCTTGCAATCTTTCTCTTAAGAGATTCAATCTATTACTAAGAAAATTATTCAAGAAGCTGTATTCTATGAAGAAGAATGTGGATCAGGAATGGATGAAGACACATCAAGAACCTTGGTTATGCTTTTGACACAAACTTGTTTGTTGAAACACTTGCTGCAATTGATCAAACATTGTAACCTTCAGTATGGATGTCAACTCAAAAAAACAAAACATCTCACCACTGGATGATAGGCAACTCCATGATAGAGGAAACATAGGCACAGTCCAAAATCAATACACTTGGCACCAGTAACCAGGAGATCAGAAGATATATTGCACTAGAAAAGTCTGCAGTCAGGGATCTCTCCAAATTATTGAAGAACAATGATATGATTTTGAGGACTAAGCTGCACTTGATTCAGACAATGATCTTTTCAATCACTTGCTATGCTTCTGAAAGCTGCAAAATAAATACGATTTACAGAAGGAGAATTTATGTCTTTGGGCTGTGGTGTTGGAGAAGAGTATTGAAAATCCTGTGGACTGCCAAAAGGACAGATATATCTTGGATAAGGTGTAAACAGAGTGCTCTTTAGAATAAGAATGATGAAACTTTGTCTCAAGTGCTTTGGGCATGTTGCTTGAAGAGGCTATTCCTTGGAGAAGGACAGCAAGGAGAATAAGACCCTCAACCAGATGGACTGACACAGTAACTGCTGCAATGAACTCTAATGTGTCAGAGATGATGAGGATGGTACAAGATCAGACAAGGTACCGATCTTTTGTTCATGTTGTTGTTGTTATGTGCCATTGAGTCGTTTGCGACTCATAGTGACACTATGTATAACGGCCCTAAACCCTGCTCTATCCCGTGCCAATCGCATTGCCTCTGACACACCCATCCCGTTTACCCCAGTCACTGAATCAATCCACTTCATAGAGGGTCTTCCCCTCCTGCGCTGTCCCTCTACTCTACCCAGCATGATGTCCCTCTCCACAGACCTGTCTTTCCTTGCAACATGTCCAACTTGTGTCAGACGAAGCCCCAGAATCCTTGCCTCCAAGGAGTAGCCTGGTTTAACCCTCTCTAGGATGAATCTGTTTGTTTTCTTGGCAGTCCATGATACATTTAATACTCTTCTCCAGCACCACAGCTTTTCTTCATAGGGTCACTAAAAGTGACTTGAATAGAAGGCATCTAACAACACCACTTCATATTCAGGAACTTCATACTGGCTCTCTCATTTCTGTGGAATGGGAACTGGCTCAAAATTAAGCCTCTAGCACGTTACTGAAATTGTAAATTGCATAGAGAAATATATTGCCCAACATTCTCACATGGAGTCCCTGGTGTATTCAAACTACAAAAGGAGTGTGACCTTTGGATTCTTGAAGGTGTAGGCCACCAAAGCTTTCTATATTGACTCTGTTATTACGTATTGTCAAGTGGAGCCTGCTCTTACTGACCCTCCAGTGCATTTTCGCAGGCAGTACATTTCACAGATTTCCTGCCTTCCTCCACAGATCAGCTAGTGGATTTGAACCAGGTACCTTTGGATTGGCAGTGCAATTCCTTACCACTATGCCATCAGAACTCCTCATATTGATATAGGGTTTCTGGAATGCTATTTATTTTAATTTTCCCATATCTATGAGTGGTTGTTTATTTTGTTACTCATACTTCACTATAGCCAGTGTGCTCTCCGTAGAGAAAACTCTTCTATGGTCTGGAGTAAGTACCTCGTCATTCTCTTTCCCATAATCCTACTTACTCCTCTGATATCACTTAGCACTTCACTTACATAGATTTTGTATAGATTGACTGATTTATCTCTTCTTGCTTTATTAGTTTTATGTTCTATATAAGCAGAAGCTTTTTCTGTCAACTGTATTAGTGCACGGTACCCAAAACAAGAATGTTAGCTTACTTACCATACCCTGAAAACTATTTCCTGTATTTGAAATTATTGAAATGTATACCTATTTACCGAGCATGTTGTTTGAAGTAAAAGCTCTTTGACTTAAGTATGGTAGAACATAAACAGGCGGATTTTATTGTTATTTTGTTATTGGAATATTCAATGTAGAATGAAGTGGGTTTCATTTATTAACAATTCTGGAAAACTCTGATGAGAAGTTGAACTGATACATCATTCTACGTATAAGGCACTAGTTCTGAAGTAAGATCACCTAGGCAATTTGGGGCCATATTGTTTGTTTGTTTGTTTGTTTGTTTGTTTGTTTGTTTATTATCTTAGATGGTAAGCTAGACTTTACCTTTTCTGTGTTTCTGTTGTTGCTATGTGCTCTCAAGCAGAAATTAATTTATAGATGACCCTACAGTGGATTTTCAGAATCTATAAATAACATGGGAGGAGGTTACTCATCTTTGTTTCTCAGAGTAACTGATGTATTTAAACCACCTGCTTCTGAGTTGACAGCATGACTCCCTATGCACTAGGTCAATAGAGCTTTCAAGGACAGACATTCCAATTATTCTGAATTCCAGGATCTAGTACTATGGCTCACATAAAATATAGTATCCATCATAGCTAGTTAATACCATTGCTGGTTAATACACAAGCCACAACCATATACGTTGTGTCCTGGGAGCTTCTTGTTTAAATAAATTAGAACTTGGTGGGCCTTTGTGATTAAAAGTTGGAGCCTGAGAGCCTCTTTTTTGAAGCAGTTGGATTCTGAAAGGTAAGTCCTTTTTAATTTGATTAATAGTCACATGTGGGCTGGTAAGTGCTTTTTATTTAATTAGCAGTCACTTGTGAGCTGTTTGATTTTTTTTTAATGTAATTATCAATCAGTTGTAGGCTGAGAATTATTGTTTAAAGCAATTGGGATCCAATGAGTGTGCCTTTGTGATTAAAAGTCATTTGAGTCCTTAAGCCTGTGGCCCTTAGGCCTTTTGTGAAGATGTATCTGCAATTAGAGTTATAAAATATATTTTCAGTTTGTTGCATTTGGGAGAACATTGTTCTAATTGGTAAAACACTTGTCTGTCAGTTTACTGTCCTGAGGTAACTTGTGAGTTGCTATGATACTGTAAGCTATGCCATGGCTATGGTGTGTCAAATGCCAGTGTGTTACCCATGGTAGACAGGTTTTAGTAGAGCTCCCAGATTAAGACAAATTAGGAAGTAGGATTGGCCATCCACTTCTTAAATAACAGGCCTTTGAAAATCCTATAAACAGTATAGGAATGTAGATGTTGTTATGTGCCATTGAGTTTCCTGTGACTCATAGTAACCCTATATACATTAGGTCTGAAACCTGCCCTATCCTCCACCAATCTCTTTATCCCCAACAGACCTAGTGCCATTGCTCCTGTCACTGAGTCAATCCATCTCATACTGGGTCTTCCTTTTCTATGCTGTCTGATCCTCCATCCTTCCAAGAATGATGTCCCTGAGACAGAGCCTTAAAATCCTTGCCTCCAAAGAACAACCTGTTTTCACCCTCTCCAGGACAGACCTATTATTCTGCTGGCAGTCTATGGCTGGTGTGTTCAACACTCTTCTCCAGCACAACCTGTCAAAGGCACCAATCCTCCTTCTATCACCCTTAGTCATTTTTACTCTCTGATGCATATCAAGTAATTGTGAAGACCATGGCCTAGATTAGGTACACCTTAGTGTCCAAACTGACATTGTTGTTCTTCAATACTTTAGAGAGATCCTTGGCAGCAGACTTTCCCAATGTAATTTGCCTTTAAATTTCTTGATAGCTGGTGCCAAGAGTGTTTTATGGAACCAAGCAGGCTGAAGTTATAAACAGTCTAAATCTCTTCTCTATCCATCATGAAGCTGCCAATAGGCCTGGTGGTGAGAATCTTTGTTTTCTTGATGTTGAGCTTCAATCCATATTAAAGACTAAAGATCTGTAGCAAATGCCTCATGTCCTCTTCAGTTTCAGCAAACAAGATTGTGTCATCTGAATAAATCAGGTTGTTCATGGATCTTCCTCCAATTCTGAGATCACATTTCTTCTCAGAAAGTCTAGCTTCCTGAGTGCTCTGTTCTGCATATAAATTGAAAAGGTGTGGAGATAGAATGTGTATCTATAATGTTCACACGTCCTGATCCTGAACCATGGAGGGTTTCCCTGCTCTGTATTAGTGGTAGAACCAAGATTGGAAAGTCAGTCAAAATAAGGAAAAAATAATGGTAAGCATTTTTTAATAATTAGAACATGGAATGTACATAGCATTAATGTTGAAAAACTAGAAATTGTGGAATATTAAGTGGAATGCATAAATATTGACATTCTAGGCATTAGTGAGATGAGATGGACTAACTTTGACCACTTTGAATCAGATAATCACTTAGTATATTATGCTGAGAATGAAAAACAGAAGAAGAATGATGTCACATTCATAGTAAAAAAAATCAATTCCAAGTTTTATACTGAAACACAATGTTGTGAGTGATAGGATAGTTATTCATATACATATAAGGAAGACCTGTTAAATAACTATTATTCAAATATACAGTCCTATATTTAGAGCCAATAGGAAGAAACTGAAAATTGTTACCAAATTTTGCAGTTTGAAAATGACTGAAAATGCAATCAGGAAGCTTTAATGATAATTGATGACCAGAATGCCAAAGTTAGAAACAACAAAGAAGGAATAGTAGTCAGAAAATATGGGGTTGTTGACAGAAATTAGTTTGGAAGTAGAATGATTGAATTTTATATTTTCAATTTATTCATTGCAAATACTTAAAAAAAAAACCCACACAAATAGTAACTTTACACATGGACTTCACCTGATGAGCTAAATAGGAGTTAGATTGACTATATTTGTGGAAGGAATTTCTGGAAAAGTTCAATATCAGCAGTGAAAACTAGCCATGGGGTAAATTGTGAGTCAGACCATCAATTACTCATGTGTAAGTTTAAACTGATGCCGAAGAAGATTAAAACAAGTCCATGAGAGCCACAATATGACTTGAATCTATTCCAATCTGAATTTCAAAATCATTTCAGAATAGGTTTGACGCATTGAAGACAAACAATGAAAGACCAAATGAGTTGTGGAATGATATCATCCATGAAGAGAACAAAAGGTCATTATAAAGACAGAGGAGAAAGAGAAAAACCAAAATGGATATCAGAAGAGAATCTGAAAATTGCACTAGGGTGTCAAGTAGCCAAAACAAAGGGAAAATATGTCCAAGTAAAAGGGCTTAACAAAATATTTCAAAGAACAGCTTGAGAAGACAAAGCAAAGTACTCTAATTGAATGTGCAGAGAGTTGGAATTGGAGAATAAAAAGAGAAGTACTTGCTCCGCAGTTCTGAAGCTAAGAGAATTGAAAAACAAATTTAAGTCTTGAGTCACAATATTGAAAGATATTATGGGCAAGATATTAAATTACTCTGAATTATCAAAAGAAGATGAAAGGAATACACAGAGTCGCTGTACCAAAAGGAAACGTCACTGAAAAAATTTCAGGAAGTATCGTAAGAATAAGAGCCAATGAGAATAAAGGAGAAAATTTAAACTGCACTGAAGACTTTGGCAAAATATAAGGACCCAGAAATCAAGGGGATACCAATGGACTTGTTTCAATTCATGAATGTATTCCTGTATTTTCTCACCAGTCAGGAAATTTGGAGGACAGTTACCTGGATTGGAACAAGGCTATATTTGACTCCATTCCAACGAAAAGTTATTCAACAGAGTGTGGAAACTATCAAACAGTATCATTAAATTACATTCAAGCAAAACACTGCTGAAGATCATTCAAAAATGGCTAGAACAGTACATAGCTATGGAACTACCAGAAGTTTAACAAGGATTTTGAAGAGGCTATGGAACCAGTGATTGGTATTGCTGATGTCAGTTGGATTCTGGCTGAAAGTAGAGAATTCCAGAAGAATGTCTATTTATGCTTTCTTGACTATAAAAAGGCATTTGACTGTGTGGATCGTAACAAATAATAGCTAACATTGAGAAGAATAGGAATCCCAGATCACTTAATTATGCTCATGTCAAAACTATCTAGACCAAGAGGCTGTTGTGTAAACAGAGCAAGAGAAAACTATATGGTCTAAAATTAAGAAAGGAGTGTGTCAGACTTGCATTCTCTCTCAATAGCTATTCAATCTGTATGCTGAACAAATTATCTTAGAAGCTAGACTTTATGAAGAAAGATGTTGCATCAAGATCAGGAGACTCATTAATAGACTGCATTATATAGATGACACCACCTTGCTTGCTGAAAGTGAGGAGGACTTGAAGCACTTTTTGCAGAACTTAAGAAAGAAAAATGTTTACTAAAAGACAACATCTCAAGCACTGCCAATAGAACAAGCAAATATGTCTTGGAGAAAGTGCAGCCAGAGTACTCCTTGAAGGGAAAAATGATAAAGCTTCACATACTTCCGGCATGTTGCTAGGTGAAGCTATTCTCTGGAGAGAAATACCATACTTGGAAAGGCAGAGGGTAAGGGAAGAAAAGGACGATCCTCAACCTAGTGGGTTGACACAGTGACTG
>NW_006399759.1:13243619-13255018 GCF_000299155.1 Elephantulus edwardii
AATAGCAGAAAAATTTATAGAAACTTACCTGGGTTAGGAAAGAGACAGGAGTTATTGTCTCTGCAACACTGAATTTCTGTTCTGTATTGGAAAAAGTGCATTCATTAAGGATTATCCAGATGATTAATGTAATTAATGACACTAAACTGTCCACCTCTAAAAGGCAAATGCAGTTTACACACACAGACACACACACATATATTGTTACTGTTGTTACTGTTTGCTGTCAAATCAGAACTAACTCAATACTGACCCTATAGTGGGTTTTCAGAGGCAGTAAATAGCATCCAAGGAAAATGTTCATGCTACAACAGCAAAGCACATGGTACATTTGAACTGCATGCCTTTGTGATTATAGCAAACATCCTTACCCCTAGGCCACCAAAGCTTTTGTCAATTCAAACGCATAAACACACACATTTGTGCTTGTTGTTGTGTACCTTCAAGTTGGAATCAGCCCGTAGCTGATCTTCCAGTGTGAATTCAGAAACAGTAAATGTTAAGAGAGAAGATTGTCCATATTTCTACCATAGGCCTGCTGGTTGATTCAAACCACATATCTTTATGTTGGGAGTGCAATTCCTTACCACTAAGCCACTGGAGATCCATATACATACATACATTTTAGTGTCTCTCTCTCTCCCCGCCCCCCCACCCCTCTCCATCCTAATGGCTTACTGTCAAGAAGTTGTGCTGCAGTTTCAAAGGCACACAACTTGAATGTAGCTGCTCCACAGGAGAATGGGCAATCTCCTTCTGGACAATTAACTGCCACTGAAAACCTGCTGAATCAGTTCTAACTCAACAGTACTCAACAACAACAACATATATGATAGATTAGGGAGCTCAGATGGCATACCTTGTTGTTTTTGTTATGTGTTGTTGAGTCACTTGAGACTAATAGAGACTCTATGTACAACAAGGGAGCTCTGGTGGTCTAGTGGAATAAATGCTGTGCTCTGAACCCTACTTTATCTTGAGCCAACCTTATTGTCTCTACCACAACTACCCCCATGTCTTCAGTCACTAAGTCAATTTATTTCATCTCTTGTGCTGTCTCTCCACCCTTCCAAGCATGATGTTCCTCTCCAAGCAGATGGAACTTCAGAATCCTTGGTTCTACGGAACAGCCTGGATTCCTCCTTTCCAGAATAAACCTGTGTACTCTCCTACCAGTCCATTGTATATTTGATATGCTTCTCTAGCACCACAATGCTAAGTCATCAATTATCCTATCATCTCTAGGTTTTGTTCAGCTTTCTGATGCATAGCACATAATTGTGAAGACCATGTCCTGGATTAGGTGCACCTTAGCCTCCAGACTGACATCGTTGCTCTTCAGTGCTCTGGAGAGATCTCTGACAGCAGATTTTCCCAAAGCAATTCATCTTTTGATTTCCTGGCTGTTTATAAAAAGAAAGGTGATTGTGGAGCCAAGTGAACTGCTGTTAACAATCTGAATCCCTTTATCATCTATCATGATGCTGCCAATCATCCCAGTGGTGAGAATCTCGGTTACATAATTTATATACATATATTAAATATATTTTAATATGAATCATTCTAGCTTAGTAATAAGGAGATGTGATGTTAGATCAAAGACACAGGCTTAAAAAGCACAGCCTCCCCACTGATGACCTATGGGTAATGCTTTGGGCTTTAATGACAATGAGTTGATTTCAACTCAATAGCACATAACAATCACAACAATGTGTGTGTGTGTGTGTGTGTGTACGTGTGTGTGAGTACAGTAACAACAAAAGAAATAAAAGAAGGAGCTTCTGAGTTAGATTAAGTACAATAAAACACTCATTGGATTCTTGCTTTAGATTTTGGGCTTATGGCTCTCAGAACATTTCGTTTAATTGACCTACCATCATTTTTAGGCCTACTCTACTCTCTCCTAAATTTTGTATAATCTCTGTGGTCTTAAAAACTTGCAAGTGGCATTCCAAAATAGTAAGCTTTTAATGATAAGCAGGAGAGATGGTGGTCCTTGGAACTCCAGCCCTCAGAGTTTACTGGACTGGAGAATGATGGCAAAGAAAAGGTGGACCAAAATGCTGAAAGACCAAAAATAAATATACATAAGAACAACCACCAAAAAAAAAAAACCAAAAAAACCCAAAAACCCCTCTCACCACATTGTCATTTTGTAATTCATTGTAGCATTAGCTGGTGTTTTGTCAATAATTTTAGAGGAGATTCAGGTAAAAAGTCAATGAATGTCCTAATATTTCTGCCACCAGACCTGAGATGGTCTGTGCTGGTCAGCTAGAGTGGGAGACCTAGCTCATTAAACATAATTTCTGGATGCTGTGACCACACAAAGTACAGTTTTCCTTATGAAAACTTACTTTCATTGAAAGGTTCAGTGTTCACAGAGTGGTTATGTGCTTGATTCCTATCCAAAAGATTGGTGGTTTAAATCCATCCAGTGGCTCTGTAGGAAAATGACCTGTCATCTGTTTCTTTAATGAATCTTCTGTAGTGTAGATTACAGTCTAGAAAACAATATATAGAGAATCTATTTTGCAACCTGGGATTGCTGCCAGAAGAAATCGACTTGATGACATCTACTGAGACCAATACAACTTTGTTATTGAAGCAATAATACATTTCCAGTCTAAACACACCTTCTTAGCAATGAAGAAAACGTCTGTTGACTTATTTCAGGTAGTTCTTAGAATATTTTAAAATGGAGACTTTTATCTGTGTCTAAAGCTCTCTTCTCACTCATCTCCCTTCCTCCCTTTCATGCTCCTCTCCTTAAACACACTATTGTTATTGGTGATAGATACCATCTACTCAAGTATGAGTCACAGAGAACTTATAAGCAAGGGATCTTCCTGGACTATCCTGTGCCACCATCATCATCATCTCTGACATACTTAAACTCTTCTTTGCAGTCGCAGTGTCACTCTACCTTGTTGAGGGTCTTCTTATCCTTTACTGACCTTCCTTCACTTTCCCAAGCACGAAATTACTTTCTGAGGAATGGACCCTCTTAACAACATGCCTAAAAACTGTGAGAGGAAGCTTCACCACCCTTGCCTCTACGAAGTATTCTGCTTAAATGCATGGAAAATATTGAGTTTTCCAGGAAGTGGAATTCTACTTCTCACAGTAGTTTACATTTGTTAGAATTCTTCCACCTTCAAGTAATAAAAATTTTCCTTAAATTGTCTGAATGATCAAAAGGACTTGTTTCAAGGGTAGTAGGAGTTCTGGATGTGTTGGTGAAGAAAGGAAGTGTTTTAGAAATAATTTTGATATTGAATCAAAGGTTTAGACATTGTCAGAGCTCACTCTAACCATGATTCATCGTTGTTTTTTTCTTCCTGGCTTTTCCTTTTCATTCTTCACCGCTACTGTTGTCAAGTTGCTTCCAACTCAAGGAATTCTTCCAGTAGATTCCATAAGCTTTATTAATGAGAAGAGACTTCCTTTATTTCTCTTGCAAAATAGCCCATAAAAGTCAGGGTGGTGGTGTTGTATACCATTGAACTGGTACTGATCCATAATAGCTGACTGTTCAGTGACTTTTTAGGAGCTGTAAATAACACGGGAGTAGATGGCCTATCTTTTGCCCACAGAGCAGTGGGTGGATTTGAACAGTGCACCTTTGTAATTATAGTACAGCTTCTTACTGCCAGGTAAACCAACAGAACTTCCTAAAAAGCAGGACTGTTGTTGTTGTTAAGTGCCGTCCAGTCGCAGGCGACTCATAGCTACCCTATGGAGAGTCCTTGAAGCTTCGGTGTCTTTCATCCTTGCTCCAGGTTCATAGGGTTTCCGGAGGCAAGCTGTTATGAAAGTGGATGCCTCTCCTCCTTCCAAGCTTGTTTAATCGGGGAGCTCCACCCCACTCTTTGTTCGTTTTGGGTAGCCAACCATTAATGAATGCATTTGACTTATCAGTGTCACAGTGCTCAGCCTCACAGCAACCACAAGTGACCGCGGGACGGCAACTTGTACACCAGGGCTATACGACCTAGAGGAATGTCTGAACAAAAACAATGAAAGACAGGTCCGAGGGCCGCGGATTGAAAGTCACCCACCTTTGGCTTGGTAGCATCGCTTTCTGTCCACTGGGCCAGCTGATCTCTCTCTCTCTCTGTTGATATTTTTGTTATGTGCCCTCGAGTCGCAGGCGACTCATAGCGACTCTATGAAGGAGAGTCCCCTCGACACTTGGGTGCCTTTCATCCTCTCTTCAGGTAGGGAGTGGTTAAAAATATTTGCTCAGTAATATGTGTTCCCGGCTTTGAATCTTCAGTTCTAGAGGGCTTAGTTGGGAATAAATTTCTTAATCATTTTATCATCTGCTAAATTTTATGAATAATAGTGTCTACCTCAAAGAATTGTTTGAGAGATTCAATGATTTGTTGCTGCAGGCAGATATCACGGGTTGGATTATAGACCATAACAATCAAGTCCACACCACAATAAAGTGAGTCACAGGTATTTGTTTTTTTGTTTTTCATGGCATCTGAAAATTATATTATCACTATATTATAATCTATTGAGTATACAATAACATTATAGAACCATTGAACAGTACAAGAATTACCAAAATGTGACACAGAGATATAGAGTGAGTACATGATGTGGAAATAACAGCACCAACAGACTTTCTCAGGGCCGGGTTTCCATGGACCTTCAATTTGTAAAATATGGAATATCTATAAACATAACGAAACACAATATACCTGTACTCCGTTCTTAGCGCAGTGCTTGGCACAAATAGAATTGTCAGTACAGCTTTGCTATTTTTCTTCCTCTCAGTAGGTGGAAATTCTCCATAAGGTGAAACCCTCCTACTTCTGTGAATTTGGCTTTGGTAGTATAACCAGTATTCAGGGTATTGTTATCAAGCAAGTCAATTAGCCTCGTACTTTGCAAGAAACTTTAAAAAGCAGAAGCAGAAGATAAACTCGACAACTGGTACTTTCTAAAAATCAAATCCTTATGCTCATCAAAAGACTTCTCCAAAAGACTAGAAAGAAAGCCTGCCGATTGGGAACAAATATTTAGCAACAACATGTCTGACAAGGAACTAATCTCAGCAATTTATAGAAAACTTAAACTTCAAAAAGATAAATACCCTACATTAAAAATAGGCAGAGGACAAAGGCATAGTGTAAGAAGACATTCAGGTAGCTAATACATGAAGAAATGCTTGCCATCATTAGCCATTGTTGAAAGATGCTAGCAAACTATTCTGTCCTGGAGAGGGTGAAACCAAGTCGCTCCTTGGAGTCAAGGATTTTGAAGGTCTTTTTTACATACTTGGAGCATGTTTCCAGAAGGGACCAGTCCTTGGAGAAGGACATCATGCTTGGAAGGGTAGAAGGGCAGTGAAGGAGAGGAAGACCCCAGATGAGATGGATTGGCACAGTAACAGAGTGTGTGTCAGAGTCAGTCATCTGGCTCAGGATAGGGAAAGCTTCAGAGCTATTTTACACAGGGTCACTATGAATTGCAGGCATTCAACAGCACATAACAACATAAAAATAATAGTGAATTTATGTACAATTGAATAAAAACCCACCTTGTCCTGCAACATCCTCAGAAATGCTCTATGATTGAGCTCTTTATTGCAGCCGCTACGCCAGGTCATCTTGCATTTGTTTACGCAGTGGGCATGGCACAGGATCACTTGGTACAATGGGAGCTGCCATAAATGGTCTCTCCACCCCACACCTCATGGATGTAAAACAGAGATACAGGGACAACTCCAATGAAAGAAAGCTGTGCTGATCCAATAAAACAACAGATACCATAGATAGAAATGCACAGCCCTTCCTCTAAGGAGTCTGCACGTATGAATTCCAACTTCCCTCCTCTAGTTTTGAGTTTCCGAAGAGCAAGACCTCCTTAATGCAGAGAGGTCTTTTATGCATTTACCTAAAAGAAGATCACTTCTATCTCTTCCTACAATCAGGCAGCAAGTACTTACTGAGTACTGATCGCCTGCCAACAGCATGCAGCAAGTACCCTGTGATGTAGAGAGATAGACATGCAAAGGAGAGAAATAGATTTGGGAATCATTTACATCCTGGGGAGAGAGGAACTGCTGAAAGCAGATGAACTCCCCACAAAGACAGGTGGAGAGGGGAAGGAATAGAATCCAGTCTCAGGAGACTCCTCCACAGAGAAGGAGGTTGGAGGTATGCCAGCTGGAGCTGAATGACAACAAACTTCAGAGAAGTTGGTTCTGCACAGGCCTGGGCGATGCGGGGAAGCGGTGCATGAAGGAATCCCTTGCATCAGTGCCACGTAGATGAAGGACACTGACATACAAGCACTTTGAAGGCACAGGACTGTATGTTTACTCCCTCCTTAGCACAAAGCTTTGTTTCTTAAGTGACCTCAGGCAATGCACACATTAATAAAATTTCCAAATCTTAATATCGCTATTGCATCCTTTAATGTTGCAAAGAGACAATATCATTTTCTCTTCCCTCCGAGTAGAGGAGCAATTGATAGAGATACAGCTACCTTACCTTGTATGCTGTGGTTAGTGTTATCTTAGCAAGCCTCCCTGAGATGTCTTCAGTGCTTTGCAGAGATCCAAAAACATGATAATTTCAGAAATACATGGCATCCTTAGGGACGCTGAAGCACACAGAGTTGTTGAAGCATATGAGCTAAACTGATAGGTTTTTAAAATGATTGACAATTACCGATAGCTCAATGTTTTAACACTTATTTCTCACACTCTGTGAGTGAACGCAATGCTTTAATTTCTGTTTCTTAGAGGATTCGTAAGTCACCTATTGCAGAAGAAACTTTTCGAATTAAAGAGAAATTTTGTGAGCAGAATTAACTGGATGAGATCAGATGATTGCTTGATTCCTGAGCCATGCACTATTTACTTCATTCACCCTTTCTGCCATGCCGTGACCCTCTCCATGTCCCATGACTCCTTTCACTACCCCCTACCCCCACTACAGTAAAAACAAACTTTCTCACCTACTAAACAAGTGTTAAATATAGTACAATGGGAAAGGCAAACTTTTTTGGAACTCAAACAAAATGTAACAACACATAAGGAAAGATAAGCAGGTATATAGACAAAACCAACAACCTTTTCATAGACTCTAGGGCATGTAAAAGGAAGTTCTGGTGGCCTAGTGGTAAGAAGCTACACTGCAAACCCAAAGGCACACAGTTCAAAACTGCCAGCTGCTCTGTTGGAGAAGAATGGACAATTCCCTCCCAAGCAAATTACTGCTTCTGTAAACCTGCTTCTGGGTCAGGAATTGGTCGGTTCCAACTTGGTTGGTACACAATAACAAGAGGGCATGTAAGCTCCAGTTGCATTTTCACCATATTGGCCTACTGGTGAGGTGTTGAGCTACCAACCAAAAGGTCAGCAGTTCAAAACCAACAACCATTCTATAAGAAAATGATAGGTAGTCTCCTTCCACACTCAATGAAGGCTCACAGTCAGATTCTACTTTATAGCTGTGAATTTGATCTTGGTGGGTTTCTTGGGGTTCTAGTGTCCCACTTGTAGTCTGTGCTGGCACCTGGTGGGGATATATATAACAGTTTAGAATGGAAAGAATGTCCATTGGTGACCAATTTCTATTTTTTTAAGTTATTTTATGAAGTGATGAATCCTGGTAATGTGATTGTGTACAATTTTTTGGTGTCTTTTGGATTTTATGCAGCAAGATTAGCTTTATAAGCAAAGTTGTGGCTTCTTGTGAGTCACTGGGAAACTTTTTTTAATGGTGATTTAATTTTTGACAGAAAACCTTATTTTCTTTCAGCAATAGTGCATGTTCAGCCGGCATTGTAGCATCCTTGTTTATACTGCATGTAATAACTTTTTAAATTGTCAAGGTCTCCTCTTCTTATTTACAAGCCAAAAGTATTTCCTTTATAATAACAATTCATTGTAGTAATAATTTTCTATAGTATTCAATCTTTTGTTCTTTATCTGGATACGAAGACCAGAAATACCGGTTTTTAGGTTTTTTTAAAATTTTCAGTTAGTATACATTGTGGTTCACACTTTCCCTCATTGACATTTTATTGATACAATCATTCTCATATATTGTGTCTTATAAAATTTATCACCACTGAACTACGTCAACAGGCCTCCACTGGATCTTTCCCATTTCTTTTACCCCTTCCCTCCACCCACTTCTTTAACATTGTGATCCCTTTTACCCATCTTCACACCTCTGCTCTCACCCCTTCACCCTTTGGACCCCCATACACATTTTACAAGTTATCGTTCTTTTTTTTTACTGTAATGATTTTATGCAATATTTGCTTTTATGAAATTGGGTTCGTTCACTCAGCATAATGCTCTCCAGTCTCTCCCAAGTTATGCATGATTTTTCAAAGTTGTTGCTCCTGAGTGTTGCATATTATTCCATCTATTGAATATACCACAGTTTCTCAAGCCATTCAGAATTTCACGTTTTGTAAATTCATATGTGGGTGTGGAGTTGGTATTGGCATTATTCTGTTGTTTGTTTCTGGAAAAAAATGTTTGTTTGTTTGTTTGTTTTTTAAAGGCATGAACTCTTTAAAGAATGACAACAGTCTAGGTAATTTCTTTTCTCTTCTAGCAAGTATGAGGATCAACCTGAAAAATAGAAATTCTTGACAAGCTTTCTGTCTTTGTGAAATTAGAAGTTTATTTTCAATAGTAAAAATTATTAAAATGACATTAGATGATGATAAAAGAGTGGTGATATTGCTGAAGAAAAGGATTGGACCAGATAATAATGCCCAAGATTAAATGTGTGGAAAAAGAAGGGAAGTGAATGGCATAAAGCCATCTTCTTCTTTAAAAATATAATGGACCCTACTATGCAAAATGCCAAAACTTACCTAGGTCTGACGCAAAAGATATTGAAGTGGATTTTTTTTATTTGTATTTATGAAAATCAATGCATTTGGAAATTATAAAGGACCAAGCAAGACTTCATATTAGTCTGGAGCACACAATACAGTATAGAGGTTATGAGACTGGCCTACTAAGGAACAGACCTACAACCTGCTATTGTAGAAGAAATAAAGACATTCTTTGCTCTGTGTGTACTGATGATTATTCATTTCTTGCTGTGACTCAGATATTACAAGTCTTGTGACTTCTCTCTGGGAAGTTACAGCAAGAAAACATGATAATGGCAATTCAACAACCACGACCAAAGGAAGTTCTGTCTATAATTAGCCTCACAAATTGCCTCCAGTCATAAGTGCTCTCAATAGCTGGTTAAAAGAAGTATGCCTGTCTACCAATGTCATGGCAGTTGATGAAAGCATGGTGCCATTCAAGGACTACTCATGAAAATTTAATGTATATCAATGAAAACCATCAGTCAACTGCTGCTTCAGACTCATAAGCTATTTTTTGTAGGCCAGTTTGATATCTACTCTGAAATAAGCCTCTCTCCCTTGATGAGATTGTTTTACTTGAACTATGTCCTTCACAGGGAACTGTGGAGGCTTAGTGGTAAGGGAGTTACATTGTCAACTAAGGGCATGCAGTTTCAATCTACCAGCTGCTCTGCAGGAGAACGATGGACAATCTCCTCATGAGGATTTACAGCCTCTGAAAATCCACTGGAGGGTCAGTTATGATTTGATTATGACTCAACAGCAATGAGTAAGTGAACACCAAAATAACAGTTGTTTAATGGAAAGCTGAATAAAAGAAGACTGTATGCTGTAGGCCCAGTGTAAGCAAACAGAGACTACAAGAAATGATGAAGAGGAAAGGTAAATTGCACTGAAAGAATTGCTGTTTCATAGCAAAGGATGTGTGTCAGCAGTAAAGCAGCAGGACAATAAGCCTGTGACTGTTTTGTTGGTGTTTTTTGTTTTTTTATGGTGGGTTTTTTTTTCTCATTTCACCACAATCCAAACTAAATAACTTGTGTCAAAATAAAGAACAAAAATAGTCCCCCCTCAATAATTCCTAGCCCAAGAGCAGTTATAGACTAAAACCTCATTGCGGAAGAGCGGACTGGTTTGACCAGAGGCACAACAGGTATGAAGTGAATGGTATTTTCTCAAATGGCAGCATTGATTGCTGCATTTTCCTTTTGATCTTAGCATTGTAAACAGCTTTACAATGTGGTATTCTGACAATGGGTGAAGATGTGACCAACTTCCTTTCAGGTTTGTTCTCATTGGGCAGATTACTGTGCATCAGGATGTCAAAGGAAGAGAAAGATACTCCTTTCCTGTGAAGAACCAGTCAGGAGTAACTGGGATGAGAAATGACATATGGATTTGACAGGTTGGAAAGCATTTTTTATCTGTCAAAGTATTTAGAAAATAGTACACAGAATGCAGAATTAAGGGAACTCCAACAAGTAGGTGTAACCACTGTAGGGCATCTTTATATGCTATTGCATGCTTCCAGAAATTTTACACAATGAAACAAAATTACAGAAACACATTGTGTTTTCCTATGCCTCATCACAGGCGTCTTACTTCCAGTGCCCAGTGGGGCATATGTTTCCCACATGACATTTTCTCCCAATCCCTCACACCTAATGAAAAATTTAAACTAATACTGATTCAGCATGTATCCCATAATAAAAACCATTATTTATACAAAATATTAACAATGGAAAATAATTTGGTTATGAAAGGGATAGGTAACTGGTGACAATTACCAGATGAATAATACATTTTTTAAAGGTAAGTACTAGGGATATTATAACTAATGACAGATGGATCTTGGCAGAAAGCAGAGAGTACCGGAGGAAAGTCTATCTGTTTTTTATTGACCATGCAAAGGCTTTTGACTGTGTGGATCACAACAAACTGTGGATGACTCTGAGAAGAATGGGAATCCCAAAACACTAGATTGTTCTTATGCAAAATCTATTCTTGGACCAGGAGGCAGTTATCAGAACAGAACAAGAAGACACAGCATGGTTCAAAATTGGGAAGGGGGCCTGCCAGGGATGTATTCTGTCTCCATACCTTTTCAGTCTGTATGCAGAACAGCTCATGTGGGTTGCTGGGCTATACGAGAAGGAATGTGGCATCAGGAATGGTGGAAGTTTCACCAACAACCTCCGTTATGCAGATGATACAACCCTGCTTGCTAAAACTGAGGAGGACCTGAAGTGCTTGCTGCAGAAGATCAAGGATGAGAGCCTTCAATATGGATTGAAGCTCCACATCAAGAAAACAAAGATTCTCACTACTGGGCCAATTGGTAGCATGATGATGGTGAAGAGATGGAGATTGTTAACAGTTTTAATTTCCATGATTGCACAATCAACACTCTTGGTACCAGCAGCCAGGAAATCAAGAGACAAATTGCATTGGGAAAGTCAACTGTCAGGGACCTCTCCAGAGTACTAAAGAACAATGACATCGGGCTGGAGACTAAGGTGCTCCTGATCGGG
>NW_006399759.1:13255698-13267832 GCF_000299155.1 Elephantulus edwardii
CAACCCTCATTGCATACTCCTACGATAAAAATAATGCCCTAAAAGGTAATACTTTTAGACTATTCTCTGGATGAAATATGTTTACGGCATTGAAGTCTATGGGGGAGAGAACATAATGTTTTTAATAAAGAAATACATTGGCTTATGCTCAAAAGAATAAGAAGTGCACATGTACTCTTGTTGAATCTGAAAATGGAGAAAGAGAGCATTTTGACATGCAGAGATAAAAGTGAGGGTGAGCTAATATCTATCTGGAAGGTGTTAGGACAGAGGCATTAAAACAGGAACCTAGTAGCTCAGGGCAGCTTAAGCTTCATATGCTCTGCAAGGTGGCTGGGGGGCCATGCTGATAGGGTTAAAACAGATGGCTAGCATGCTTGCTCAAATGTTGGGAAGTTATGATATTTATCACTGGCTAAATAAATTCTGCTACAAAACTTGATTCTCATTTATAAAACAGATAATGAACTCTCTCTGGACATAGTAATTCTTACTGAGGTCAGACTAGCCCACTGTACATAAGTCATTTTATTATATGGAATCCTCAACATATTTCTGTGCCTTCTTAGACCATGAATTGAGGTAAATTAGAGACAGGACACTGAATATAAATTTTACTGAAAATTAACTTCCATATACAGAAGGATAGTGCACAGAATTATGTATATAACATTTAAAATAATGTGATAAATATAAAATATGCAATTTAAGCAAAATGGTACATGATGTCATATCCTCAGTCCTATTTAAGACTTTCAATTTCATTATTTCAAATATCTCCCAAGTAAATGATGTGAATATTTAGAAGTGGATAATGTGATAGTTGTGCAACATGATGAATTAATGTAAAATTATCTCAAATACAGATAAGAGAAAAACACTTTTATGCTTTAACAAATTGGGTAGGAATTGGGAATTTGCATTAAACCTATGGTGTCCACTGAATTTGAAATAGATGCTAACCTTGGAGAGATTGGCTTTGAAAACCATATTAAATTATTAATATATTGCACAATGCCGTTATCTCCTGCTTGATGAGATTCTGCTTTGTTCCATTTCACTTTTATGAAAGGCTTGTGATAATACCTTTTTCACTAACCAGAAGACAAAAACCAAAGCCTAATGCTCAGCATTTGTTTATAGTGCATTATCAAAGAGGCAGTGCATTCCCTGAACAACCAGATACTATCACTAACTCTTTTCCATAGAAATTACATTTAGCAAAGTACAGTTAGCATCAGTATCAAACCATGATAGCTCCCAAGTACATTTTTGTTTCCATGCAGTACTAGGTATCATTTGGGAGATTATTATTTGGGGTCTTGTAATACTCAAAATATTTTCCTTTGTATTTGATTCTTAATTGTCTTCTGCCATTTCAGATTATAAAATGATTTCACAGAGACACTCTATTTTCAGATATCTGAGTAAATTTTCAATTTCCTTGCCAGTTAAATGATAAAGAGAAAGGATGTGTCTTTAAAGACTAAGGTGCATTGGATCCAAACATGATATTTTCAACTGCTTTATATAATGTGAAAATTAGGCTATGCATATGAAATATCAAAAAAATTAATTGATGCCTTTGAATTGTGATGTTAGTGAATAATATTGGATATGCAACACATTCCCAAAGACTGAACAAGTTTTTGGAAGAAACACAAACAAAATGCTTTATGGAAGCAAAGATGGTGAGATTTTATCTCACATACTTTGATGTTTTTTATTGTTTTAGGAGTGATCAAGCTCAATATAACTTACAGCTTCTCTATGGAACAACATATCTGAACCCTCCCCTATCTTATGCCACCCTCACCATTTCTACTATGCTTTGATCCATTGTTATAGTCAATGTGTCAATCCATTTTGCTGGGGTCATCTTCTCTTTCTCAGACCATCTACTCCAAATTTGATGTCACAACTGGCCCCTTCTGACAACATGCCCAAAATAGGTAGGGATGAAATTTCACCATTCTTTCAGATGAAATCTCTAAAATATGTGAGATCAAATTTCACCATTCTTACCTTTAAGGAGCACCCTGTTTGCACTTCCTCCAAGATAGATTTGTTTGTTCTTTTGGCAGTTCATGGAATATCCAGCACTCTCCTCCAATACTGGGATTCAAGGACAACAATTCTTCTTCTGTCTTCATTTTTCACTGGCCAACTTTCAGATGTTTAGGAAGTAATTGAAAATATAGCCTGGCTCAGACCCACCTTAGTCTTTAAACTGACAGTGTTGCTCTCTAGCACTTTGGAGAGTTATGTTGTTGAGGGGCCAATCTCTTGAGAATGATGTTCTGAGAACAGTAGATTGTCATTGAAAGAGAGGAAGACCTTCAAAGAGATGCATTAACACAGTAATTCGAACAATGGACTAAATAACAAGAGAAATTGTGATTATGGAGCAGGATTAAGCAGACTTTCCACTCTGCTGGACATAGTATCACTGTGAGTTGAAGCTGACTTGATAGGGCCTAACAACAAAAAGTCACTTGTGAAGAAGATAAAAGAGAACAGTAACATGGGTAACTGATGGAGATGTTTTATTTATGTATACCAATTAGTAAACTACCAAAAGAATAAACAGGTAAATCTTGGAGAAAGTGCAGTTAGAATGATCTTTGGTGACAAAGATGACAAAACTTCATCTCACATACTTTGGGCATGTTACGTAGAGAGGCTGTTCTTTGGAGAGAGACATCATGCTTGGAAAGGTGAAGAGCCAGCCAAGAGAAGAAGAACTTCAATGAGATAGATTGACACAGTGACTGCAGCAATGGACACAAGTGTGTCAGGGATGATGAGATGGCACAGGACAGGGCAGGGTTTGGATATGTTATTCCTAAGGTGACCATAAGCCATCTCAACAGTACCTGACAACAAAAACAACTAGTATAAACAGATAATTGTGTTGACTTATCCTGTTATAGGAAGTTCTGATGGCTTGTGCTGCCAATGTGAAAGCACATGGTTCAAGTCTACCAGCTGCTCCACAGGAGAAAGAAATGTCCTCTTCCATGATTTACTGCCTCTGAAAATCTGCAAGAGCTATGAGTTGGTTCAAACTCAGGGTACATAACAACAACTCTGTTATAGATCAATCTTCTACATATTGCAGTATAAGAGATTAATTGGCTTCTATAATATTTGACTACCTTATATAATATTTTATGGAACTCTGGTGGCCTAGTGGCAAGAAGCTGTGCTGTAAACCCAGAAGCATTCAGTTAGAGGCCATCAGCTGCTCCATGGGAGAAGGATGGGCAGCCTTCTCCTGTATGATTAACTGCCTTTGAAAAACCATTGGAGAGTCAGCTATGGGTTGGTTCCAACTCTTTGGTACACAACATATTACATTTCAAATAAATCAGAGTATAAGTCAAGCAATCAATATGTCCTTAAATAAGATGTATCAGTGAATGAAAGAGAGGAAGACCTTTATGAGATGGATTGACACAGTGACTGTCAATGGGCTCAAGTATGTCAGAGATGAAGATGGCACAGGAGATAGGACAGAGTTCAGATCTGATGTTCATAGAGTTGCTATGAGTCATACTTGACAGCAACAACATCAATGAATACAAAACTCATTGTAACAGAAGAGACCATAATTTCTTAATAAAATATACCTACACATACAAATACCAAAAGTTAATTCATTGCTTTAGAAGCAAGCTGTGCTTGTGAGACACTGCCTCCCTAAACAAAGAAAACAGAGAGTTAATCTCATCCAGGAATTCAGGAAATGTGAGTCCAAGGATTAGGAGGTTTTGGGAAGCAATGTTAAATTCACAGTTGTTGGTGGACTTACATGTTGTGAAAGCATGGTTACTTGAAGATCATTGTCATTCATTGATTAAATGTTTGTACACAGTGGACAATCACTCATTGACTGACATTCAGAATTATGATTACTGAGGCTGATTGCCATTCATCATACATTTAAAATTGGTTCTTGTGATAATTGATTATTTACAGCTGCAGCCAAACAAAATCAGAAAACTTCATTGTTACTAGAAACCGTTGATATCATCCTCAATACCTAAAATTTAAAACTTGTCTAAGCTTTCCCCCCCCTTTTCCTTCCCGTCTTGAAGAATACAGTGAGAAAGGAATAAAACTCCTTTTACAAGATAAAGGATGAAAAAATACCAAATATTAAAATAGGCTGTCAGAAGTGTTGACAGGTGAAGATAACAAGTGATATATGAATCGTTAACTTTTGAATTAAAATTTTATATCTCTGGTTATATTATAGTCATGGAATGGTCTAAGTTTGACTACATATTTGCATTTCCTTCCAGATTATCTAGAGCACATTCATTTACTTCAGATCTATTTCTTCTGTTGAAGAAAAATGGACACAATGACTTGAATTAGTTTGACATATTAGTTTGGGAAAAGAAGGCATGAAAAAGTGTCATATTTAAATATTTTTAGAAAATTCCTCTTTGTAAAGTCTCTGCTTTCAAAGAACCTTGAGTTCCGAGATTCTTTAATAATGAGGATGGCATGAAGACTATGGGATAATTTTTGCCCTAAAGAGAGTATAGAAAGAAAAATAATTTGCCAGTGAGCAAAGAGATTATGCAAAAATAATTTTTTTCTTTTTGAAAAATTAATCCAAGAGGAAATGTTAATTTTAAATATATATACCAAGATAAACATATTATTTAGTGAGAAAGTAGGTCTCATAGCTCTTGATTAGGAATATTGGGAAAATCTGACCTATCACACAGGAGAAAATCTTCATAACTACTACAATCTTCATTTATTTTTAAATATCTATGATTTCCCAAGGTCAGAGGTACAGGATGAGGTATGAATATAGTGAGGAAGGTGCGTGAAATGGGTCGGTGGAAGAGGAAATCAAGCAGCATTAGAACCAAGAACATCAGCCAAAACATTGCCTAGAGAAAGAGCAGGACATGATGCAGCTATGCAGTGTGTGTGTGTGTGTGTGTGGGGGGGGGGTGTCACATCTGAAGACACAGCTCATTCTGTTGACTCTAAAAATCACACTAAAGAAGAGATGGGGAAAGGGAATTAGACAGAGAGAGGAAACATTTAAGAAAAGTGTTTTCTTGCATATTTCTCCCCCTGATGGAGCCACACCTCTGAGGTTTTTCACAGCACTTAAAATCATTGCACTTAACATTTTCTCACTTAATTGCATCTTGTCCTGTATTGTTCCTTAATTGTTTCAGGTGTGTCTAAGTCAGGTTTCCTAGGGGGCAGAACTGTACTCCACTCTCTTAGTCCTCCTCAAAAAAGCTAAGCACAGAGCTGAGAGTATAATTAAGCAAGCTCTCACTTCAGACTTGATTGGTTGATTGATTAAAATGGAAGTAAACAGTTCAGGAAGTAAACCAAAGTGTTTCAGTCTATTGTTAAGAAGATTGGAAGATACTCATTTTCCAGATGGGCTTCAGAAAAGTTCTGGTGGCTGCCTTTCATTCATGAGCCTCAGTTTATCCAGAGTAGGAAAATTTATTTAGATAATCTGCAAAATACAGCAAATTAATTCAGTCAACAATAATATTGCTCCAGCAGCCCAGGAGTTATCTGGACTGGGATTCCAGCCTGCCATTTGCAAAGTGTTGGTAGCAGCCTGTGGAGAAGCTCTGCACATAGATTGTGCTTGGAATTTTAATGCCTGCTAAGAGCCAATATGAGGTGTACTTCTCTTCATGCATTTAATTTTTTTTTTTAAGGAGTAGTGAAAACATCTTGAGAAATGTTTTACTATTTTACTTTTGGTTCCCAAATTATGCATTGCCTGGGTTTTTGTACCCCTCGATAATGAGGGAACATCACAGGCTGGAAGATAACAATAACTCCCAAAAAGGGTGAGAAAGTCGTTTATCTTTCTGTTTCCACTCTGCTGGCAAGCATCTGAAAATCACTAACATTCCTATTTGAATAAATACTTTGGTAAGATATGTTCATTTGAATTTCTGCCCTCAATAACTTAGATTGTGATGGGAAGAAAGGAAAGGGATGAAATAGTTTTTATTAAGAATTTCAACAGCCTTTCTGAAAGTGCTGTTAATATTAGAATATCTTCCTCTATTTGATATTTTCCCTTCTCCTGAACAGTTTTGATGCTGTTAAAGGTATACTGCTCAAGAGGGAAGTGTGCATGGTGAATGATAACCGGGAAAGATTGAAGGTATCCTTCAGATTCTTCATATATTTAGCACCTGCTCTCTGCAGGCGTTGTCAATTAGGATCCAGTTTTTGCTACCTCCAAAGTCTTTATAGTTCCTCTTTTGGATTTTGAAAGATATCTAAATTTAATTGTGTTCTGTGCCCTCTTCATACAAAATGTTTAATTTCTCACCTTTGCCCTTCTCACGTAGGCCAAGGAAGGGATTAGAGGAGAGAATAGTATTCAAGTACCCAGGCAGTATGGAGGACGCAATCTTAGTGTTTTCTTGGGAGAGGTGACTTTAGTGTCTAGAGCATTAACGTATCAGCGGAAGCCTTTTATTAGAGCATCGGGATGAAAAAAGGAAAGGAGGCAGACATGAGGACAAATAGTAATGATAAAGTTATTAGAAAGTTATATCCCCAAAGGGATGGACCTTTCTCACTGAAAGGAGATAAGGAGAAAAGGCTTCTTGCTTCTAAGGTGAATATTTACGGCTCATTCTCTGGGCAGAACTTGGGGCTCGAACCTGAGCCAATGAGACCACGCCACGGAGTGTTCAAAGTTTAGTGGGCAGGTCTGCTTCTCTTTCAGGCCCAAAGTGTCCACTTCTGACATCATTCAAGCGTCCAAAGTCCGATTTTTCTGTATGTCAACATCTGCTTCCTGACTCTGATGTACCTTTTGCCTCTCCGGTACCAACAGAGGCTGTAACCCAAAGGAAATCTGGTTCAGATAGACTGTATGGATCGAGAGGTGGAGCTAGATTAATCAGGCATTTGTGAGAAGAGCGAGCTAGGTCAGCTTGAGAATGTACTAAAACCTTAAGATATGCTCGTTCTCATAATTTTTTATAGAATTTGTTAAAGTGTTCTTTAGTCTGCTCTGACATCTTGTGCTCACTAAGTTGGCATGCCACAGATTCCTTAGCAAGGCTCTCATACCTTCTTTGAAGGCATGTATACTCTTATCTTCCTATTTTCTGTTACTTAAACTGAAAATTATATCTTTCTAGCACAACATATATTAGAGCTGTCAACTCTCATGACCTGGGGAATCTACCTTTATTTATCACAGCCTTATTTGTCTTGTCCTCAGCTATTGTCCTGAAGCATCACATTGTATCCTTTTTTTATTGAGATTTTAATGAAAGTTTATAGAGAATTTGGATTTCCATTCCTTCAATGTTGTACATTTTCCTCCCTGCCTCCCCCACGTTTGATTTTCTCTCGGAAAAAAAAATCTTTCATTGTTATACAATTCCCTCCACCCACCCCAGTCTACTTCACTAGGCAGCTCTTATTCTGGACTGTTGTCATGCAAATAATAGCTAATCATATATTCCTTTTAAGCAGTTCTCTCTCTTATCTGTTTCAATGTAGTGTACATTATTTATTACCTCTATTCTTAGTTCCCCCCAACCCTGATGTCAGACCTGTTTTATAACAGTGGCATTATGCAGTATTTGTCCTTTTGTGACCGAGATATTTCACTCAACACAATGTATTCTTGCATTTAGCTGATGGACAGCTAAATTGAGTTGCTGATTAGCACTTTCTCCCAATGCAGGATAGAAAACTGAAATTTGGGACTTTAATTTTTGCTAAAATGCCGCCTATTTGTTCTGACAAATAATTTAGAAAAATCATATTTTTCTTAGAAGTACATCATATGTTCTAATGTGTTATCTCATTATTTTAGTAATTATCATCACATTTCTTTAGAAAACTAATGAGGTTTTGTTGATTTTCTTTTAAAAATAATTTTACACTCTTTGAAAAGATTTAGAAATTAGATTCATTTACTCTCCTTATTACAGGAAAAAATTTAAAATAATTGAAAAAGCCCACTTATTTTTAACCATCACAAGTGGATAGCTTGTACTTAAATTTCCAAATGAACTCTTGTTACTGTCTTTTATTTTGCCTCAATGTCTAACGATTGGGGGTTTTTTGGCTTGGACTCCTAAAGTATTTATTTGCCTTATGATAAACAAGATACTACGTGGTACAGACATGGTCAGCTTAAAGATCAAGAGTTATAGTTTAACACATTTTGAAAAGGAGCCATGGAAAAATTCTCTCTCCCTTACTGTGGCTTCTGAAATGACTTATGTGTCTTTATGCTAATATTAATGAGCTGCTTCAGGCCTGCTGGATAGCTGTGGTCTACCATACATTTCTTTTGATCTTATTCCACGTCAGATTCAGATTCACAGGATGTTTGCACACTTTTGACTGGGATGTAGGTCTCAAAGTTTAGAACTTTTGTTGCTGTTATATGCCATCGAGTAACCTAAGCCTCATAACAACCCTATGCACAATAGTTCTAAATTCTGCTCTATCCTGAGCCAGTCTCACTGACTCTGACACACTTGGCCTCTGTTATCCCAGTTCATCTTTCAATCCATCTCATCTGTGCTTTTCTTCTCCTGTGCTGTCCCTCCACCCTTCCAAGCATGATGTCCTTCTCAAAGGACTGGTCCTTCCTGGCCACATGCCCAAAATATGTGAAATGGAGTTTCAAATTCTTGCCCCTAGGGAGAAACTTGGTTTCACCCTCTCTATAATACAGACCAATTTGTTCTCTTGGTGGCCCAAGATATGTTTATTACTCTTCTCCAGCATCACAACTCAAAAGCATCAATTCTTCTATCTTCCTTAGTCATTGTGCAGCTCTCTGGTGCATAGCAAGTACTTTCAAAGATCATGGCCTCAGAACTCTTACTGTACACTATTTCAGGGGACAGCTCCTTTAAACAACTAACCCCTCCAATTTCATTTCAGACTCTTCCTTAAAGAACAGCTCTTAGTTTTAAAGGAAATATGTTAGAATCACTCCTATGTGATTTTTTATATTTACTAGTTATTTTTAATAGAAAGGCACAAAGAAATTTGAAAGGCAGAATTCCTTAAACGCTAACTTTCATTCCCATTGTTTCACCCTCCCCTCTACTCACTAACCTCTGCTATACCAGTGATTTCCCCCCCTTCCACTTTTTCTACTTTCCTTCTCTTTTTTCCTTTTTAAACATGTTTACATATAATTGACCACTTACTGTTACACAGATTTTTTTTAAAAGAAATTTAACTCTTAATTCGGGAAATCCTTGAATAAAGATGATATATATCTGAACAGAGACTCATATACACACATGCAAACACACAGACACACAAAGACACACACAGACACACACAGACACACACCCCCCCGCCCCCACATAACATCCATTGGTCATAAAAAGCACATTATTAGCTCTGAATTTGTCTCATGGATTTTGAGCATATTATCAGTGTGGCCAGTCTTTGGAAAAGGACATCATGTTTGGAAAAGTAGAGGGTCAGTGAAAGAAAGGTAGACCTTCAATGACGTAGACTGACACAGGGACTACAACAACGGGCTTAATAAGCACAGGGAAGGATGAGGATGGAACAGGATTGGGTCAGATTTTTACTGTTGTGACAAAAGTCACTATGAGTCACATATATAAACTTGTGTTTAGACAAAAGGAATTAGAATTATAGGAATTTACATGTTTTCAGTGAAGTAATATAAGCATTACTAAGGATCATAGGGGGTATCATCTTAAGAGATGTCAGAAAGTCGACAAGAGGACACTTTTATCAATTCTATGAAAATAATTGTAAATCAAGTTCCTTATTTCATTGCATTCTCAAACTGAGAACTCACTAAGGGACTCAACTTGTTATTCTTAAACCCCTCATTCTAGCTGGGCTTTGGGTCATAGCCTTAATTTTGTTTTCACCCCCATCTTGAACTCCCATAGACAAATAAGGACCAATTTATTCCTTTGCTGTGCTTTTTTAAATTTATCAATGTAAAAATACTTATATTGTAACATTTGCCAGTTCAATATCTTTCAAATTTACAATTCAGTGATACCAATTAGATGAATCATGTATGTGACCATCATCAATATCTGTTGCCAATTTTATATTACCACAAACAGAAACTCTATGTTCCTAAAGCTACGAAGGTTTCTCACTTTCACCCTTTTTCCCATCTATCGCTGACCAATATATTTTTTGTTGTCTACACTTTCAGCTGTTATAGTACAGGTTGTAGGGCAAAAACTCTTATGGTTACCACAATAGAAATTGTAAGCATATGGCTACATTGACTAGGTTTTTGTTCTGTTGTGCATAGGGTCACTATCAGTTGAAATTGACTTGATGGTACCTAATAACAACAAAGGCACTGTAATATTAAGGCATTAAATATAACCTCTATTTTGACAACACTATAACCTGAGTTAAAACCTTGACTGTCCCTGTAGCTCAATATTTGATTGCGTTTGTCTTATTCTTATTTTGCTCCATACATTCTTTCAATATACTGGTTAGTAAGCACTTACTTCAGATATAAAACAAATACTCAGCAATCTTCCACTGGATTTTCAAGGCTGTGCTGTAATGGGAGGAGACTATACATCTTTCTTCCTTGGAACTACTCATGTACTCAAACCACCAGATATGAGTAGATTTTGGGTTAATAGTGAAACTTATTATGGACTATGCCACCCCAGGTAATAGAATATTACTTAGCATTATTGGTCAAGTCCTTGATGTACAGATTTATTTTTTAAAATTTTGATGATACCTCTTGACATATTTTTTTTCTTCTGTGACTTGTTTATTCAGTGTCACATGTAAGAATCCATTTTTGTAGATTGAGTCTTGAAATATGACCTCTTTTGTCATTAAAATCAAACTAAACCTTGTTCTATTTAGTTGATTCTGAGTTGTGGTAATTCACTATTGGTTTCCAGAGTTATAAATCTTAATGAGAGGAGCTTTAACTTTTTCTCTAGCATTTACTAGTGGGTTTTAACTGTTTTGTGACTGGTGTTGTTAAGTGCCGTCGAGTTGAAGACAACTCATAGTGACCCTATGAATGAAAGACCTGAACACTTGCATAACTTTCCTCATTTCTCCAAGTTCATAGAGTTTCCAGAGGCAAACTGTTTTGAAAATGGATGCCACTCTTGCTTCCAAACCTGTTTTAACCTGGGAGCTCCACCAAACACTGTCTACCATGGGTAAACATTATCGCATTTGACACATCAGTGTCACAGTGTTCAGCATCACAGCAACCATGAGTTGCCTCTGTACAGCAAATTGAAAAACCAGGGCTATACCACTTAGTAGGATGTTTGACCAAAATCATCTAACACCAGGCCTGACGGCTGCAGGTTTAAAGCACCCACATTTGGTTTGGTAGCATAACTTTCTATCCACTAGGCCAACAGAGCTCTCTCTATGATTCACAGCAATTATGTGAAGAACAGATCTAACCCTTGCCCTATCCTACACCATCACCTCAATCCGAAACATGGTCAAGTCCATTGCTACAGTCACTATATGAATTCATCGTGTGTGTTAAGGATCTTCTTTTTTCTCTGACAGCCTACTTCAGAACTTTGTAGTTAGTAGAACAATAGGTAGCCCACTATGCCACTAGAGCTTCTGTGTTCAAGCCTGTTGATGTAGTCACTATATCAATCTATGCAGAGAGATACAAATCAAAATCACAGTGAGATACTACTTTACACCATTAGGCTGGCTAAGATTTAAAAATGGAAAATGACACATTGGCAAAGATGTACAGAAATTGGAACTCTAATCCTCTGCTCTGGTGATATTGAAATAGTTTAGCAACTTTTGAAAACAGCTTGGTAGTTCCTCAAGAATGTGAAGTTACCACCTGATTCAGCATGTTTCCACTTTTAGGTATAAATCCCAAAGCCTTGAAACAATAATGTGAACGGCCACATTTACAACTACATGCAATGCACATTGCTAAAAGATTTATTCAGCATTGTCAAAAGGTAAATATAGCCCAAGTATCCATGAACAAATGAATGGATAACGAAAACGTGAATCTGTCTATATCTATCTATCTATCTATCTATCTATCTATCTATCTATCTATCTATCTATCATCTATCGATCTATCTATC
>NW_006399759.1:13267932-13275562 GCF_000299155.1 Elephantulus edwardii
TATCTATCTATCTATCTATCTATCTATCTATCTATCTATCTATCTATCATCTATCGATCTATCTATCTATCTATCATCTATCTTCTGTTTATCTACCTATCTATCCACTCTGCCATAAAAGAATAAAATTGAGATACGTGCTGAAATAGAGATATGTAAACCTTGAAAATCTGGGCTGAGTAAAATAAGACAATTAGAATAAGGAGAATTTTTTTTATCTTTTGGTCATGATTATAGGTGCTAGAATAGGCAAGCGTGGGAATGAGTATTTAATAAATTTATGTGGTATTGGGAACAAAGCAGGAGAAATATAGCTAACACTATTCTTATTTGGGAAGATATTGAGATTACTTTTTATGCAGATGAAATATCTGGGAAATGATCTTAGTAACTAACTAACTCTCTTTCTGTCTTTCTGTCTCTCTGTCCCTCTGTCTCTCTGTCTCTCTGTCTCTCTCTCTGTTTGTCTCTCTCTCTATCTCTCTCTTTTTCTCATTACCATCCACTCTGAACCAACTCTAATTGACACTCTAGTGGGTTTTCAGAGGCTATGGATTACCTGCGAGTAATTTGCCCAACTTTCTCTCTCAGAGTTGTTGGCAGACTCAAACTACAAGAGAGGCATCACCTTTGGGTTAACAGCACAATTCCTTAAGGACTATGCCACCAGAGCTTAAAAGTAAGGCTGTTGGTTTTTCTGTTGACTTTAAATCAACTCATAGCTGACACTCCAGTTGGTTTTCAGAGACAGTTAATCACAGGGGAGGAGACTGACCATTCTTCTGCCTTAGAGAAGCTGGTCCATTTAAACTGAATGCCTTTGGGATTGCAGTGCAAATACCACTAGGTCATCAGAACTTTTGGAAAAATAAGGATTGTCGTTAGGTGCTGTCAAGTCAAACACAACCCATAGCGACACTATGAAAAAAGATCTGAAACATGTTCTAACCTGCACCATCCTCACCCTTCCTGCCACACAAGAGCCCATTGCAACAGTAACTGTATCATTCTACCTGATTGAGAGTCTTCCTCTTCTTGGCCAAACCTCTGCCCTTCCCAACATCATGTCCCTTTCCAAGGAATAGCCCTTCCTAGCAACATGTCAACAGTATGTGAAGCAAAACCTCATCATTCTTGCCTCCAAAGAGCACTTGGCTGCACTCTCTTCAATTCCTATCTGTTTGTTCTCTTGGCCATCGATGGGATGTTCAGTCTTTCTCCAACACCACAACTCAAAGGCATCAATTCTTTTTCTGTCATCCATATTCATTGTCAAGTTTTCAGAGGCATAGCTAGTCATGAGAAAGACTATGGCTTGAACATAATTGTTGCATTTAAACTCAGTGAATTGCATATGTGAAACATCTTAAATTGGCAAATATTATGCTTTCTCTAATTTTACAATAATAAAATTAATGTTTAAAACAACTTTTTAAAAATTACATTTTATACCCTTCTTTAAAAAATAAACTTTGCTTTTGGTGTTTGGTATATACATTATGTGATCATTGGCTTGTGGTGCAAAAGATGTTACACTTGCTGCCATAGAGCCTACAGCATTCATTATTGGTAAGATGTCATTAACACCATGTAGTCATTCACTAGGGAGCTCTGATAGCCTAATGACAAGAAGCTACACTACAATCCCAAAGGCATGTGGGTTGGATTCACCAGCTGTTCTGTGGAAGAAAGATGAACAATATCTTCCCCTGGGACCAAGCTGACTCTGAAAACACACTGGAGGGTCAGCTATGGGTCAGTTCTAACGTAAGGACACACAACAACAAAACAACAATTATTCAATATTAGTCTGCAATGTCTTTAATATTGTTACTAGTACAAAGAACAAAGCAAACACAACTTGGAAGATTTGCAAAATCCTCCTTCTAAATATCAATAGAGTTAGTTTTTAAAAAATAAATGAAACTCCTGGTTTGGGTTGAGGACAAGGCTGGGCATGGTGAGTAAAAATGACAAAGGTGTTTATAAGAAAGAAACATTTCTTGGGGACAAAAGGGAGCAAACATAATTTTAAATAAATTTTCTTCAGAATAAAGTAATTCAATCAAATGAAAATGGAAGACTGATTTCAGCTGGCAGGTACTTAATAAATATTGCAGAAAAGAATTTAGTGTTGACAGCTTGGGGAGAGGAGGAAAGGGAACACATCAACATCTTTTTGACTTCTGGACGACAGGAGATCAGATTTTGTGGTCTTCTCACTTATTTCATGTTACTGAACATTTCTTAGTAATTTCTAAGGGGCACCATTTTATTTTAGACTGCACTGCATGTTATATAACCTGTATTTATACATGTTGCTATGCACTTTTTAGTCACCTGCATCACATAAAGACACTATATCCAACAGCCCTAAACCCTGCTCTACCCTGTGCCAACTTTACTGTCTCTGACACACCTACCCCCATTACCCCAGTCACTGAATCAATCCATCTCATGGAGGGACTTCCTCTCTTGTGCTGTCCCTCTACCCTCCCAAGCATGATGGCCCTCTCCAATATGGTCCCTCCTTGCAATATGTCCAAAGTATGTCAGACAAAGCCTCAGAATCCTTGCCTCCAAGGAGCATCCTGGTTTCACCTGCTCTAGGTTGAACCTGTTTGTTTTCCTAGCAGTTCATGGTATATTCCATACTCTTCTCCAGCACCACAGTTCAACGGCATCAATTCTCCTATCATCTCTAGTCATTTTCCAGCTTTCTGACACATATCAAGTAACTGCGAAGACCATGGCCTGGATCAGACATAGGCAACGTGTTATTAATAGCAATACATTTAATTTAAGAACATGATCAGAGGTTATCAGAGAAGGAGTATTGGAAGTTGTGCAATTGACTACAAAGGTCTTCTGGCTTCTTGGTTTAGGTAACAGCAGAGTGTTGTAGAAGCAATGCTTTCATCCAGGAATCTGAAGAACTATTCTAACCCTAGCACCAAGACTGAGGTTAATTATTCAGCACTTACTTTCCATTACTTTGTTTGAAATAGAAATTATAATCTTTCCAACCCATGTCAGGGCTATTTTGTATATCAAAAATATAATGTCTGTAAAAATGCGTTGGGAGTAATGCTGATTTGAAAATGCAGTGTTTTGTTTATCAACAACTTTTCTTGACTCTTAGTTTGTAGAAGGGTGGCAAAGGTGCTTATAAGAAAGAAAAGTCATTTGAGGTATAGAAGGGAACAATGTTAGAAAAGGGTTCTAAAGGGAGATAGGTGTGAACGGGGGTTATGTTAGGTTATTAAAATAAGAATGTGACAGGATACTTTTCGGATCAGAGAAAAGGTAAACCATCCGTGGATGAGAGTAGCAACTTTATTTGCAATGTAATAAAGGCACCCTAATTTCATTTGGAAATCATTAAGGCTTAAATAAACTAAGATGGTTTATAAGCAATATGTCGCTAAGCATGAAATCAAACCATAACAAAAATGCATATGCTGGGTTGCGAAGATGTTTTCTGAAGGAAAGAAGAGATCGATAATGAAGCGCAGTTATTATTCTGTACTGTACGCGGACTTAGCTCCCCAGGTCGAGGGAAATATGACGTTGAGTTCTTGTGTAACAACAAGGGTCAAGGCATTGCGAGTTCTCCTGGAAGAAAAAGAAGCTTGTGTGTGCGGCAATAACAATAGTGTAAGGGAAAAATAGATTGTGAAATGAAAGGACAGAGTTTCCTGTTTGTTATTTTTCAAAATAACGACTGTGGGTTCTCTCCCTACAGAAAAGATGCTATTTATTTTTTAATGATGAGCTGTTTCCCAGAGAAACAAAGTGGCATTCTGTCGACACCATATGGCGGCGGAAAAACAGATTCCACCGTGTTCCATTTGTTAGACTGTCTTCTGCATTTCTGTATCCATAATTTATGTGGGGGCCTCTGTGATTGCCAAAATATTCAAATGGATTTCTCTTAGCAGGGCAGCCTGCATGGGGGGAGAAAGGTTTTCAAAACAGCAGGACCTGAACAGTCTCCTGCTGCTCAGAGAAGAGAACACTTCCAAGCTTCTGTCCTTCTGGCGGCTTTCATTGTAATACTAATTTACATCCTTGGTTTAGGGACCATGTTTGCATTCAGAAAAAGCAGCTTATGTTCTTTTATGCTAATACAATCATACTTGAATTATAATCCACACCCTTAAAGTCATATTACTTCATCTTCCTTGGTGTGAGCAAAGAACCTGGCTTTTAAGAAATTAATGGGAGTTGATATGCAACAGCATCTCAATGATGCCATTTTGAACACATTGATTCTGCAGCTGGTTTCCAAAAAAGACATCTGAAGTGGTTACAGCTACAGTAAAAATAGTCATGAAGGCTTCCTTTGCTGTCTAAGCATATGATTAGTGTCCACATATTCAGAGGCTGTTTTCAGTGGAGGCTTGCTTGGATGGTGTTCTCTGGTGTATAAATGGAAACATGTCAAATGCAAGATGTACAATAAAGAAGGGTTCTAATGAGTAAGACTAATTGATGTTTTGGAAAAATGGAGTGCCTGGGGGCAGGGTGGAAGAATCACATGTTCATATATAGTCCCAGGTAAAAAGAACCATAGTTATCATATCCTATTAAGTTGGGTTTTTTCTTATTCTAGAATGTTTCCGATGTTTCAGAAAGCTTTTTTTTACATCTTCCATTGTGGGGCACCAGGAAAACTTCAAATAAATTCATACTGAAAAGAACATAGATATAGCAAAAAGTATTTAATTACAATTGAAAGGTAAAATAACACTGGTGATGTTGATAATTGCTCTATAGACAATCATAATTTATAGTAATTCTGCATGTAGAGAGTAGGTTTGCTCCATAAAGTTTTCAAGGCTTTCAGAGTTTCATTACCAGGCTCCTCTTCTGAGGCACCTCTGTGTATGTTCAAACTGTCAACCTTTCAGATAGTAGTAATTCCTATACAAGAATATTTGTTGTCAGGTGCCATAAGTCAGTTCCAACGCATACAACAGACCAAACCTTTCCCAATTCTGTATCATCCTCACAAGCTTTGCTGTTGCTAGTAGAAGGTTCTTTGGTACAATCTGTGCTAAATGGCTGAAAGTTTAGGCAACCAAAACATAGATTAACCAGAGATAAGAGAGAAGAGTGGAGAATGGGGAATCATTGCTTAAGAACTGAGTGTCTGTTATGCGTGATGAAAAATTGGCAGCAGATATTGGTGGTTGTTACACATTTGATTCATGTAACTGATGCCAGTGAATTGTAAACTTGAAAGATGCTGAATGAGAATTTTCTGGTATCAATATTTTTTAAATAAAAAAAGAATACCCCCCCCAAAAACACAACCTTTACCAAAGCAAAAGAATTCACTGATCTTTATTTATTCTATGAAAGTATGTTGTTGTTGTTGTTGTTGTTGTTGATTGCCTTCTAGTTAAGCACAACTCATAGCAACCCCATGAACAAAATGTGTGAAGCCCACCTACAACTGTCGACATTTATCAAAGTTCCTACAACTGTCGACATTTATCAAAGTTCATAGAGTTTCCAGAAGTATGTTATTTGGGAAATAGATGACACTCCTGCTTCCAAAGTATACATAAAAAAATTAAAGACTTGTGTTTTAAGGGGCAGAAATCTTAAGAGACTCCCATTTCTTCCAAACCACTCCAGACAGACTTCTAAGAAGCTATAATATTGTTCAGAATTGAGAATGCTAACAGCAGTAGCTGCACTCATTTTCTGATGCATGTTCTTATGAGAAAGAATAATTTAAAAGGTAGAAGATATTGGCCTAGTTGACATGTTTTGGATGTTTGTTTTTTAATGAAACGATCTGCTAAAAGAGACATGGAAGGCATTGAGAAATAAAGTACTATCTCTCAGAAGTGTAGGAAGATAGAAGGATAATTGAATTATCTAAGTGAGGTCTATGAGGATTTCATCTTCTTTTTGTCTCCTCCTCCCCACTTCCATCAGATTTTGTCCTTCCTTTCCCTATTTGAACCATTATTCATATCTTGCTTCAAGTTGCTAACTGCAGTACCTATATTATCTGTCCATCCATCCTTCCAGATTTTGATACCTGATCTTTTACTTTGATCTTTGTCTGTATATTCTATTTCTGCTCTCTCATCCTCAATTCCCTTACTATTTACTATTCTATTTTCACAGTACAGGTTTAAGTAGTATTTGTCCTGTTGTTATGGGATTATTTCACTTAGCTTATTTTCCTCTAGGCTTAGGTATGTTATGTAGTATTTTATTTTTTAATGCTGCATGATATTAGACTGTGTGAATGTACCACAACTTCTCAATACATTCATTTGTTGGTAGGAATTTAGATTATTTCTATCTTCTCGCAATTCTGAATAATGTTGCAATGTAAACAGATGAACATGTCTCAGCACTGATTTCCCTTGGGTATTTTTCCAGTAGTGCAATAGCTGAATCATATAAGATTTCTATATTCACTTTTTGAAGAAATGCCAAACTGCCTTCCATAGTGGTTATACCATTTTACATTCCCATTAGCAGTGCAATCTCTGAACATCCTCGCCAACATTTATGGTTTGCTGTCCTATTAAGCTTCGCTATTATTGTTGGGATGCATTGTTTTTTTGATGTACATCTCTCTAATTACTAGTAATGTTGAACATTTTCTCATATGTTTGTTGTTCATCCAAAGAGTCTCCTTGGTGAAGAGTTTTTTTCATGTCTTCTTCCCATTCCAACACAGAAAAATTTTGTAATTAGGTTCTTAATTTTTTTTATTGTAATGTTATTGTTTTATCTGGGAATGGCTGCAGCGGAGGTCCCTGGCTAGTGTCCTGTACCTGAGGCAAGATGGTAAAATCAGGAATGCTTCGACTCCATCTCCTCCCTGAGTCCCAAATCTGTTTTATCTGGGAATGGCGGTGGTAGTATTTTGCATTTTAGTTATGAGTCTCTTATCAGAAATGTCATTACCAAATATTTTTTCCTAGTTGATAAGCTTTCTTTTCACCCTATGGCGAAAGCGTTTAGGTACATATAAGGATTTGTTCTAAGGTCTCATTGATCTTGTTCTCTCTTGATTGTGTGTTTTGGGCTATATTTGAAAGCTTATTCATGTCATAGAATGGGGATTTCTAATTGTTCCAATTGTTTTCCCTGATGATCTTTATCATTTTGGATTTTACCCCTAGGTATAACCACGTTGAGTTGCTTTTGTGTGTGTGGTGTGAGATGTGGATCTTTTAAAGTTTCTAAAAGTAGAGCAAAGGACAAGAAACACACATATTGCAATTGCTGCAAAAAAGGTCTTTGAAAAAATCCAAAATCCCTTACTGATTAAAATACTTAACAAAATATGAATAGAATGGTATTTCCTCAACATAGTTAAAAGTATATATTAGAAAAACCAAGAACCAACATCATTCTGAATGGAGAACATTTCCCTTGTGAACAGGGACCAGACAAAGGTGTCTGCTATCACCAGTTCTAGTTAATATCAACTTCAATATTCCAACTAATTATTGAAAGTACCAACTAGAACAAAAAGGCAAGAGAAGGAAATGAGAGTTATCCATGCTGGCAAAGAGGAAGTAACCCTTTCTCTGCAAACTCACCAGCATATGTTTGCTATTCTGTTAATGTTTGCTATTTTTTAAAATTT
>NW_006399759.1:13275890-13277770 GCF_000299155.1 Elephantulus edwardii
TACCTATATGTTGTTGTGGTGCTTTATTATTTTATAAATCCTAGATATAAGTCCCTTGTCAGACATGTCATTACCAAATATTTTTCCCAATCTGTGGCTTCCCTTTTTACCCTGTTGGAGAAGGTTTTGGATGTGCATAGCGATTTGATTCTTAGAAGGTCCCATTCATCTATTTTATCCTCTCCTAGTTGTACAAGGTTGTATTGTGCTTTTTCAATAAGTTGCAAGTAGAAATACCATTCGACCCAGCAATTCCACTACTGGGAATTTACTCTAAAGAAACCAAAACTTCCAACCAAGCAGATATATACATACCCATGCTTATTGTAGCTTTGTTCACAATACCAAAGATCTGGAAACAACTCAAGTGCTCATCAACAAATGAATGGATAGAGAAGCTGTGGTATAATCAGACAATGGAAGAGTATGCAGCATTGAAAAACAAGAAACTCATGAAATATTATATAAAATGGGTGACCCTGAAGGACATTATGCTGAGTAAAATATCTCCATCATGAAAGGAAAAATATTGCATAGGGCCACTGTTGTAAAGTGGCACTGACATCGGGATTGAGGGAAAACAGAGAAGGAGGGGATGAATAATGTATACTGAATTTAAAAAGACGAGAATGAGAGGACTGTTTAAAAGGGATATAGGACTGAGTATTATTGGAGTCCAAAATGAAGGCTGCACAGTGGAGTGGACTTGGAGGAGGGATTGCATAGCAATGAAAGAGTTTTTCTTTTACTTTTCAAGGAGAAGAGTGAATTGGGGGTGGGGGCCAGGGAGAAAAGTGCAACAGTGAATGACTGGAAACCGTAAGTCTCTGTAAACTTTCATTAAAATTAATAAAAAAAGGAAATATACCAAAAAACCACAAAGAAGAGGAAGTAACTATCTTTATATGCAAGTGATATAATAATGCACAAAGAAAATCCTAAAGACTCAACAGAAACAAACGAGACACCTGTTAAACCTAATAGACCATTTCAGCAGAGTAGTAGAAGGTCAATGTATAAAAATAATTTTTATTTCTTTATAGAAAAATTATTACAAAAAATAAAAAAAAACCCAAATGAACGAAACTACTGAAAAGGAACTAAGCTTTAAAAGCAATAGCAATGCCATTTGCAATAGCCAACCACAAGATGAAATACTTAGGAATATACCAAATTAGAAACATTAGATGCAGTCCTGGATATGCTCACTAGTCTATGCCAGGAAATTTGGAGGACAATTACCTGAAAGAGATTCATATTTATTCCCATACCCAAGACAGGTCATCAACAGAATGTGAAAATCATTGAGCAGTATTGTTAATATTACATGCAAACAAAATACTTCTGAAGATTATTAATAAACGGCTAGAACAGCACATAGAGAACTATCAGAAGTTCAAGCTGGATTTAGAAGAGGCCGTGGCACCAGAGATATCATTGCTAATGTCAGATGGATCCTGACTGAAAGCAAAGAATACCAAAAGAATGTATATTAGTGTTTTATTCACTATGCAAAGACATTTGACTGTGTGGATCATGGCAAATTCTGGTTAACATTGAGAAGAATGGAAATCTCAGAACATTTGATTGTGCCCATGTGAAACCTATTACCTAGACCAAAAAACTGTTGTATAAACAGAGCAAAGGAATGACTGCATTGTTTAAAGATCATAAAGGTGTGTATCAGGGTTGTATCCTTTCTCTGAACCTAGTCAAGCTACATATTGAATATATTATTCATGAAACTAGATTAGATGAAAAAGAATTTGACATCAAGATTGGGGGAAGGCTCATCAATTACTTTCAGTAAGCAGATGACACAATCTTGCTTGCTGAAAGTGAGAAGGACTTGAAATGCTTGCTGCAGAAGATTTTTTTTT
>NW_006399759.1:13277990-13283451 GCF_000299155.1 Elephantulus edwardii
CTCATTGCATACTCCTATGATAAAAATAATGCCCTAAAATATAATACTTTTAGACTATTCTCTCCCCCATAGACTTCAATGCCGTAAACATATTATATCAAAGACTGAATCTTTCAATATAAATTGCACTCAATGTCAAGAAAACAAAACTTCACAGGACAGATAGACAGCAACATGATAAGTATAGAAAAGATTGAAACTATCTTACTTTCATTCTAATTCTATGTACTTAATACCAGCAGTCAGGAGATCAGGAGATATATTGCATTGAGAGTCTGCATTTGACACATCAGTGTCACAGTGTTCAGCTTCACAGCAACCACGAGTTACCTCTATACAGCAAATGGACAGAGCAGTGCTACAAGATACCAGTGCTATATAACACTAGTAGAAGAAATGAAAAGGAAGCTTAATTAAGGAAATATATTCCTTGTTCATGGATATAAAGACTTGTGATTCTAAACCTTGTGTGTCATTGGGTGTCAAATGCCATAATAGTTACTCATGGTGAACAGTGTTTGGTGGAGCTCCCAGTTTAAGACAGGTTTGGAAGCAGGAGTGGCATCCACTACCTAAACAACATGCCTCTGGAAACTCTATGAACTTTGATACATGTTGATAGTTGTAGAGGGTCTTCATGCCTTTTGTTTATATGGTTGTTATGCATCAGTGTTCTGCTCCACCTGATGGCAATTAACAACACCAAAAACAGTGTGAAAAGTACTATCTTACAGATAGCAATTTACATTTTCAATGTAAATACAGATGTCAATGTCATTCTTCAAGGATATAGAAAAGACACTTTTCCATTTCATTTGGATATGAAAGAGGCCCTAACTAAGCAAAGCAAAACTCTTCTGAAAAATAATGAAGTAGAGGCAATCACACTCCCTGATCTCTATACTATACAGCTGTAGTAATCATAACAACATGGTATTGACACAACATAGACAAATGCAATAGAATTGAGAACCCAGGAAACAACCCATCTACCTTTAATAAAATTGATACTTAAAAAGGAAATTAAACTCATTAAATGGGGAAATGACAGCCTCGTACAAATAATGCTGAAAAATCTGACATACATTTGCAGAAAATGGAAATAAGATCCACATCTTGTTTGTTTTAAAATAAAGCATTTAACAGAATGGATAGAAATACCACAGGAAGAGATGAGGATAATCTTACTTGGTTTGTCATATAGCCTTCAGTATCCTGTCACTTTGATTTGGCTATAAACCTGATTGTAACAAGTTTATAATACAGCACAGGCTCAATTATCCAAATTCTGAAAAACCTTATGCACTGTTGATACCTGATAATTAGATCCTTTCTGAGAATCTCAAGTCTCCCTGGAAAGCTTGTTGGAAGGAAATGACTTAACTTGAATCCCAACCTATTGTTAGAACTCAAATCTCATACTTTTCCCTCTTTCAATTAAAAAGTAATATATTCAATTAGACTACCTCTGTGAACCTGCTTTAGCAGTAATTAAGATGAACATTATGATATGGGTAATAAAAAGTAATAGTTTCCTTCAATCTCTTGGGTTTTTTTAAAAATACATTTTCTCGATGGAAATCAAATTATTTTATTGCACAGAAGTGATTCCACTCTATTCAATAGGGTGAAATGATGCATGGGCTGTTGCTTGTACAACTGCTAAGGTAGAATCACTAAGAATTAAGTTTAGTAAATAAAGTTATTGGGTGACTGCTTTTTCACAAAAGTCTGAGAACTGTATTTAATTAACAAGAAAATAGGTCTTGAGTTTTTTTCTCTAACTAACCTATTCTCAGTGGGGAAAAGAAATGAAATGGCCTTATTCAAGGACATCCATTTGAAATCCATAAATATTTTATAAGGATGGAATAAATTGCTTATTTTCAAACAGGTGCTATTGTAAAAATTATTTTGATTTTTCTTTTGCCTCAAGGCTCTTGAACAAAATAACAATATATCATGTACCTAGTGCTTAGACATTAGGTTATGTCTGTGTTTTCCATAATTGGCTCAGATGGAGGGAGGCACACACTTAGGGTTCCTCTGCTATCTCCCCAGTGTCTTCCCATAAGGAAAATCATACCTTAAATAGGACCTGCATCTCATTGCTCATTCTGCAAATTGTCAACCGAAATGGTACCATTTCCTTCAAGATAATGACAATAGAATGAAATGTATTCTGCCACCTTATTTGATAGATTATTTCCACTCTCTATCAACACATTCAAATGTTCCCTGTATCTTGTGGGTGGTTTTACATTTGAACAACAGTAGAAACATTTTATTAAGGGGGAAAGTGGTTGTTGTTGTTTTTTTCTAGTTTATTTGTGATTTTTGACCTCATTTTTCTTTTGGATTGCAAGCTTTCTCTAAGTAATGAAAGTTTGAGATAAAAAAAATTGTTCTTAAAATAATGACGGTGGAAAACATGGTGTTGATCAGACTTCATCTGTTTGCTTATGGGTGTTTTTCTAGGAGCTGAGTTGAGTTATCCACATTCTGTTTCTCTGCTCTCCGTAATGCCAGTGAAACCTATTAGTGAGTTACATGGTACGCTGAAACTGGGATAGGAAATCATGGTGATTGTGCAAAGATGTCAATTATTCTATTATTACCACCTCCCCCCCTTTTCTTTCTTTTCTTTCTTCTTTTCTGTATTTTCCCCCTCTATAAATTGCCTTCTAAAACATTCTTGCAATAAATACCAGATTTTCTTTTTTTTTGGCCATGACCAGGTGGAATAAATAATTATAAAACTATTATAAAGAGAACCATTTTTCTTGATTCCAAAAAACTGGAAAAGAAGTTGTCCACATGTCCAGTGGAGATTGCCACATGCAGAAGCCAAATGAAAATGACATTCAGTGAAGAAGATTGCCAATGATAGATTAAAACAACTAAAAGAAACTGAGTTTTTGATCACTGCATCAGGCTCATATTCTCTTTTAAGATTCCCTGTTGGGGTCTAGAGTCCTGAGTTATTATATCAGGTGTTAGGTGGTGGGGAGGAAAAAGGGAGGTCCTGGTGATGCAAGTCTAGGGAAGAGAAAAGGATTCTGGTGGGGTAGAGCAGGGGAATGGGACCATGACCCATGTGCCCAAGGTGAGAGATAAACACCAAATTCATCTGTTAGTTTTGTAATGGAGAAATGTCTTTTATCTGCTCTTTTGGATAAAATTCTTGTCTATCAGATATTGTACTAAAGCTGTATATCTGCCATTAAGAATATCATAGCTAATGTCAGAGGGATTTTGGCTAAAACAAGCAAAGAATACGAGAGGAATATTTACCTATGTTTCATTGACTATGCAATGACATTTGACTGTGTGGATCACAATAAATTAAGGCTAACCTTGAAAAGAATGGGAATCCATGATTCATGTGAAACTTGTACTTAGACTAGGAAGCAGTTGTCCGAACAGAGCAAGGAAACACCGCATGATTCAAAATCAAGAAAGGAGTGTGTGAGGGATATTTTCTGTCTCTTAACTTTTTCATTCTAAATGTGGAAATAGTCATTTGATCTTTTGAAAGGCTGAATATCTTGAGAAGTAACGTGACATCAAGATTGGAGGAATATTCATCAGCAAACTACTTTATGCAGATGATTCTATCTTGCTTGCTGAAACAGAGGAGGACCTGAAACACTTGGTGCTGAAGGTCAAGGGTGTAGTCTCTAATATGGACTAAAACTTAACAGCAAGAAAACAAAGATTCTCACCATGAGGTCAATTGTCAACATCCTAATAGGTTGAGAAAAGATTGAGATTGTTAACAATTACATTCTGCTCAGATCCACAATCAATACTCTTAGCACCATTAGTCAGGAAATCAAAAGAAAAGTTGCATTGGGAAAATCTGCTGTCAGGGACCCCTCCAAAGTACTGAAGAGCAATGATGTCGGACTAAAGATTAAAGTGCACCTGCTCTAGGCCATGGTCATCATAATTATTTGTCATGAATAAGAGAGCTGGATAATAACGAAAGACGAGAAAAGAAGAATCAATGCCTTTGAGCTGTGGTGCTGGAGAAGAGGACTAAATATACCATGGACTGCCAAGAGACCAAACAGGTGTGTCTTAGGGAGGGTAAAACCAGGTTGCTCTTTGGAGGCATGGGTTTTTAAAACTCTGTCACACATTTTGGGCACGTTGCTCAGAGGAACCAGTCCTTAGAGAAGGACATCATCCTTGGAAGTGTAGAGGACCAGTGCAGGAGAGGAAGACCTTGGATGAGACAAACACATACGGGACGACACTTCTCTGTCAATTTGTTGTATGGGATTAGTGACTTGCATAAGCTACGGCTTATTTTATAGCTCACTTATGTATATGCTAATTTTTTATATTGTTTCCCTTTGTGAGTAGAACATTTCTCTCTTAGTTTACTGGGGTCACTTGCTAGTTGTTGTAATGCTGAAAGCTTTCTCACTGATATTTCAAATGTCAGCAGAGACATTCATAGTGAAAGATTTCAGCAGAGCTTTCAGATTAAGACACACTAGGAAGCAGGCTTGCTTATCCACTTCTAAAATAAAAGGTCTCTAAAAACCTTATGAATAACAGAGAAATACTAATAAATATTTTACTGAAAATAGAACCCTCAGATTAAAGACACTAAAAATTGAGGGAAAACATCTATTATAATTGGAACATGGAATATATGAAGTATGAACCTAAAAAATTGAAAGTTGTCAAAAATGAAATGGAACTACATATAAAAATCAACATTCTAGGCATTACTGAGTTGAGATAAACTGGTATTGACCACTGTGAATCAAATAATCATATGATATACTATGTCAGGAGTGAAAAATTGAAGAAGAATAGTGTTTCACTCATATATTTCAAGATTAATTTGATGCATTAAACACAAATCATCAAAAGCCAGATAAGTTCTGGAATGACATCAAAGATATAGTCCATGAAGAAAACAAAAAATGTCACTACAAGGACAGCAAAGAAAGAAAAAGACCAAAAGAGATATCAGAAAAGACTTGAAATTTTTCTCTTCAATACAGAGAAGCCAAAACAAAAGAAGAAATGACGTGAGAGATCTGAACAGAGGATCTCAAAAGACAGCACTAGAATGCAAAATGAAGCATTGTAGTATAATGTGAAAAGACCTGGAGTCAGAAATTCAAAAGTGAAAAACATACACAAGATGATAAAACTGAGGAACAAATTCAAGCCTCAAAATGCAAAACTGAATGATTCTACGGACAAAATCTTAAATAGTGAAGGAAACATTAAAGTTAGATTTAAACAGAATCACTCTTATCAGAAAGGATCCGTTGACATGGAATCTTTTCAGGAAATGATATGTGAGCAAGAACCAATGGTACTGAGGAAGAAGTTGTTGCTACATTGAAGACATTGATATATTTTAGGGCATTATTTTTATCGTAGGAGTATGCAATGAGGGTTGCAGAGTGGATTATATTTGGGGGTAGGGGGT
>NW_006399759.1:13283622-13284609 GCF_000299155.1 Elephantulus edwardii
AAAAAAACATAAGCATTCACAATTGGTGGAATGTAAATTGAGGTGTTTCAGCAAACAGATGCAGTGCTGGATTTGTTCATTAGTCTATACAAAGAAATTTGGAAAATAGCTACTTTACACCTGACTGGAAGAGGTCCATATTTGTTCCCATTTAAAAAAAAAAGTCAACATCTATGGAAGCAACAGTCAAGAAATTGAAAGATATGTTGCTTTGGGAAAATTTGTTTTTAGGAATCTCTTTTAAAGATGATATTTTAAGTACTAAACTAGTCCACAGTATTCAATTTCCTTGTATGCATGTGAAAGTTGAACAATAAATCAGAAAAATCTGCAAAGAATTTTTTTGTTTTTTAATTGTAATATCAGTGAAGAGCATTGGATATGCAAGGACTACCAAAACAAAAATAAATTTTTCTTGGTGTCTATGCAACTAAGGTGCTACTTAGAGGCAATGATGGTGAAAATCTCATTCTCTGGGTATTTTGTCAAGAGAAGCCAGTCCTTGGAAAAAATGCATTCATTACACTATGTAAAGCAGAGAATCAGAGAAAGAGAGAAGTTCTCCTCAATGAGATGAGTTGATCCAGCGACTATAGCAATGGGCTTGAACATGATGGATATTATAAGAATGGCTGAGGAAAGGGCAAGGTTTGAATGTGTCATATTTGAACGGAAGGTGTTTAACAACAAGAATAAGGTATCTCCCAAGTCTTTTATACAATATCTGATTATTTGAGTGGCCTTGGCCAGCAGACTCAAATGTCAGTCCTAAGTCAATACTTCACAGGAGCCTAGAATATTTTTCATTTTCTCTCTTGTGCATCTGATATGACAATAAAGCAATACCTTAACCAAAATGCTGATGAAGGGATTATAAAAGAAGCAGAAAACAATTATTTTAATGAGTTGTTAGAATTGCACTGAGCAGTAATGTCAGTCTAGCCTTCAAAACTTGAAGCAGAATTCCCCAGCACAGTCTACTTGTTG
>NW_006399759.1:13286189-13290916 GCF_000299155.1 Elephantulus edwardii
ACAGTCTACTTAGATCACTCAAACCTCACACATAGATTCATAAGAAGCAGTAATTGTTGTAAACCATTGAATTATGTCAGTTTTTGGAAGTAATCATGTGGTCTTATCACCACTTTCCTAGATGACTTGAGATCTAAATCCTTCTAATTTAGCTCTTTTTAAAGAAGCCACCTAGACTGGATTTATGCTATTTGCAATTATATCTCTAGTCTTGGACAATAACAATAAAAAATCTCTTATAGCAAAGGAGAAAAGAAGAAGGATCCTCTCTCTATATCAGGTGGCATAATGGCAAGAAGTGACACAAGTTTAATGGCTCATCCTCTGATTTCCAACATTGCCACTGGAAATTGTCTTTAAATAAACAAAAATGGGAGAGGGGAACAACCAGCAAGCTAGAATCAAAATCCTGACTCGGAAAAACAGTCACAAGACTATGAATCAAACCGAAAACCATTCTGTTATATGTCCTTCTCATCATCAAAGCAGCTGAATACTCAAGTTAGCAATCAAACGTTCTTTGTGAACATGAAATTAGAATAGTAGAAAATGTCATGACTTTAATTTTGAAATGCGTCAAACCTGGTTCACTATTACTGTAATACTTAGAGTGGGCCGACTATCCTTGATTCATTGGGAGAGGATCCTGGGTATAATGTAGCATTATTATGACTATGCCTATTTCTGTGACCTTCCCTCTCTGCATTTGTGTTATTTAACTGTTTCACACTTTGCATTTAGTATTGTTCTGCCTGGAAGCCAACTTCTTCTTTAACACATCCTGTAACCCTCTCTTCTAATTGAATATATGCTGACAGCTTCATACTCAAAGAGAACCTAATGATTTATCCTTTAAAAGTATCCCTATGGATAGCATATTTCTACTATTTCCAGGATAAATACGGATGTTCTTTAATTTCCATAAAGATAGTAATTTTTCTTAATTAAGAATATTAACTTATAAGAAATATAATATTTTGCTTCTTTTCTCTCCTTTCATGCTGTTCTTAGTATGATTATAGAATTGAAAGTGTTATTATTATGTGGCAGAATTCTGACCTTGTCTTTTGGGGCTCAGAGATCACAGAGTGAGCAGGATACATGGGGCCAGTGATGTGTTCCCAGGGGAGCTGATTGATAAGAAACATATTTTATGAAAGAAGTTACAAGATAAGAAGGAAGACTAATGAAATACCCCAATGACTCTAAAGTAATTAAGGCAGGCATTCTATACACTACCTCTAATTAGATACCAAGGCTAAGAATTCACAATTGATTCTGCTTTCTCCAGTGCTGTTGACCTCTTGTTTAATACAACAGCAACGGAGAATATTCATGAAGAAAGACAGACTCTACTTCTAAGATGGCAGTGGCCTACTTACCTAAAACTGGGGTCAGTGTATTCTACACGCTTACATAGATGGTGAATGTAACACAATCTGTTTTATGACTCTTTGTTATAATAAAATAATTTTTTAAAATAATCTTCATGAGAATTTTTTAGATTCTTTTTGCTTTTACTGATTGAAAAAAGATAAGATCACACATCTTTAAATATGAGTTTACTTATATTTTCTTATAAATCTTTTCTTCAATTCATTAATTTAGTCTCATTACTTCCTTAATTATTATTTCTATGAATGTTGGTATTCTTAACATAAATTCCCCAAAAGAAAAAGCTCATTTGGCATTCCTTAAACTGAAATTAGTTAACAGCAAGCAAAAATCAAGTCTCAAGTTGCAAATATTGAGGGATTTCATTGCCAAAATTACTGAACAATGTGGGAACCATCCAAAGAAAATGGAAGTAATATACATAGATACTTACAGTATCCAGAAGAATTGGTTGACATTCAACCATTTCAAGAGATAGTATATGTTCAAGAGCTGATAATATTGAAGGGAAAAGGCCAGTCTGCACTGGAGGCATTGGCAAAAAATTAAGGTTTTGGGAAATGATAGACTAGCAATTGAAATGTTTCAACAAGCATGCAGTGCTGGAAGCGCTCACTCTTCTGTGCCAAGAATCCTGGAAAAGAGCTACCTGGCCAATGACTGGAGAGATCCATATCTGTGCCTATTTCAAAGAGCAGTGTCTCAACATAATGTCAAAATTATCAAACAATAGTACTAATAGCACATACAAACAAAATTTTGGTAATTACCCTTTTCTTTAAATGGTTGCAGATATATGTATATATATGAAACTGTCAGAAATTCCATCAATTTTCAGAAGAAGATATCATTGGAACAAGTGAAATCACTGATGATCTCAGAAGGATCTTAGCAAAAAGCATGTTGTTGTTGTTAAGTGCCGTCGAGTCGCAGGCGACTCATAGCGACCCTATGAAGGAGAGTCTTTGACGCTTGGGTGCCTTTCATCCTCTCTCCAAGATCATAGGGTTTCCGGAGGCAAGCTATTATGGAAGTGGACACCACTCCTCCTTCCACATAATTCCCCCTTTCTTTATATAAATAATTTTTGCTAGTAGAAAGAGTACATTCTATAATAACCTTGTTTTTTGAGGATTGTAAGGACTCAGTTTTATGGCAAATAGTAAAATATTTACAAAAATTTTGAAAACTCTTGCTGGCATAGCTAGGAGCATTATTAGTCTAGATTATTTTAGGAATTTCTAATACAGGAAAAGTTGATAAATAATGTTTTATAACATATTTAACAGCAAAAAGCATAGACTATTAAAAAGATACTGTGTTTTAGTAACTATTGAGAAGAATTTGGTTATATGGATCATGAGAAATGAGGGACAACATTTTGAAAAACTTGGGTCCATAAAAGTCATATGACATCTGTATTTAAAGCAAAGTGCAATCACTTGAATATGTTATAAGTTTCAAATCAGAAATGTGCATCAGGGTTGCATATGTTTGCCATACTTTTTCAATGTGTATGTTGACCAAATAATCCAAGAGACTGGACTATATGGAGAACGAGGTCAGTAGTAGAGGGAGATGAATTAATTACATCTGATGACTTAATGATAGAAGATTCACTCTCATCTCAAAGGCAGGAGGCAGTTTCAATTCACCAGCTGCTCTACGGGGTAAAACGATCAGCAATCTTCTCCCATGAGGTTTCCGTCTCTGAAAACCAGTTCAAGCTTAGCTAGGAGGCAGTTTTAGCATAAGGGCAGATAGAAACAACAACAACAATATGTGGATGGCATAACCTTGTTGAAAGTGAAGACGACTTGAAATATTTACTATTGGAAATCAAAGACTATAATCTTCAATATAAATTACATATAAAAAACAAGTAAAGATTTTCCTTACAATTATACCAATCAAGATAAAGGGAGAAACAATTAAAAGTTTGAAAAAGTTTTATTTTCCTTGGATCCATAACCAATGTGATGGAAGAAGTAGTCAAAAAAATCAAATGATTTATTGGACAAATCTGATATAAAAACATCTCTTTAAAAATTTTAAAAAGCAAAATACATCATTTTGAAGATGAGGGTGCACTTGGTCTATCAATGGAATTTTTAATAATTTGATATACATGTGAAAGTTACAGAGTGGAAAAGAAGGATTGAATAAGAATTTATGTTTTTGGATTATAGTACTGACAAAGCATGTTACATAACCCATGGACTTCCATGAGAATGAATGAATCATAATTTTAAAAAAAAAACTAACAGAAAAATATTTTTAAGTTTGCATTGATACTTACACATTGAATAATAGTAACTCCTCATTAATTGATTCTCTATCCAAATAGAGTGATTTAAATTACCATCAATGAGAACTTATTTTATCTCAAAAACTTGGTGAAAACACAGAATAAAAAACTAGATTAATTCAGTGGCTTTACATTGGATATTTTGAGTGATACAATGTGTATTCTAGGCTTAACAGGTAAGCAGAAAAAAGAATAAGATTTGAACAGGTACCTATGATCTAGAAATTATAGTCTATTTTAGGAAATGAAACATACTCCCAAGACAGAAAAGTTAACAGCATATGACAGACTATAATTATGTGTCTAACTGTTCATGTTGTAGTTTGCATGAGGGATAATGATAAAGGGCTGAAAACGAGGAATATTCCAGATTTGGAGGTAGCGGATAAAACTCAATGGGGAAATTATAAATTTGTACAAGTTTAATAGAAGTAGAGGTCAGTAAGTTTAGTAAATGTGCCAGGAAGAGATTTAACAAGGCCTAGCTTAGTCAGAAGAGAGATATTATTAGTTTAAGTGTTTGTACCCATAACTGCTCTCATGAAAACAAAATTAAAATTACATATACTATTTCACTTTCAATATTTCAGGACCATCTAGCCATGGTATGTATAATTAAAAATGATATCACTTATAATAAAATGCCTTAATATTTTTAGATTCTTTTTTCTTTACTAAAAATAATCTATAAAAACAATAGGATCATATAGCAGTTAGAAAACTTGGTATCTACTTAAAATTGCTTCTAAGTGAAGAAACTGGTGGTAATCTAAGTTCCTGACAATTAGATAGAAAATTCAAACATACCCAGATGTGCCTTAGAAGACAAACTTGGTAACATGACTCTTTGTAAGGTCATAGTCATTGAAAATTCCATGAAGAATACATGGAATTTCTATAAATTTGGGATGACTCAATAGCAACCAACAATTATAATAATATTTCTGTCATAGATGAGGTACATTGGACTTACTTATACTTATTAATATAAGGTGTTTATCTATCTCTATCTCTATATCATTAT
>NW_006399759.1:13291016-13292223 GCF_000299155.1 Elephantulus edwardii
GAAGAGTGGACAGACAACACAGAAGAGGAAGAACAAGGATGAGATGGATTGATACAGTGACTGGGACATTGGAGATAGGTGTGTTGGAATTAGTGAAACAGGCTCAGGACAGGGCAGGGTTCAGAGTGGCTGTACCTTAGGGTCTGTATACATTCCAGGTGACTCAATGACACAAAACAACAACCCAATACTATATTGGGTTATTTTTGTTTTTAATTTATTTTTGTTAAAAAATAAGTCTGGTTTAGAATCAACAAGACTGCAGGTAGGGTCTTTGTATTTAAAGTTGGTTGTAATTATATTTTGGAGGAACATTTTTCTTAGTGGTACAGCACTCTTCTGTCAATATATTGTAGTGAGGTAACCTGGGGTACTGTGATGCTTAACCTTGTGCCATTGGCATATCAAACGCCATAACAGTTACCCACATTGGACAGTGTTTGGTGGAGCTCCCAGTTTAAGACAGGGTTGGAAGCAGGAGTTACATCCGCTTTCTAATTAATATTCATCTGGAAACTCAATTCATAGGGTCACTTTGAGTCATGCTCGACTGGAAGGCAACCAATAACAATACAGAGAGAGGTGAGCAAGCATTTTGATTGAGATTGTAACCTAGTGGTTGTTGTTGTTATGTGCCGTTGAGTCAAGAAGGTTAAACCAGGCTGCTCCATGGAGGCAAGGATTCTGAAGCTTCGTCTGACATACTTTGCACATGTTACAAGGAGGGGCCAATCCTTGGAGAGGAATGTCATGCTTGAGAGTGTGGATAGACAGCACAGGAGAGGAAGACCCTCCATGAGTTGAATTGATTCAATGACTGGGGTAGTCAGGGAAGATGTGTCAAGGACAGTGAGATAAGCACTGGATAGAGCAGAGTTTAGGGCTGTGGTACAAAGGGTCATTATGAGTGGCAAGTGACTCAACAGCACATTACAACTATACATATACACATACACATATACACACATCCAGAAGGATGGAAAGTCTCTTCTTCTCATGGAATTGATTGTCTCTGAACACCACTGAATAATCAGCTATTGTGTGCTCAACAGCACACAACAACAACTATATATATTTATCTCTCTGTCTCTATCTGTGTGTGTATCTATATAAAATATGTATAATATATATCATATATAATATATTGTGTATACATAGTATATCGTGTAACATATATAAAATATAGAAATATATACATATAGATACA
>NW_006399759.1:13293224-13318222 GCF_000299155.1 Elephantulus edwardii
TTAAGTGCGGTTGAGTCATAGGTGATTCATAGCGACCCTATCAATGAAAGTCCTGGACACTTGTATAACTTGCATCCTCTCTCCAGATTCATAGGGTTTCCAGAGGCAAGCTATTATTGAAGTGGATGCCACTCTTACTTCCAAGCTTGTTTTAATCAGGAGCTCCACCAAACACTTCCACCATGGGTAATCATTCTCACATTTGACTCATCATTGTCACAATGTTTGGCTTCACAGCAACCACGAGTTACCTCTGTACAGTAAGTTGACATACCAGGGTTACATGACCTAGGAGAATGTTTCAAATGTTTCACCAAAAACAATTAAAGTGGTCCTCAGGCACTACAAGCTAGCCCCTGGAGCAGGCTCAGCAAACTCTACCCTACACTTACTTACCCTTACTTTAAGGGTCAGGGCCACCTACCCATCTTTGGAGGGCAAAAGAACAGTACTACACAATGAAAAAGACCCCAGAAACTTCCCTTGCCTGACTAAGACCAAGAGGAGCCACCATGGAGATGCCAGCCACCCCGCCAGATCAGCCAGCTGACTGAAGGAGTGGAGGGAGACTCCAATCCACAGCCTCACATAGTAATATGTATATATAGAGAGAGTGATATACATAGTTATATAGAGTAACATATAGAGTAACACATAGAGTAATATATATAGTAATATACAGAATAATATGTAAGTAATATATATATAGTAATATCTAGTAATATATACACTGTATACTATATATGAAAATACACTATATACTTTAATATATACACTATATATGATATATAATATATACACTATATATAGAACATAGTATATGATGTATAGTATATATACTACACAGTCCTATATATAGTATATATAATAGATATAATAATATCTATATATACATATATACACATATACATATACACATATATTCTCAAAAATATATATCTAATTATATATGCACATATGTAGTTATATATACACACATGTAACGTTTTTAGTATGCATATACATATATAATATAGATATGTTTCATTGTTTCATAACTCTAATGAGTTTCTTAAGCATTCAAAGCACTTACATGTCCTGAAAATAATGTTTTATAATATCTATGACAGGTGTTCATTCTTACATATGGTTAGGAAATTCACCACTCATCTATTTACCTAGCTTAAATTTCAAAAGCTTTAACAATCACTAAGTTACATTAAGCCAACTATCAATCTGGTTCTGGAGTTTGGGCATAATCTGTGAGTAGAGTGCTACATGCAGTGCTGATTTGATAAGACAAATACACAACAGCACGCACATCAAGCTGTCAGTGTGTAGTCAGTTCTGACTCCTGGTAACCCAAGTATGCTTTATAGAGATTTCAATGGTTGTGTAATTTTGGAAACAGATTTCCGGACTTGTCTCCCTGTATGTCTTTAGGTGGTTTTGAACCATCAGTTTCCTAGGCAGTAGTTGAATAGTTAAACATTTGGTTCAATTAAGGATCCACATTGTCCTGATTTGAGGTTAGACCCATTTATAGCATTTCAGCTACCTCTTTATGCAGCATTGTGTGTATGTCATATTTAAGGAAAGTAAGACTTGAGTTTGATAGTTTTTGATGCCTTTAGGAGACAAAAATTAAGACCCAAGAAACAACTTGGCTTTAGCTTATAGAGCTTAGCATACATGCAGAGCTTAATGGTAATTAGCAGACACACTAGTTTTGATTCTTTCCCATTGTTTCAATGACTTGAGTTCAGAGACCTTTTTACTTTGACCCCCTAAGTTTTCTCCCTAATGACCATAAACTGTTGAAAATAACATACTGAGTTAGTTTTCTCCGGCTTTTTTTTTTTAACATGATGTATTAGAATCTCTTTCTACTCACATCTTTCAGAGTGATGTCAATAATTTGGGGGGCAATAAATTATTGAAAGTGGGGAAAGCCATATAAAAAACAGGAGAGCCAGCAGTTTATTAAAGATAGTTGCACACAAATGCACATTTGCAAGCAATGTCGGCAACAAATCAGAAATGATATATGACCTTTCTCACATGCCTGCAACATTTAATATCTTTGAAAGACATTAAAGATGTCAAATATTTAGCCCACAATCTGAGAAGCAGTGAAAATATAGTATCACTGTGTATAAACAGGCTTAGAGCTTGGTTGCAATTACCTATGCCTGCCTTTTCCTAAAGGGTAAATATCCTTCACATATTTGTTTGGTAGTGTATTTTGCTTTGCAAAATAATTCTGATCCTGAGGTGGTGTTTGTTAATCCAATACTGCTTTACTATGAACTAGAATTATCATTTCAGAGGCAGTTGCACCTCATTTATGTTCAATTTCCAATTGGTGTAGGCTGCCATCATTCACATTTGTTTGTCCTCATACCCATGCCTCCAGTCTGATATTGAATGATTTATAAGCATCTACTAAAGGCATCGAAGAAATGTGTTGCATTTTTAGTTTTTTTTTTTCTTTTTTTTTTAAAAAAGTGGTTAGTAGCAAATGTATTTTGGACGTATAATCACCATTTCCTAATTCATTTGCTTTGAAAGTTGAATTTTGGTGTATCTTCACCCCATATTAATTTTTACAATTATAGAATTAAAACATAACATATAAAATTAGGGAAAATTACAAAATAATCCTTTGTACTCATTACCAAATAGCAACATTTATTAATTCCTGATGATCTGCTTTCAATTATACTCAATTATTTTTTCATTTTATTTTGAAGTAAATATCAGATGCCATATTATATCATTTAATATGTAAACTTTTTTCAGAATTCCAAAGGATAAGGACATGGAAAAAGTATAAACTTATTACTCTGATGTTATCATATTACTCAATACCAATTAAGAATTTACTATTGTCTTTTATTTAAGGCGATTTTGTCTCCTTGATTGTCATCATCTTTTTTCTTTTGTTGTTACGGTTTGTTTGAAATGAGTTATTATATGTAACATCATTTTATTGACTTCTGGTTGCCCAGTGGATAAGGGGTTGTGCTGCTAACCCAAAGGCAAGAACTTTGAGCCCACCAGCCCCTCTATAGGAGAAAGATAGGCAATTTCTTTCTGTGACATTTATAGTCTCTGTAAACCTATTGGAAGGTCAGTCATGAATTAGTTCCAACTCCAGGGCACTTGCTTGTTTTTTGCTTTATTGTACTAACTTCATGAGTGCCTTGAATAAACTTTATTAATTTCTCCTCTCTTTCTTGCAGCTTATTCATGGGCAAAAAACCAAAACAACAGTCGGTTGTTCATCTTACAGATTTTCCCAAAACATATTTTAAATTATGAAGTAAAGTGTAACATACAACCCTCCCTTGTCTTTGCTGAAAATTGTTTATAAGGAGGATTAGTTAAATCCAAGTACAAGTAGGGTTTTGTGTTTGGTTTTTTGTTTTTGTAACAATAATTCATAAAAGATACATTTCCATTTGGAAGACACAATTTCTGGTCTGTTTCTGTAATAGTAGTAGCCACTGATGGTCCTATGCCAGATTTGTCATTTTACAGCCTCTGAAAACCTGCAAGGGAGTCAGTTATGCAAGAAAAGGAAAGAGAAAGTTTGCAAAGTTATTTAAAAGCTTAGTTAATGTAAAAAGTCAGAACAAGCATTAGATTTCCTTTTATTTTCTTGTCCTTGATAAAAGGAGTTATTCCCTAGCAACCTCCAAGGTGACAAATGAGAGCTTTTCTTAGTTACCTTTTGAACTTAGAAATTGAAAAGTAGTTTATGTGTTTCAATTTTTTTCTGTTTTTATTCTTAATGATGAGCAAATTGCATTATCATTGCCAATGGAAACTCTTTTTTGTTAGTTAGTTCCTGAGATGTAACCCTCGTAATTCCTGCTTTGTGACCCTACTAGTTTTAGAAAACTTGTTCAATTTTTTTATATGATAAAAACATATTTAAAACTAGTTATTTTAAAAAAATTCTAGAGACCAGAGTCTAGACACTGGGGATACTTTTTTTGCAAATGAATGTCTTCAATGCTATTTGGCCTTTGTGGTGACCATAATTAGAAAACACTTTAATAGAGATAAAATTTGTTATGAGTTCATTCTCATACTCATTCTAATTCAGACACACAGGGTTTATACTTAACCTCATTACTTGTGCAACTGATCTGCTTAATCCAATGTCCCTAAATCTCAGAGCTTAAAGACAGAACCATCAGTACTCATTTGCTGTATCTCAGAAAACATAAACAACCATCTCAGAATGACAGCAAGACTAAATACTTATTCTCACAGGGATACAAAGATAAATAATAAACAATTCCTTTCCTTAGAGACACTTAAATATTACAAGTAATATGCTGATTCAATAAATACTTACAGGCCTCTTGTTATACTTCACAGTAATAGGGCAGGATGTTTTCTTCTCTCAAGAAGTTTCTTCTTCTTCACAGTTTAGTGGTAGAATAAACATGGAAGGGAAGTATTGGTGTTTCATGTTAGAATTCTTGCCTTCCTTGTAGTGGGATAGATTCCCAAGCAGGGCACCTCAAGTGCAGCTATTATCCCTCTGTCAGTGGAGGCTTCCATGTTGCTATGTTGTTAAACAGATTTAAGTAAAGGATAAAGAAAGACTTGGTGGTATGCTTCCAAAAAACTAGCTAACAGACTCCTTATGTAGCACAAAGCTAGAAGAACCCTATTGTGTTTGCCTGCCTATGAGTCAGGAGTTGATCACATGACAGCTAAAAACACAATGAACTTAAAGTCAGGGTGTGAGGGGTAAAATTAATGGATAATTGTTGATAAAGATGGTTTGACAAAATATCTCGTATTTGAATGAATACATCAAATCAATCCTTGTTGTAACCTTAGGAGACAGAGCACACCTGACCCCATTGTGTCAATCCATCTAATCCAGGGTCTTCCAATTTTGTACTGACACTCTGTGCCTCCCAACATGTCTTTCTTCAAGGACTGATCCTTCCTGGTCATGTGCCCAAAGTATGTATGTTGGAGCTTCAAATCCTTGTCTTCAGGAAGCAACCTGTTTTCACCCTCTCCAGTACAAAACTCTTCTTTTCCAGTCCGTGGTGTGTTCAGTAGTCTTTTCTAGCACTATAGTTCAAAGTTATCATTTCTTCTTTTCTCATCTTTAGTCACTGTCCAGCTTTCAGATGCATAGAAAGCAAAAGAGAAGACCATGATCTAGATGAGGTACCTTTTAGTCTCTAGACTGAAATCCTTGCTTTTTACCACTCTGGAGTGGTTCCTGATAGGAGACTTTTTCAATAAAACTCATCTTTTGATTTCCTGACTGCTGGCGCCAAGGGTGTGGACTGTGGATCTGCATAAGAGGAGCTCATTAATAACTTCAATCATTCCTCCATCTATTGGGATGTTGACAATTGGCCCACTGGTGAGGATATTTCTTTTTCTCACTGTTGACATAGAATCCATATTGAAGGCTGCAGTCCTTGACCTTTCACAACATAAGTGTCAAATCCTCCTCAATTTTGACTAACAAGGTTGTGTCATGTGCCTACCACAAGTTATTGATGAGTCTTCCTCCAGACCTGATGTGACATTCTTTTTCATAATGTCCACCTTCTCAAATGATTTGCTCAGTATACTGATTGCAAAGATAAGGAGAAAGGATACTGCAGTCCTTTCTTAATTTGAAACATACTGACATGCTACAACATGGGTGAAATGATTTTTTTTTTTGGTAAAAATAATCTCCTCACAAGTGTAACCATTTTATCCATGTTGTAGCATGTATGACTGGTTCATTTCTCACTATTCCATGGAATTTTATATTAGAATGTTTCACAATTTATTATCCAGCTATATGTTAATGAACATTGGACATTTTTCTAGTTTGGAGCTGATATAAACAAAGTCACTAAGAATATTTGCCTATGATTCTTGGCGTGGATTTGACACAGTTGACCCTATGGTTGTGTTGGTCAGAATCTACCCATAGATGACCCTACAGCAATTTTTCAGAGCCAGTAAATAGCATGAAAGGAGATTAGTATACTTCTCCCATATAGAAGCTGGTGGATTAGAACCACATGATGCTTTTGGGCTGTAGTTTTGGAGAATAGAACTGAAAATTACATGAATGGCCAAAAGAACATGTTGGGAGAGTGTTCAGCCAGAGTGTTTTTTGGAGGCAAGGATGATGAGGTTTCAACTCTCATACTTCAGGCATGTTGCTAGGAGGACAAATTTCTTGAAGTGGAACATGATGCTTGGAAATGTGGAAGGGTGGTGAAGGGAAGGAAGACCCTCTACCAGGTGGATTGACATACTGACTGCTGCAATGGGCTCTAGTATGTCAAAAAGTGTGAAGATAGCACAGGATAGGACGGGATTCGTATCTGCTGTTCTTAGAGTCAATATGATTTGTACTTGACTCAACCATATCTAACAATAACTGTGTCAATTCATTGTATTGAGAATATTCTTCTCTGTAGCTGAGTCTTTACTTTTGCAAGCATGATACCTTTTATTCAAGGACTGGTTTCTCCTGACAATATGGGTATAGTATGCTATATCAAGTTTCATCTTCATTGCCTCTAATGAGAATCCAAGACAGATTTTCTATTTTCTTGTTCCTCTAGTAGTCTGTGGTATATTTGATACAGATCACCAACACCACAATACAAAAGCATCAGTTCTTCTTTTAAAGGATATCTATTTTTTAATTTTATATTACTTTGAATGCAACATTGTATACATTTTACTCCATATATTTCTTCATTCACATTCTGTTTTATGCAGTCATTCCTATAAATTCTCAGAAAATTATTTATCATTGATCTGTGTGCATTATTATTCCATCTTTTCAGTTCCCCATTGGATCTTTCCTAATTGCTTTACACCCTCCCTTTGCCCACCAAATTCTATGGCTCTGTAATTTCCTCCCAGCCCAACCATCACACTTCCACCCCCTTGTCTTTGGACATTTATACATATCTTACTAATTATCTTTATATATTTACAGTAATGGTCTCATCCAGTATTTGTCCTTATTAGATTGAGTTAGTTGATGTAGCATAATGCTCTCTAAACTCTTCTACATTATATTCTTCAAAATTGTCGGTACTAAGAGCTGTGAAAGTCAGCTGTCAACAACTTCTCCAGAGTACTGATGAGCAACTATATCAGTCTGAAGATTAAAGTGCACCTGTCCCAGGCCATAGTCTTCACAATTGCTTGCTATGTGTCAGAGAGCTGAATGATGCAGGGCTGATAGAAAGACAATTGATGCTTTTTAGCTGTGGTGCTGGAGAAGAGTGTTGAATATACCATAGACCCAGGAGAACAAACAAGTTCATCTTAGAGGCAGTGAAGCCAGCCTGCTCTTTGGAAACAAGGATTCTGAGGCTTTGTCTGACATACTTTGGGCATGTTGCAAGGAGGGACCGGTCCTTGGAGAGAAACATCATGCTTGGAAGCATGGAGGGACTGAGAAAAAGAGAAAGACCATAAATGAGATGGATTGAAACAGTGACTGGGGTAATGAAGGTAGGTGTATCAGAGACAGTAATGTTTGCACAGGATAGAGCAGATTTCAGGACTGTTGTACATAGAGTCCCTAAGATTCACAAGCAACTCAAATGCACACAACAATAGCAAAAAAAGAGCTGTGAAGTATTTAATTCTGTGAATGTACCATAATTTTTCAATCCATTTGTTTGTTGAGAACTGAAACACAAATGGATATTTGTACATCAATATTCATAGCCGTGTTATTTACAATAACAAGAACAGAAACAGATCAATTATCAGAAACATATCTTGATTTCTTGACTGCTGCCACCATGGTGTTGATTGTGAACACAAGATAAATGAAGTCCTTGACATTTCCCCCCTTTTTTCTGTTTATCATGGTATTGACTATTGACTCAATTATGAGGATTTTTGTTTTCTTGATCTTGAGGTTTAATCCACACTAAAACCTGTAGCCTTTTGTCTTCTTAATGTAAATTCTTCATATTGCCTGCTTTCCACAGAAAAGGCTGGTTAATTTGCATGATGAAGATTGTTGATGAGTCTTCCACCTATTCTAATGACACATTATTTTCACATAGTCTAGCTTCTAGAATTATTCACTCAGCAAATATATTGAATAGGTATGATTAAATGACAGAACCCAAATGCACATCTTTCCTGATTTTAAACCATCTTCTTGTTTTGATGGAATCATTGCTTCTTGGACTATACATAGGTTCCACAGAAGCATAGCTTAGAGTTCCAAGGTCCCATTCTTTTCATCCATTATTTACTGCGATCCACACAGCTGAAAGCCTACATAGTCAAAGAAAAGAAGTATGTATCTTTCTGATATTCTCTGCTTTCAGCTAAGATCAATATGACATAAGCAATGACATCTTTCATTGTATAGTCCTTTCTGAATCCAGTGTGAATTCCTGGTACTTCTCTATTATTGTCTTGTCAAAGACAAGTTTTTAAAAATTATCATAAGAAATATTTCACTTCACATAATATTGTTTGATAATATCAATATAATACATTGTTTTGTGACACTGAGTCAGAACCAACCCATAGCGGACCCTCTGGTGGGTTTTTGGAGGCAGCTAATTACACAGAAGATGATCTCCATTCTTTTCCCACAAAGCACTTAACTGGCGAGTTCAACTTATATGCCTTTAGGAGATCTTATTCATTCGTTCATTCATTTGATTGTCTTCAAAATTTCCAGGCATAGATAGGTAGACTTACCCCGTACTACACCTGTTTCCTGAAAAAACCTCAAAAGGTATCCTGTTAATTCCTGGTGCTTTAGGTTTGTTTTTTTTTTTTTTGCCACACTTTCACTATTCTTAAACTTCTTCCTTCATTACCATGGTCTTGATCATATGCCGTTTCTGAAATGCAGCAGTATTGACCAATTCTTTTTGGTTCAGTAACTCTGTGTCTTCCTTCCATCTTCTTTTGAAACTTTTTATACTAATCAAGATTTTGTCCATGGAGCCCTTCATTATAGCAACCCAGAGCTTGAAATTTTTTCCTCAGTTGGTCTTCAATAATTAGTATTTAATGCATCAAATCTGTTCTTGATAGGAGAAATTTGAGCTTAGATATGAGTAATTGATGATCTGCTCCTCAGTTAGTCTCTGCCCATGTTCTAACTGATAATATAGAGGTTTTACAATTTCTTTTCCCATATGTAATACTTTTGATTCCTGTATATTCCATCAGGTTAGGCCCAATTGTATAATTACTACTTTTTTAAAAAAAGTTTTTAGCAATTCATTATTTGTACAAAATTATGTCATGTGAACTTTGGCCTCATATCTGTTATCCAGGCCATAATTTCCAACTACTTGTTCTTCTTTATTATGAACATTTGCAATTCAGTCACTGAGTATTAATATGTCTTGATTGAAAATTTGATCAATATTAAACGACAAGCATTGGTAAAAATTCTCAATTTCTTCATCTTTAGCTTTGGTGTCTGATCTTTACACTTGAATAATAGTTATATTAATAGCTTTGTCTGAGCATGGGTATTTTCCTATTATTGACAGCATTGTACTTCAGGGTGGATCATGAAATATTCTTTTTGAGGATGAATGTGACATCATTTCTCTTCAAACTTGTCATTTCTAGTATTGTTGATCATATGACTATTGATTCAAAATAGCAAATACTAGTTTATCTCCACTCACTAATGTCTAGAACTTCAGATAGTATGTGTTTCAGTTTATTTTTTTTATACAATATCCAATTTCTATAGAGTCATACATTGTACAGTCTATATCCCATTTGTTGTGTTTTGGGCTATTTCTCTATATTTTGAGTCTTGCTACATTAGCAAATGAAGGTCCTCTGTTGGGTGAAAACTTGACTTCATCAGTGTCATTAAGGTAGAACCTATTTTGAGGAGGTAGCTCTTCAACAATTGCATTTTGAGCACTTTCCAGTCTGAAAACCTCATCTTCCAAGACAGTATTGGTTAATGCTTCTCTGCTGTTCATAGTTTTTTTCAGGGATTGTAAATTTTACCCATTCTAGTAAGTGCATAATGGTATAATATTTAATTTCAGTTTTCATCAATCAATGTATTTACATAATGACTGCGATGGACTTGTGTCTGGCAGAGATTGTGAGGATGGTGCATTACCAATTGAGCAAGATTTTAATCTGTTGTTCAAGGGGTCACAATGAGGCATAGCTTTCTTTAGGCCACTTAGCAACAATGAGTAATAATATAAACACATTTTCATGTGTTTATCTGTATATCATCTTGGTGAATTGTCTGTTACTGTTGTTTAGCCATATTTCTGAGTTGCTTTTATTTTGAGAATATATTTTGTGTTTGGAATTCAAGTTCCTTACAGGGACAACTTTTTCAAATAATTTCTCTTTCCATTTATAACTTGTCATGTTCTTCTGTTAACAGTGTCTTTTGAAGTATGTTTAGTATTGATTTAGTTTTTATTGATTTTTATAGTTTTATGTTTTTTGTTTTCTATATCAGAAATATTTGCCAAATTCAGTCAGATAGATTTTGTCCTAACTTTTTCTTATAGTTTCAAATTTTACATAGCCCTTTATAGATTTAGAAGTTATATAGAATTAAATGTTTACATTTTATCTAAATTTTTATAAATTTTACATATTTAAAATTTAAGTAGAAGTGTACTTTTTTTACAATATTGATATTTAATTGTTCCAATATTGCTTACTAAACGAACTCTAATTAATCCCTGAATTCCCAATCTTAATTACCTAGTTCTGCTGCAATGCAAATGTCAAAGGTCCATGACAGTTCATTAACATGTTTTTTTCTTTTTTTAAAAAAAATTTTATATTGGTTTGTTTACAAAGTTTATATGTGCTGTGTTTCATGCTATTCTCAATTCACACTGTGTTTCATGCAATCATTCTCATTCACTATGTTTTAGAAAATTAATCGTTACTGGACCTTGCCCATTTTTACCTTGTCTTTTCACTTGGATCCTTTGTATTTCCTTCACCCCCTCCTTCCACTCACCAAACTGTGCAACCTTGTGGTTTAGCTTCTATCCATCCTCACACCTCCACACATAAAGCTTGGTATCAATAACTTTTTTAGTTTCAATCTTTATGTATTTCATTTAATTTTTAAGAACTAATTTTCCTAGATACATATTTCATACAGTAGATATTCCAGGTATTCAAGGATATTTATTTCTCCTTAATTTAAGCCATGGCACATCAGCAAATAAAAATTGTTCACTGAATGAAAATTTTACTTCATTCAATCCAGTAAAGCTGACTCTATTTGTGGAGACAATTCTTTCCGTTTGTATTTTAATTGCTTTCCAACTTTAAGGCTTATATTTTAGAACTATGCCAAAAACTTCTCTTCCTCTATAAGGGTTCCATTGGCCAACTTTTTTAGAACTGGCTGGCCAGTGCTGCTCACTAGTCTGTGTCTGAAAACTATGCTGAAATGTATCTGCCATACGTGACCCTACTGGTATTTGAAATAATGCTGGAATTATTTTCAGCAACAAAGCAACATTCAAGCCACTACAGTATGACTAACTGGTAGACAAATGGCAGATTCAATTTGTAGCAAACAGATATCTGCCCCGAAGTTTGTTGCTATTGCATACCATTGAGTCAGAATCAATTTGTAGCTGAGCCTCCAATGGGTTTTCAGAGGCAGTAAATTGCATTATGGGAGTTTGTCCATCTTTCTCCCAAGGAGGAGCTGATAGATTAGAACCATGTACCTTTGTATTGAGAGCACAATTCCTTACCATTAAGGCACCAGAGCTTCCAAACTGACTTAGACATAAAGTACATCTTTCTATTCCAAAGGATAAAAATAGGAGAGATATAATAAATCATGAGTACCAAATAAATATGAATCCCAACAGAGCAAATGTTTAAGCTTCAAAATTAGCTTTCAACATTTGAAAAGAACCCAACGGTATTAAGGCCTTTCTGGATATAGATCTTGTCCTCCACACTTGAGACATTGGTCACATTCTACAGATTCTAGCCAAAGACTCACCAACCCAGGATGCCTGTCTCACTTTGTAGACCCATAGGGATTGCAAATCCAACTTTTCAGGCTTGACAAACATAAATCACCCAACAGTTATGGAACTCCTCCCATCCCTATCAAAAATCAGACAATAATGATTTACATTCTTTTGACACAATGGAATGGTAACCTCTTCTTTTAAAAGCCAGATAATAAAGACATCATCCTTTGAAGTTTATGGAGCAGTGGTTCCAGCCTCTGGAAGCAGCAGCCTTGTTGCTTACACTCATTCAATAGTTCTGTTCATCTCTGGACTGTTCCTAGCATAAAATGCAAACAAATCTCTGCCTTCACTTCAGATATGATTCATAGGCAGCCTTCATTGGATTTCCATTGCAAATTACAATAGGAGGAGACTGCCCAGTTTTCGCCTCCTCCTGAGTTCCTGGTGGAATCCGTGGTGATAGCAGAAAAAAAGGTCCCTAAATTGAAGTCACCAGGTTTCCTTGTTTCCAGGATGGTTTTATCTTTTCTATGATGGACAAAAGACATTTACAACCAAAAATCTCCACTAGACCATGTTTCTTTTGAGGTTGTTAATTAGATCAATTGTAACCTTAACAACTCTAGCAAAGGATTATTGTGTTTTCATGGCCTTCTGTGAGTTCCCGGACACACTTCGTTAGTTTTTAAAATATAATTTTCCACATCTTCAACATTTCCTTTCTTGTGACACAGTTCATTTTAAAATTTATATTTTCCTCAATATTTCACTACAATCAGTGAGGAAATGCCATACCAATCTTTTAAGATCTTGCTGAGTAAACTTCTCTACACGATATCAATGTTTGTTATTTAAAATTTGAAGTATTCAAAAAGTATAATCCAGAAAAATTCTTTTCAACTTCTTAATATGAATTACTTCTTCTCTTTTGTCCAAAAATGTTTGTCATTTTTATCCAAAGCATCACTAAAAGTACAATTAATGCCCATATTTCTAACAAAATTCTGTTAATGTAGTCAAAGCTTTCCCCACAGCTCTCAATTCTTGCTAAGCCCTTGTCAGAATCACTCTTAAAAATCATTCTCTTCAAGGAAATCAAAGCTTATACTGTGAAGAATATCACACGGCCTCTACATATTACCATTATCTAAAGCATCTTCCACACTTTTAAGTAAATGTTACAGAAGCATCCAACTTCTCAATTCCAAATTCTGTTAGCTACCTTGTATTGTAACATAATATCACAAGTAGGTAATCTTAAAGAAAATAAATATATGTTCACACAGTTTTAGGGTTAAAGTATGAATTTGAGTCTTGGTCACACCATAGAGTTTTAGCTATGCCAACTTCCTCCTTTTTTGCAGCCTCAGTTGTGCTTTTTCTTCTTTGATATTTCTGGATATGTAATCTTCATTTGATATCTGTCTCCCCACTACCCCCATGTGCTGGTACATGTATTCTAGTCTTTTTAGAACTCAGAATTAAATAGGCTTAGAAACCACCCTCTACTGTTAAATATTCATTAACATAACAAAAGAAAACTGTTTTCAAACAAGATCATGTATGTAGGTACAAGGGAAAGAAATGAAACATATCACGGAGGAATACAATTTAATCTATAGCACTGACTTTATAACCCTTGCCAAAACTCTGTTCCATATAAAAATTTAGTCATGCCCGCATTATGCCTAGTTGAAGATCATTTGGTCTCAAATATGGTAAAATGTTATTGCTGTGGTTGTATTCTGTCAAGTCAAAACTGGCTCATAGTTGACCCTCCAGTTGGTTTTCGGAAACAATAATCACACTGGAGGAGATTGCCCAGAGTTCAGAAATCCTGATAAGAGAATGGAACATGGAAAACACATCTTCTTACGTGGGACATGTGTAACTTATATATTTTATACACAAAGTGGCTAGTAAATTCAGACTTGTCGCAATCTCCCATCAGTTTCCCAGAGTTCTAAGTACTTATTTATGGAATGAGAACTTCCATCTTTTTCCCTTGGAACAGCTGATGTATTTGAACTGCTGAACTTTTGATTAGTGATGCAACATGTAGCACATTGTGGCATCAATGCTACCATGCATATTTTTAAGTACCTGAGTCGAGTGTGACACACAGTGATCCTATGAACAACAGATCTGAACCCTGTCCTATCTCGTGTCATCCTCACAATCACTGACATGCCTGAGACCATTGCTAAAGTTACTGGGTCAATACACCTGATTGGGAATCCTCCAATCCTTTGCTATTTCCCACCTTTCCAAGTATAATGCTCTTCTCCAAGAAATAGCCTCTTCCAGGAACATTCCCAAAGTATGTGTGTGGAAACTTCATTATCTCTGCCTTCAAGAAGCACTCTGGCTGCACCTTCTCCAAGATGTATCAGTTTGTTCTTCTGGCACTTCATGGGAGATTCAGTGCTCTTCGACACCACAACTCAATTCTTCTTTTGTCATCCTTATTACAAGTTCTCAGCAGCATGGCTACATATGTTCTAATAGGATAATATATGCCTATGCTACTGGCTTTTGTATAGCTCTGAACTTTCTATCTAAAAAATTATCATATAATAATACATACTTTGATTCATACCCAGAACATGTAATTGCATGTATTATGCAATTCGGTATTATGGTGTTCTTATTGTTTCATTTTGTCCCAAAAATATTGCTATGAAGTGCATCATGGCTTCTACATACACCAGAACCAGTCTTAGTGATAACCACAGCAAGAGGCAAAGGATAAGTATTGATTTGTAAATTAAGCAAAATGAAGGTAGAAAATCAGAGATTGTTATTGCTAGAGATTTAGACATGTCATTCCCAATAATCATGACAAACCTCTTAAAATTAAAAAAAATATGCAAGCTGTAAAAGATCAGCTTCTTCGAAAACTAGAAAGTTAATACAAGTTCGAGATGGATCTATATCAGATACAGAGATTTTGCTAATGACTTGGATTGAGGATAAAACACAAAAGTGAATCCTTCACAGTATGTTGGCAATCACTGTCAAGGCAAATGTTTGAGAGGCTTATAGAAAAAGTAGAATCAGTAGGATATGGGGTTGAAACAACATCAAAATCAGTTTCCTGTAGTGGATGTTAAGCAATTCATGACCGTATATGCTCTTAAATGAATTTTATTCCATTCTAACATGTTTAAGGTGTCACCTGGGCTACCTATTATTCTCATGTTTGGCAGTTACAAAGAAGTCTTTCCTTTAATGTGTTCTGATATAATTTACTCCAGGACTTATTACATAATGCAATCACATCTATGAAGAGATAGATTATAAGCACCCAGACAGTTGAAAGGGAGTTGTTAATTGCCATTCAGTAGTTTTATTGTGCCAAACATCTTATTGAGGGCCTTTTCCTCATTTTCTATCTTTCTGCTTTCCCCAGTGTAATATCCTTTTCCCAGGGACTCATGAACTCTGACATCATGCCCAAGTGCTAAGAACTGAAGTTTCACCATTCTTGCCTCTGAGGAGCACTCTGACCATGTAGCCTCTAAGACAAATGTATTTGTTTTGATGACCCTGATCTATGGTGTATTTAGTACTTCGCAAACATCAAAATTTAAAGGCATAGATTATTTTTCTGTCATCTTTATTCATTGTACAAATTTCTTATGCATTTTGGAAAATACCTTGATTTAGGTCAGGAATAATTTAGATTTTAGACTGACATCCTTGGTCTTTAATCAGGAGTGTGGCCTACATCAAAATGTAGCAATCTGACAAAGCTCTCTGGTTTTTGTTTCATCTAAATTATGTATCTGACTTTCCACCTTTAGTTCCATGGATTGAACTAACAATGTGCCTTATTTGCTGACCTGTGGTCCCTCAGCCTCTGTGTCCTGTCTTATGACAGGAGGTCTGTGCAGCTTATGAGTCAGGATATACTTCAATCCTGAGACCTGACTCATCAACCCAGACTGAACCCTACAAATGTGTAAGCCATTTCCTTTTGATGGTGCTTAAACTCTTGCAGTCACGTGTGCGCTCTCCCCTTCTTGCTCTTACCCACTCATGTATGCCAAGAAGTATATAGCGCGTGCGCGCACACACACACACACACACACACACACACACACACATGCTTCATTTATTTGTTTCTCTAGATAACCCACTTACTTGCCAGATGAACTAGGGGTCTCTGGCCCAGAGTTGGTTAGCAATTGGGAGTGCTGGGGTGGTAAAATACTGAAAGGTTGGGCCACGCCTACTGTCTTGGGAGACTTAGTGTCAGCTGCATGCAGCCTCTGGCTTCTTGGGGAGAGGCAGGTATGGAAGGCTCTGGACACTTGTGGCTTTCTCTATGCCCCAAGTGGGGGTCGGCAGAGTGGACTTGCCAGATGAACTGGGAGGTCTCCTGCCCAGAGTTTGCCAGTATTTGGACATGCCAGCATGGTAAAATACTGACTGGCCCTTGGGCCTGTTTTTCATTGTTTTTGCTCAAACAGTCTTCTAGGGTGTATAGCCCTGGTGTGTCCACTTGCCATACAGAGGTAACTTGTGGTCGCTGTGAAGCTGAACACTGTGACACTAATGTATCAAATGCGATAATGGTTATCCATGGTGGACAGTGTTTGGTGGGGCTTGCTTGTTGAAACAAGCTTGGAAGCAGGAACGGCAACCACTTCCGTAAACAACTTGCCTCCGGAAACCCTATGAACCTGGAGAAAGGATGAAAGTCACTCACACAAGTGTCAAAGACTTTCATTCATAGGGTTGTTATGAGTTTCCTACGGTTCGACCTCACTTAACAGCAACAACAAAAGAGAACCCAGTCCAACCAAGATTCCAACATTCCATTGACATACTTTTCTATCTAATGATAGGTTTGTTGTTATGTACTGTTTAGTCACCTGCAACTCATAGCAACCCTATATACAAGAGTTCTGAACCCTACTCTATCCTGAGCCAATTTCACTATCACTAACACACCTACCCCATTACCCCAGTCACTGAGGCAATCCATCTCATTCAGGGTTTTCTTCTTTGTTGTCCCTCCACCCTTACAGTCAAAATGTCTGATCCCTCCTTGTAACATGTCGATAGTATGTGAGAGAGAACTTCAAAATCCTTGCCTCTAAGGAGCAGCCTGATTTCACCCTCTCCAGAGCGTACCTGTTTGTTCTCTTAGAAGTCCATGCTCTTATCTAGAACCACAACTCAAAATCATCAATTCTCCTATCATTCTTAGTCACTGTGCCACTTTCTGATGTATAGCAAGTAATTGTAAAGACCATGATTGAGATCAAGTGCACCTTAGTCTCTATGTTGACATTGCTGGTCTTCAGTACTTTTGAGACATCCCTGACAACAAATTTTCCCAATGAAATTCATCTTTTGAATTCCTTTCTGCTGGTGCCAAAAGGGTTGATCATGGAATCAAACAAGCTGAAATTAATGATCTCAATCTCTTATCATAACATTGCCAGTTGACCCACTGGTAAGAATCTTTGTTTTCTGGATGTTGAGCTTCAATCCATATTGAAGACTTTAGTCCTTGACCTTCTGCTGCAAATAACTAAGGTCCTCCTCAGTTTCAGCAAGCAAGGTTGTGTCATCTATATAACACAGGTTGTTGATGCATCTTACAAAAAGCTCAGTTATTAGTTTGCAGAGTTGTTTAGGGTTTTTGTTTGTTTGTGTTTTCTTACGTGCTAGAACTATGACTTCCCTGTTAATTTACTACTGTATATCCTTTGCATTTCCATATAATTTGAGAATTGTTTTTCCAATTGTGGAACAACACCCCCCCCCCGACACACACCAAACCACATAAAAGACAAACTTTTTGTAATTTCCTGGGAATAAATTGAACTTATCTAAATTTATCTATAAATCATATAATAACAAGAGTGATCCTTCTCATTTAATTTGTCTCAAGCCTGTTAAGTCTGTAATATTTTTCAGAAATGCTTTGTAATTTCCATTCTGCAATACTGGTGCTGCTTTAGTCAAAGAATTCTTAAATGATTTCTAAAGTATCTTTTTTTTATTTCTAATGATCTGTTATTGTTATTTTAATTATTTTCACTTAATTTGTTCTTATTCATGATAATACAACGAAAAACAAAATTAAATAATGTCCAGTTGCATCCAAACAATATTTGTCAGCTTTGAATCCATTTTGCAACCACTGTAATTATCCATTTAATAGTTTCTTTCCTTTTTATGTCAACCCTCTACCTTATGTAGCATGATCTTCTTCCTAAGGATGGGTCCTTCCTGGTAAAATGCCCCAATTTTATACGAGATAAAGTTTTGCTAAGCTCCTTTCTAAAGAGTAGCTGTGCTTCCTCCAAGACAGATTTGTTTATTCGTCAAATCCATCGTTTACTCAATATTCTTTTCCAAAACCACTCAAATGTTTCAACTTTTCCTCAGTCTTCTTTATTCATTGCCCAAGTTTTATAGGCTTGTGAAAACTAAATTACAGACATTGATCCAATTTAAACTTGTAATAATCCTCTATCAGGTTCCAAGGTTTCAAATCCTTGTGGGATAGGCTTACCCGTCTTTCATCTAGAGAGCAGCAATGAGTTCAAACTACCGACCTTTATTTTTAATTTTTTTTTTACCATTTATATATATTGTATTTCTAGAACATGTATTGTGATTTACATAATCTCTCATTTACTTACATTATATTAAATCCATGTATATCGTAGGCTTTTCCCTCTTAGAGTCATTTTACTAATGACTGTATTAGTGAAAGCATATAATCCAGCTATTTCAGGCTTCATGCCTTAATATCTCCATTTTTGATAGTCAACTTCTGCTTTGCTCCTCTCTATCAAATTAGTACTCTGAGGGAGCAGTGCTCACCTTTCCATTAGCATCCTCACTTGCAATCCACAATGTAACATGTAATGTGCTATACCACCAGGTCTCCTTACATATGAGGTCCTGGTAAGCAGTATGACCTGAGTCAAGGACAAGTTAGCTTTTCAAAGTGACATCTTTGTTTTTAGCACTGTAAAGAGGTCTTTTGCAGTAGACATGCCCTATTTCAATACATAGTTTGATTTTTTGATTACTGCCTCCCTACACAATAATTTTTCATCCAAATAAAATGAAATCCCTAACAATTTCAGTATTTTCTGTATTTGATGTGATGCTTCTTATTGGTTCCATTTTGAAGATTTTTGTTTTCTTTTGTTGAAGTACAATCCATACTGATTATTTTATCGTTTTATTTTCCTCAGAAATTGCTTTTAAATCTCATTATTTCTCTCAGCCTAGGTGTATAACCTATCTGCATATGGAGAGTGTTAAGGAGTTTTCCTCAAATTCTGAATTTTTCTTAATTTAGCCATACTTCATAGATTATTTTCTTAGTATACAGATTCAATAATTATGGTTAAAGTTATGCCACCTTTTGTGCACATGTTCTCTGATTTAAAGCCATATATTATTCCCTTTTGTCTAAACAACTGCTCCCTAGACCATGGACAGGTTCTCCATATACACAATTAAGTAATCTGGTATTCACAATCTTTACAATGTTAAGCATAATTTGTTATGATCTATACAGTCAAAAGCTTTTGCATATTGCATAAAACACAGGTGAACATCTTTCTTGTATTCTCTACTTTTAGCTAAAATTATTCTGAAATAAGCAAAGATGTTCCTTCTTCCAGGTCATCTTCTAAATTTAGTTTGAATTTTTGAAAAGTTCCTGTTAATGCACTTCTATAAACAGGTATGAGCTGCTTTCATCGCAATCTTCCTTGCTGATATTATTCTATAATTAAAACATTTAAAAGTGTTAATTATGCTCCTGGATTTGTTAACTTAAATATTAATTTTATATCAAAATTTTCTTCTTTTATTTTATGATTAAAACATTAAATATTATTCTTTACTTACGAAGTATTTTGGGATTTGTTTGAATTAGACACAAATAAGGATACAGTTAGTTGGCCAGTATCTAAGGAGCAGTAGTAACATGGGAGAGGCTGAGTCTGACTACACTCTGCTTCATAAAGAGAACCTTGCCCATCAGTAGCATCCACAGTATCAACAAAATAGATATATGATGAAATATGGCACCCTACATGCTCCTACACCTAACCCTACAAATCATTGGGTCTAATTTTCCTTGCAAATCGACACACAAACTTTACTCACAGTTGTGAGGTTTATTAGGGAAATAACTTGGAGGGGGTGAGACAAAGAATATCACACAAATCCAGGTATAGGCTAGAAGCCCTAAGCCACAGTAACAAGGCACAATACCACCATTAATTCATATAGCTTCTCAGTCAACAAATTAAAGTCTAAGTTTAGTTCAGCAGCACAAATAAACTTTTGGTTTTCTTAGTTCATCCAGCAAACTTTATCTCAGAGTGGCTATAAGTCAGCTTTTTCATTCAATCATCCAGCAAGCAAAACTTTTAATTGTGGTTTCTTCTCCAAGGTTCTCTCATTACACTTTCTCAGTTACTTCACAGCAATGCCATGGTCTCTTCACCCTTTTTCTACCATCATCTTTCACAGTGTGGAAATCAGTCTCTTATATTGGTCCCACAGTTGTTGATGATTTACAAGATCATCTCTTTGCAATTAAAGTAGCTGAAGACCATGCCTCTAGTGGGGGTTAACACAATGGATGTTGTTGTTGTTGTTGTTATGTGCCATTGAGTCACCTGTGAACTCAGTAGTCCTATATACAACAGCCCTAAACGCTGCTCTCTATCCCTTGCCAATCTTATTGTCTCCAAAACACTTATCCCCATTACTCCAGTGACTGAATCAATACATCTCATCAAGGGTCTTCCTCTCCTGCACTGTTTCCAAGATTTCTGACAATACAGACCACCTCATGGCTTTTCTAGTCATTATCTAGAGGAACATCCTTCACTTTATCATCATCTATACTCATGCAAGTATGTAAACCAGAAGCTTTGTTATGTCTTAATCCCCTATTTTAGACAGTTTCTGATTTTTCCAGTCTTATTAAACTTGTACTCTGAAGAAACAAGCAAGTCTTTTTCTTTTACATATGCATGTAAAGAAAGATTCTGATCAGAGCAAACAATTAGGTAACAGTAATCAACACTAGCTCACAGAAAGAAACATCTTCATCTGATTTGGTTCTGGTCAATGCATCCCCAGTCATCCATGGTTAGGTCCAAATGAGCATCAGCTGCAAACTCGCAAGTCCACCTCTTTTTTGTGTGTGTGTTTTAGATTGGCTGGTCCCTTCACTCAGCCTTAGCTTCAGATGGTCAACACCTTAGGAATCCTCAGTACTCCCAGCTCCATAAACTAGCAACTCTTCTTTGCTTACCCATTTATCATGCTAGGTGGACAGTGTTGAAGGACATGTCAAAATGGAGCCTGTCTCTTCATTACTGTGTATCTCTGACTTCCACTCATCAAATCGACCCAAGTGGTCACCATGAATTGAGTATCTTTACCAGATTCCTTTCATTGTAATTCTTAGAAAGAGGGTTCTGTGCTTCCTATTTCTACTCATCAAATAAACCTATGTGATCACCATACCCGTTAGCTTCTTTTAACACTGGGATCTGGAGAAGTGGCTCAAATGGACATCAGTTTTACTTTGCCTCAGTTCACTGGCAAAGTCTCTCTGTTTTCTACTTGTCTTCTTTCAAATGTAAGTTTCTTCAGAGTAAGAGGTGGGACTTGATCTTTCTTTCACTAAGATCCACACTCTGATCCAAATTCTACTACTTACTACAAGCATTCTTTCAGGGCAAATTTCTCCTTTTAAAATTTCCAACTAATATTCAACTGGCTTCCTCTAAATTATAATATGTCCCATTATTATAACATCGAATATTCATTAGCATTATTATGTGGAAGAATACATCAATATCCAACAAGTATATTATAATTTTCACAGTCTACAATATAAATAACAATATAACACAACCAATATAATTAAATCAACAAAGGCCTTAATCACTTTTACAATATATCTTAACACTGTTATTATGGTTCATATGTGCCATTGAGTCGCGACCCTATGAACAACAGCTCTGAAGCTTTCCTTGTCTTGAGCCAGTCGCACTGATTCTGACACACCTGATCCCATTGTCCTTGTTACAGCATCAATCTGTTACACCAGGGTCTTCCTGTCCTGAGTTTTCCCTCCACACTTCTGAGCATGATGTCCTTCTCCAAAGATTAATCCCTCCTGGCCACATGCCCAAATTATGAGAGATGGAGCTTTAAAACCCTGATCTCAAAAAAAAAAATTGGTGTCATCCTCTCCAAAATAGAACTATTTGTTTTCTTGGCAGTCCATGCTATATTTAGACTCTTCTAAAGCACCACAACTGAAAGGTGTTGATTCTTCTTCTGTCATCCCTAGTCATTTTCCAGCTTTCTGATATATAGCAAACAATTGTGAAGACCATGACCTGGATCAGGTACACCTTAGTCTCTGCAATTCATCTTTTGATTTCCTGATTGTTGGTGCCAGGGGTATTGATTGTGGAAGCAACTAAGTTGTAACTATTAACAATCTCTATCTCTTCTCCATTTATCACGGTGTTGCCAATTTGACCAGTGGTGAAAATCTTTGTCTTCTGGATGTTGATCTCCAATCCATTTTGAAAACTACAGTCCTTGATCTTATGCAGCAAGTGCTTCAGGTTGTCCTCAGTTTTAGCAAGCAAGGTTGTGTCATCTACATAAAGTAGGTCATTGATGAGTCTTCTTCTGGGTAAGGAATCATTGGAGAAGTTCACTGTCAGCAGTGAAAACTAGGCCAGGTGCTTATTGCAGAAGAGACCATTAACTACTAATCTGCGAGTTCAAATCAAAGCTAAAGAAGGTCAAATAAAATTCACAGGAATAAAATTTGACCTTGAGTCTGTCCCACCTAAGTTTAAAACTCAGGTACTGCTTTGAGTCCCTGAACATTAATGAAGACCAGATAAGCTGTGGGAGGATATCAAGAATATCATCCATGAAGAATGCAAAAGGTCATTACAAAGACAGAAAAAGAAGACCAAAATGGTTGTCAGAAGAGCACTGAGAAGCCAAAGCAAAAAGAAGAAATCAAAGCAAAGTATAATAATGTGTAAACACCTGGAGTCCAAAAGTCAAAAGGACTAAACTTACTCAGCATTTCTTAAACTGAAGAAACTAAAGAACAAATTCAAGGCTTAAGGATGCTATGGACATAACATTGAATGATCCAGGAAGCATTAAAAGAAGATGGGAGGAGTATACAGAGTCATTGAACCAAAAAGAATTGACTGATAAAGAAGAATTTTAAGAAACAACATATGATCAACAGGCAATGATGATGAAGGAGGACGTGCAGGCTGCTCTGAAGGACTTGGCAAAAAATAAAAGCCCCAGGAATTTATGTAATATCAATTGACATATTTCAACAAGCAGATGCTGCACTTGGATATATTCCCTAGGTTATGCCAAGAAATCTGGAGGACAACTATCTGGCCAACTGACTGGAAATGATTCATACTTGTTCCCATTCCAAAAATAGGTGACCTGACAGACGTGGAAATTATCGTATAATTTCCCTAATATCACACACAAGTAAAATTCTGCTGAATATCATTCAGAAATTACTAAAGCAGTAAATTGACAGAGAACTACCAAAAAGGCAAGCTGCATTTAGAAGAGGCCATGGCACTAGAGACATTATCTCTGCTGTTAGATGGATCTTGGCAGAAAGCAAAGAATACCAGAGGAATATCTATCTGTTATTTATTGACTATGCAGATCACAGAAAATTGTGCTTTGCCTTGAGAAGAATGGGAATTCCAGGACACTTGATTGTGCTTATGCAAAACCTATACTTGGACCATCCTATCTCCATACCTTTTCAATCTGTATACAGAAAATATCATCTGGGAGTCCCGGCTCTCTGAGGAGAATCCATGAGGATCTATGTGGCATAAGGATTGGAGAAAGCCTCATCAATAACCTGAATTCTACAGATGACACAACCTAGCTTGCTGAAATTGAGGAGGACCTGAAGCATTTTCTACAGAAGTTCAAAGACTGCAGTGTGGTTTGAATTTCTTCCTTCAGTACCAATGGTAGTGGATCATATGGTTTGGCATCAACCAATTCTTTTTGTACACTGAATTTGTATATTTCTTCCATCTTCTTTTCATGTTTCCATCATAACTAAATATTTTCCTTATAGAATCCTCCAGTTTTGTAACTTAAACTTTAGTTCATTTCTCAGTTTTCTCCTTGAGAACTTTTCAGTGTTTTTTTTTCTGAAATTCTGAACGTGTAAAACTATAAATACTGTCTACAATAGATACACCTTGACACAAGAGCAAAGATAGACAAATGTCAAAGTATGGAAATATATTAGCAAATAACAATTTAGAAAAGAATCTTAAATGTCATACTGATTTCTATTAAAATAGACAGCAAAACCAAGAATAAGAGACAGCATTAAAAAGAATTAAAAAGCTTGAAATAATAAGCAGAGTCAATTGAACTAGAAATATAACTATAAAATCAATGTATTCATTGAGGGAACAGAAGATACATAAAGCAAACTTCAAAAGATTTAGAGAGAGAAATGGACAAATTATATAATAGAAGACTTCAATACACCACTCTCGATGAAGAATAGAACAACTAAAAAGAAATAATGCATAAAAACTAAATAATATGACTAGCCAGGTAATTTTCATAAATACCTACAGAGTATTCCATCCAGCAAGACCAAAATAGACATATTTCTCCAGTGCGCAAGGAACACTCTCTAGAATAAACTATATCTGAAACCACTATGAAAGTGTCTCTAAATTAAAAATAAAACGTAAAACAGCTCAACATTGAAATATGGTAAAGCATCTTCTCAGATAATAAAATAACAAAAAACAGAAATCAACAAGATAAAGGAGGAAGATCAAATACCTGGAAATTGAATATTATTAAACTTGAACACTATTGTGTAATAGAAGAGAGAAAAAAAACATTCTTTTGAAGCCAGTAAGCATTACAACATACTAAAAAAAA
>NW_006399759.1:13322352-13333743 GCF_000299155.1 Elephantulus edwardii
AGAAAAAGCCTTTGATAAAATCCAACACCCTTTCATGATTAAAGCACTCAACAAAATAGGATTAGAGGGGAATTTCTTCAACAGAGGCAGTTAATTGTACAGGAGGAGACTGCCCATCCTTCTGCAGAGCAGCTGGTGGATTCAAACCATGTACCTTCCAGATTCCAGGCAGCTTCTTGCCACTAAGCTACCAGTGCTCCCTTATTTGCAATGAGTAAATTATTAATCATACAAAATTTCACCATGCAATCCCTGGCTTTATTTCTATCTCAAAGTCATATTGTCCAACTATTAATCTTCCTTAATTTCCAAGAATGTGGTTGGCTATATTTGTAGAATGTTCTGTGTGTTATATGGTGGTGACAATGATTTGCCCTTTCTTTTTTTTTTTGTCTAGCTTGTTTCCTACTGAGTATCTGTAATGCTTGTATTTTATTCTTGGTGCTGTTGATTTCTTTCTTGTCATAGCTCCAGTCATTCCTTGATTCTTCACCGATTTTCTTTGTTATTTAAATGCTTTAATAACTATATTATACATTTTAATTACATCAACAGAGAACTGCCAGATGTGGAGGCTGGTTTTAGAAGGGCCATAACACTAGAACTATTATTGTCAATGTTAGATGGTTCTTAGCTGAAAGTGAAGAATACCAGAGGAATGTCTATCGTATTTTATTGACTATGCAAAGGCATTTGCCTATGAATCACAAGTTGTGGTGAACCTTGAGAGGAATGGGAATCCAGAACATTTGATTGTGCTCATGCAAAACATTATACTTAGACCAGGAAGGCAGTTGTCAGACAGAGAAAAAATGATGGTTCAAAGTCAGGAAATGTGTGAATGCCAGGTATACATCCAATCTCTGTAACTTTTCAATCTATATGCAAAACATATCATCCAAGAGTCTGCTTTATGAGGAAGAATGTGGAATCAGGATTGGAGGAAGACTATTCAACAACCTGCATTAGACAGGTGACACAACCTTGCTTGCTGAAACTGAGGAAGACCTGAAGCAAACAACAATTATCTTCATGTTGCAAAACTCCTGTAATTACATATATTATAAATCTTACAACTATATTGTTTAAGACTCTTTTCTGCTCTTTAATTTGTTATATATATAATAATATACTAAAGTAAAATATTACAATGAAATGTGCAAGGAAAATCAAAAGAGCCGAACTTGCTCAGCGTGTCTCAAGCTCAAGGAAATGAAGAACCAATTCAAATCTAGAGTTGCTATAATCAAGGATGCTTTAGGCAGAATATTAAATGCTCCAGGAAGCATTAAAAGATGATGGAGAGAATATACTGAGTCATTGTATAGAAAGGAATTGGCAGATATAGAAGAATTTCATGAAACAGCATATGAGCAAGAACCTATGGTAATGAAGGAAGAAGTTCAAGCTGCTTTGGAAGGAAATAGCAAAAAATAAGGCCCCAGGAAGAGATGGTATACCAATTGACATATTTCAGGTAACAGATGCTGCCCTGTATGTGCTCACCAAGTTGTGTCAAGAAACCTGGAGAACAACCACTTGGCCAACTGACTGGAAGAGGTCTATATTTGTTCCATTCCAAAGAAAGGTGACTCAACTGTAGAACTATGGAAACTGTAGAACAATACCGTTGATTTCATATGCAAGCAAGATTCTGCTGAAGATTATCCAAAAATGACTGGAACAGCCCTTCAGCAGAAAACTGTCAGAAGTCCAGGCTGGGTTTAGAAGGAGTCGTGGTACTAGGGATATTGTAGCTAATGTTTGATGGATCTTGGCTGAAAGCAGGGAGTACCAGAGGATTGTCTATCTGTGCTTTATTGATTATGCAAAGGTATTTGACAATGTGGATCATAACAAACTGTGGCTGACTCTGAGAAGAACGGGAATCCCAGAACCCTTGATCGTGCTAATGTGAAACCTATACTTGGACCAAGAGGCAGTCGTCAGAACAGAGCAAGGAAACTGTATGGTTCAACATTGGGAAGGGCGTATGCCAGGGATGTGTCCTATCTCCATACCTTTTCAAACTGTATGCAGAACAGGTAATCCAGGAGGCTGGGCTCCATGAGGAGAAATGCGGCATCAGGATGGTGGAAGATCTATCAGCAATCTGTGTTATGCAGATGACACAACCCTGCTTGCTGAAACTGAGGATCCTAAGCACTTGCTCCAGAGGGTCAAGGACTGGAGCCTTCAATATGGATTGAGGCTCAATATCAAGAAGACAAAGATTCTCACCACTGGGCCAATTGGCAGCATCAGAAAGGATGATGAAGAGATTGAGATTGTTCACAGCTTTAGTCAGCTTGGCTCCACAATGAACACTCTTGGCACCAGCAGCCAGGAAATTAATAGATATATTGCGATGGAAAAAGTCTGCTGTTAGGGACCTCTCCAAAATACTGAAGAGCAATGGGGTGTCTCTGGAGACTAAGGTGCATCTGATCCAGGCCGTGGTCTTTTCAATCACGTGTTATGAATCTGAGAGTTGGACAATGAGTAGGGAGGATAGAAGGAGAATTGATGCATTTGAGCTTTGATGTTGGAAATGAGAGGGTACCATGGACTGCTAGAGGCTGGAGAGGCTTAAACCAGGCTGCTCCTTGGAGGCAAGGATTCTGAGGCTTCCTCTGACATACTTTGGTCATGCTGTAAGGAGAGACTGGTCCTTGCAGAAGGACATCATGCTTAGGAAGGTGGAGAGTAGGCGCAGGAGCGGAAGGCCCTTTAGGAGGTGGATTGATTCAGTGGCTGGGGTAACCAGGATGGGTGTGTCGGAGACAGTGAGATTAGCACAGGACAGAGCAGAGTTTAGGGCTGTTGTACTTAGGGTCTCTATGAGTCTCAAGTGACTCAACGGCACATAACAACAACAGATACATACACACACACACACACATAAAAGAGAGAGAGAGGTTTTGTGTACCATCGAGTTACAACTAACCCATAGATGACCTTTCACAGGTTTTCATAGGCAGTTAATTGCATGAGAGGTGGTTGCCCATCCTTCTCCCGCAGAGCAACTGTTTGCCAAGAATCTCATGCCTTCTCAATTTCTGGATTGTAATGCAGTTTCTGAACACTAGGCCACCAGATATATATACTTCTATAATATCTCTATATAGATATCTATCAATCTATCTATCTATCTATATCTATATCTATATATTTTAAGTAAAATGTCAGAGGCAATGAGATTGACACAGGATAGAGCAGGGTTTAGGGCTGTTGTACATAGGGTCGCTATGAGTCGCAAATGACTCGACGGCACATAGCAACACAACAACATATTACCTTGCAAAATATTTAAATATTGTCAATGAAAGCCTTATTTCTACCAACATATTTATCTTTGTTAGTATTTTTTAATTTCCTTTTGCTGATCTGCTAACATTTTCCTTCTGCTTGAAGGAATTCCTTTAATATTTTCTGTAGTACAGGTCTACGTGTAGTGAATCCTTTTGGGTTTTATATATTTATCCTACTTTTAAAAAATTTTCTCTTAAAGATGTTTTCCCATAGTATAGTATTCATGATATACAGACCTTTTTGGTATTTCTAAGATGTTGTTCCACTATCATTTCACTTTCATGGTTTTAGTTTCTCAAGAGAAATCTGATCTCATCTTTATCTTGTTTTCTTTATACTTAATGTGCTTCCTTTCCCCCTCTGGCTTCTTTTAAGATGTTGTTTCTTCATCTGTGCTATGTTTTTAAATGATTTGCTTATGATTTTACCAGTGCAATAAGATTTCTTGTGTCTAGGTTAAGCTCAAATTTCTAGGTTTATAATTTAATTAATAATTATATTATTATAATTAAGCTCGGGATGTTAGGTTTATAATTTTTAATCAAATGTTGAAAACTTCTGTCAACATTATTTCAAATGTTTCTTTTTTTATTTATCCTCCTTTTTTAGGGAGTTCAGTAAAGAGAAAAATCTAGCTGCTTGAAATTGTTTCACAATTCACAGCAGTTATTATTTATTTACTTGTTTATTTGGGTCAGTCTTTATCTTTTTTTTGAGAATTTCTAATGTTATGCTTTCAAGCTAACTATTTTTAGAATGTCTAATATTTTCAAAATTTAGTTTTTCAAAAAGCCTCTGGTAGTATATAGTGAATTCTTCAAATTGCACACTGTTATTTTCGTCTCTCTATCCAAATTTCAATCTAGTTTCACTTCATTTTGGAGAAGGCTGTTCAATACAAATCTTTCCCAGCGTAATTCACCTTTTCCAAATGACAATGTCTAATATTTTGTGGACTTCTCTTATTCACATATGTTTTTTCTTTGCTCAATGTTTGTTATTTTTAGTCATAGAGTATTTTAACTGATAGTTTAAGAATTAAAATTAAAAATATTTGTATTGTATACAAATCATTGTGTCATTCATTGAAGTACAACTCTCCTTTACTTTAATATGCACCCCTAATATACATTTTGGCGGACATGATCTACTCTATTAGTAATCCCACGTTTACAGAAGTCAGTGGTCGTTTCTCAGTTTTCTATGTATAACGTTTGACCTTGGTAATTTTTGTTTCTCTCTTAATTTTTTCCAACTGATATCTGTCTCATATAACTATTGGATCATTTGTTATTTTCTTAGCATTCAAATTGAACTTCTTTGGTTCTGACATTTTTAGAAATTACTTTCAGTCATTTATCTTTTATTTATAAACTGATTTTATTCAGTCACAGGAATACAGATATATTTCAGTACATTGTGGCTGTAATTACATATCATCTGAATTTTGTTTTTAATTATGTTGTGAAATCAGACCTCTCATCTGACTATGAAAATTATAAATTTATTGAAATATTCACTTGCAGGTTTATTAGGCATCTCAAACATACCCTGTTCAAATAGGAATCAGCCTGATTTTCTCTCCTAAGACCTTTTTCTCCCTTTCCATATTCTTCTCTATTTAGTTAAAACTAAGGAGTTAAGTCATGAGATAATCCATAACTTTTCTTTCTTTTTTTTAAAGTGAAATTTCACAAAAATGTCCAAGGATTCTGTCTGGTTGACTTTCAAAATATCAACAAGATCATTTTGTACTATTTTGTCTCTCACCACCCTAATTAAAGACATTATCAATTTGATGCTGAATTATTGTGTATTTTTAACTTAGATTAGCCTTTCTTTGTCATTATTTTATTATAGTTTGTGTTCCATACAGTAACCAGAGTCATGTTTTAGAAACTCAAGTTAGTATGTTGTTGTTGTTGAGTACCATAGAGTCGTAGATGACTCATAGGGGACCTATGAACAAAAGACCTGAACACATATAACTTCATCATTTCTCTAAGTTCATAGAGTTTCCAGAGGCAAGCAATTTTGGAAGTGGATGCCACTCCTGCTTCCAAGCTTGTTTTAATCTGGGAGCTCCACCAAACACTGTCTACCATGAGTAGCCATTCTTGCATTAGACACATCAGTGTCACAGTGTTCAGGATCACAGCAACCACAAGTTACCTCTGTATAACAATTCATAGACCTGTGCTATACCACTTAGAAGAATGTTTGACAAAAGACAATTAAAACCAGGCCTGAGAGCCACAGATTAAAATCACCCACCTTTGGCTTGGTGGCATAACTTTCTATCCACTAGGCCAACAGAGCTCTCTCTATGTTGTTGTTGCTATTGTTGTTTTTAAGTGCCATCGAGTGGTAGACGACTCATAGCAACCCCATGAATGAAAGACCTGAACACTTGTATAACTTTTATCAGTACTCTAAGTTCATAGAGTTTCTGGAGACAAGTTATTTCGTTGAGTGGCTACCTCTCCTGCTTCCAAGCCTGGGCTAATTTGGGAGCTCCACCAAACACTGTCCACAATGGGTAGCCATTATCACATTTGATACATCAGTGTCACAGTGTTTACCATAACAGCAACCATGAGTTACCTCTGTACAGCAAATTGACAGACCAGTGCTATACTACTTAGAAGAATGTTTGACTGAAAACAGTTGAAACCAGACTTCAGTGGCACAGCCACTAGGACCCAAATACCTTTTTTAAATATAAGGACAAAATGAATCAGCTCACACCCAATTACAAACAAACATTCACACCCAAGCCTCAACCAAAACAGAACATAAATCTTTGTAGAATCCAGCTGCTCCACTCATCTTATCAAACTGGTGACCAAATAGTATAGTCATCTAAATTATAATCATTCCCATTTAGTTGTTGACATCACTTTCTCATTTGGAATGGAATTGAAAATATTTTTTCCTTGCTTACACATATTTATGTAATTTGACCTCTCTAAAGATTCTTAAAGATTCTAAAGATTCTTACCAGTGAACCAAAAGGCAATGTCTATGGAGAGGAGATTGAAACTGTCAACAGCTTCCTCTTGCTTGGATCCACAATTAACATCTTTGGTACCAGCAGTCAGGAAATAAGGAGACATATTGCACTGGGAAAAATCTGCAGTTAGGGACCTCTTCAAATTATTGAGGAGTACTTATATCAGGTTGAGGACTAATTTGTATCTGATTCAGGCTATCTTCTTTCCAATTACTAGCTATGCATCCAAGATCTGGACAGGTTGAAAATAAAAGAATTGAGTTGTGGTGTTAGAGAAGAGCACTGAAAATTCCATGGATGGCCAAGAGAATGAACAAATATATCTCAGAAAAGTTGCAGCCAAAGTGCTCTGGAGGCAAGAATAGTGAGGCTTCACCTCACATACTTTGGGCATATTGCTAACAGGGGCTATTTCCTGAAGAGGGAGATAATGTTGAGAAAGGTGGAGGGTTAATGAGGGAGAGGAAGACCCTCAATCAGGTGGATTGAAACGGTGACTGCCACAATGTGCTCTTGGTGTCGGGAAGTGTGAAGTAGTCACAGGACAGAACAGGGTTCAGATCTTTTTTTATAGGGTTGCCATGAGTCGTGTTCGACTTGATGACACCTAACAACAACAATAACAAGGTCTTAGGGAGCATCCTCTGCCACCTCTGGGAACAAGATTTCTTGCTACAACTCATTGGAGAAATCGATCTTATCATTAGTTCTTTGCATTTGCAATTCCTTCTAATACGAACAGTCCCCCCCCCACACACACACAACATTTCAGTGGCTTACTCTGTCATTCACTTGTATTTCTTCTTTAATGTTGCACCAAAAAGATCTGTCCCTTTCTTCATATTTAAAATAGCAACACTACCTCCAACATTTTTTATACCTTTACTCTAGCTTATTTATAGGTTGAAATTTTGACCTACAGTGCACAGCTGTATCATTGATATCCCACACAACAAGAAGTGTAATTCTTCATATAACCAAGTACAAAATTGATCTTATTTTAATGTTCTGTATACCTCAATCAGTGTTCATATGACTCTAGTAGTTGTTCAGTAGTATTTATTGAATGGCAAATGTGGTGAGAGAGAATGATGAAATTGAAGGGACGAAAAAGTGCCAGTATAAAAATTTATGTGATGGGACGTGCAATTAGAATTGTGTAGGCTAACTATCTTTCACTTGTAAAAATATGGTATACCACTAAAGTGTTTTAAGCAAAAAGGCTTTTGTGATCAGGTTTACATTTTTGTACTTTTTAAACATCTCCCCCGATAGAGAAATTTAAGTATTTGTCATTAACACCCAGTAAATTAAATTAGAATGTCTTGAGGTGAACTTCAGGAATCAGTAATTTTTTAAATAAAATTGTAAGATTATTCCAATGCATAGACAATGCATGGACAGGAAACAATAAATTCGGGGTAAAGACTCAGAAAAGGTAGAATTCAAAATACAGGTGGCAGAGCTTTTCGTTTTAATTCTGATATGTAAAGAGCTTGGAAGTCATTACATATATCCTAACAAGAAAAATGCTGACAAAGAAAAACATTTATCTCCTAGAATGTTCCAGAGAATGAGAGTGACAGGGCAAACCCTCATTCTGAAATTTGGAGTGTTGGACCGAACAAGGCAAGTTGCTCCAATTTGATCTAGCTGTAGCAAATGCCCTTTATTCATAAATTAGTTGGAATACTTATCATCTTTATTACTGAAGGGTAACTATAGACTGCTGTAAGCATTAAAAAACTTCTCAAGACATTAGTCATAAAGGGCCTTGAAGAATGACTCACAGAATAATATAAACAAAGAGATGAAACCCATAACTGGGAATAAAAACTATGGAAAGTATGTTTTGGGGAAGAGATAGAGAACTCATTAATGAATGTTTAATAAAAAATATTGGTGGGCATTATTACATTTGGCAGTATATTCTGCCTATAATGTCTCAATTTCAGCTCTGCATATTGTAGTATTTAGAATAGCAAAAGTTTCACTAGTTGAAGAGGCACTGAGATGAGAGAAGGAATGTTAAGGGACTCTGTGGAGTATTATCTCTTATTCTACCTCTGCAATTGCTAACCACTAGCAGGAAAAGGTTAGGCAGTCTCCTCCCATGCGATTAACTGCTTCTGAAAACCCGCTGGAGGTCAGCTATGGGTCAATTCTGACTCAACAGTACACCACAACAACAACTCCAACAACAACAGTGAAACTTACATCTCCTTGGCACCTGGGTGATCAATCAGAAAGCAAATAAATATAAGAAGAAGTGCTCCTATCAATAGACTTTATATGTGAACATTTTTCTAGATTAACTAAGATCATTCATTTCTTTATTATATAATCTGACCAGTTAAAATAACAACATGTTTTTGTTGTTATGTGCCATCAAGTCATCTGCGACTCATAGCAATCCTATGTACAATAGTTCTGAAGGTTTCCCTGTCCTGAACCAGTCTCATTAACTCTGACACACCTAACCCTATTATCCCAGTTACTGTGTCAATCCATCTCATTTAGGGTCTTCCTCTTCTGTACTGTCCCACCACACTTCCAAGTATGATGTTCCCTTCTTCAGGAACTGGTATTTTCTGGGCACATACCCAAAAATGATACAGAGCTTGAAAACTCCAATTTCATTTGGAATAGAAAGAGGCTCAGAATAAGCAAGGCACTCCTTAAAAAAGGAAACAAGGTAAGAGGCATCTCACACCCTGATTTCAAATCCTGCTACACTGCCATGGTGGTAAATACAGCCTGGTACTGGTACAAAGATAGACACATAGATCAATGGAATAGAATTGAGAATCCAGATATCAGCCCATCTACTTATAGTCAACTGATTTTTGACGAGGAGATGAAATCAGTTAAGTGGGGAAACGGCAGGCTTTTTAACAAATGGTGCTGGCAAATTTGGAAAACTATCTGCAGAAAACTCAAGCAAGATCCACATCTCACTGCAAACACAAAAACCAAGTTAAAGTGGTTTTATAGACCTAGGACTAAAACCAAGGGCTGTAAATGTCATTAAAGCAAAGCTTGGAAGAACTCTAGAAGTCCTAATCCACAACATCAACAGTCTTCCAAGCATCCTGGAATATCTACAACCAGGAGAGGATAAAATAGACGAATGGGACCCTATAAGAATCAAATACCTATGCGCATCCAAAAACTTCTCCAACAGGGTAAAAAGGGAAGCAAGAGATTGAGAAAATAATGTTTGTTAATGGCATGTCAGACATGGGACTTATATCTAGAATTCATAAAATACTCAAGCACCACAACAAGATAAAGGTAAATAATCCAATTGAAAAATGGACACAGGATATGAACAGGTACTTCACCAAAGAAGAAATTCAGATGACAAACACATGAAGAAATGTTCAAAATTCCTAGCTCCAAGAGAGATGCAAATCAAAGCAACTATGAGATAACATCTCACACCAGTAAGGATACCAAAATTTAACAGAACAGAAAACATCAAATGCTGGTGATGTTGTGGAGAAACTGGAATCCTTATTCACTGTTGCTGGGAGTGTATAATAGTACAACCACTATGGAAGGCTGTATGGCGCTTTCTCAAAAAGTTGCAAATAGGAATACCATTTGACCCAGCAATTCCATTACTGGGAATTTACCCAAAAGAAATCATAACTGCCACCCAAGCAGATATATGAACACCCATGTTTATTGCGACTTTGTTCGCAATAGCAAAGAGCTGGAAACAACCCAAGTGCCCATCAACAAATGGATAGAAAAATCTGGTATATTCAGACAATGCAATACTATGCAGCATTGAAAAACAAGGAACTCATGAAATATTATGCAAAATCGATGACCTGGGAGGGCATCATGCTGAGTGAAATACCTCAGTCACAAAAGAACAAATATTGCATAGTGCCACTGTTGTGAAATGGGACTTATATTGGGGTTGAGGGAAAGTAGAGAAGGAGGGGAGTAATGATGTATACTGCACTAAAACAGATGAGAGAGAGAGAACTGTTTAAAAGGGATATAAAATTGGGTATTATTGTCATTACAGGAGTCCAGAATGAAGACTGCACAGTGGAGTAGACTTGGGGGTAGGGACTGCATAACAATGAAAGAGTTTTACTTTTCCAGGAGAAGGGTGAATTGGGGATGAGGGGATGGGGAGGGAGAAAAGTGCAACAATTAATGACTGAAAACCTTAAGTCTCTGTAAACTTTAATTAAAATTAATTTTTAAAATGGTCAGATGGGGGGAAAAGCAAAAGTGACCAAAAAAAAAAAATCCATGTCTTCAAGGAGAAATTTGTTTCTTCTCCAAGAGAGACCTCTTTGTTCTCTTGGCAGTCCATGGTAGGTTCAGTATTCTTCTCCACCACCACAACTCAAAGGCATCAAGGTTTCTTCTGTCATCCTTAGTAATTATCCAGCTCTCTAGTGCATAGCTAGTAATTGAGAATACCATGGCCTGAATCAGGCACACCTTTGTCTCTAGATGGACATAGTTTCTCTTCAGTACTCTGCAGAGTTCTGTAACAACAGATTTTCCCAGTGCAATTCAACTTTTTACTTCCTAACTTTTGGTGCCATGAGTGTTGATTGTGGAGCCAAGCAAGCTGAAATTGCTAACAACCTCAAATTCTTCTCTATCATGATGCTGTCAATCAACCCAGTGGTGAGCATCTTTGTTTTCTTGATGTTGACCTTTAATCCATATTGAAGATCACAGTCCTTTACCTTCTGCAGCAAGCCTTCAGGTCCTCTTCAGTTCCTCTTCAGTTTCAGCTAGCAAGTTTGTGTCATCCACACAGTGTTCCAATGCTGATACCATGTTCTGCCTGTTGTTTGTTGTTGTTATGTGCCGTCGATTCATTCGCAACTCATAGCGACCCTATGCACAACAGCCCTAAACCCTGCTCTATCCTGTGCCAACTGCACTGCCTCTGACACACCCATCCTGATTACCCCAGTCACCGAATCAATCCATCTCATAGAGGGTCTTCCGCTTCTGCGCTGTCCCTCCACCCTCCCAAGCATGATGTCCCTCTCCAAGGACCCGTCCCTCCTGGCAACATGTCC
>NW_006399759.1:13335628-13351134 GCF_000299155.1 Elephantulus edwardii
TTTTTTTTTTTTTGGTTTTTTAGTTTTACTATATCTGGCCTTTGTGTCACAATAACAAGTTACACTGTTGTTGCTGTTATGAACTGTCAAGGACAATTCATAGTGTTCCTAAGAACAATTGATCTGAACTCTATCCTATCCTGTACCATCTTCACATTTTAAGCCCACCACTGCAGTCACTGGATCAGTACATCTGATCGAGGGTCTTCCTCTCCTTTACCGACCCTCCATTTTTCTAATGATGTACCTCTCCAAGGTATAGCCTCTCCTAACAGCATGCCCAAATTATGTGAGATGAAGTTTAATAATTTTTTCCTCCTAATAGCACTCTGGCAGCCCCTTCTCCAAAACATATCTCTTTGTTCCTTTGGTAGTTCTTGGAATAATCACTACACTTTTTAAATACCAAAACTCAAAGGTAACAGTTCTTCTTCTGTCATCCTTGTTAATTGTCCAGCTTTCTGATGCACGGCAAGTGATTGAAAAGACCAGGGCCTGAATCAGGTACACTTTTGTCTTCAAACTGATATTGTTGCTCCTCAATAATTTTTGAGAGGCCCTTGACTGCAGACTTTCCTAGTGTCATATGTCTCTTGAACTTCTGACTGTTGGTACCAAAGATGTGAATTGTTGATTCAAGTAATATGAAACAGTTGATACTTTTAATCTTTTCTCTAACTATCATGATATTGCTTATTGGTTGAGTGGTGAGAATTTTTGTTTTATTGACATTGAGATACAACAAATATTAAAGGCTGTAGTCTTTTAGCTTCAGCAGCAATAGCTTCAAGTTCTCCTGTCCTTGAGCAAGCTAGATTGTGCCATCTGCATAATGTTCACTGTTCATTGTCTTCCTCTAATCTGATACCATATTCTTCTTCCTAGAGTCCAGCTTGTAGAATAATTTGTTCACGTTAGGATTGGATAGATATGGAGAAAGATACAACACTGAAGTACACTTTTCTTGATTTTTAGACCGTGGTGTTTTCCTCTGCTGTGTTTTTACAACAACCTCTTGGTGTAGGTATATGTTTCACAAGAGCACAACTAAGTCTCCTGGGATTCTTATATTAACCATAATTTGTTATGATCCGTACAGTCAACTGCCTCTTAATAGTCAATAAAGACCAAATAGACATTCTTTTGGTATTTTTTGTTTCCAGCCAGTGTCCATTTAACATCTACAATGATATCTCTGATGCTACGGCCTCTTCCAAATATAGCTCGAACTTTTGGAAGTTCTCTGGATGTGAGAACAAATGATTATTCCTGATGTTCAGAAGTAATTTGTTTGCATGTGGTATTAATGATATTGATAATTTTCACAGTCTATTGGATCTTTTTTGTGAATGAAAACAAATATGGATCTGTTCCAGACAGCTAACCAGATATCTGTGTTCCAAATTTGCTGGCATAGACTAGTAAGCACATCTAGGCCACATCTGTTACTTGAAACATATCAATTGACATCTTACTGATTCTTGGGTCTTTTCTTGTTTGCTAATGCCTTCAGTATTGCACTGGTGTGTCCACTTGCCATACAGAGGTAACTTGTGGTTTCTGTGGAGCTGAACACTGTGACACTAATGTGTCAACTGTGGTAATGATGACCCATGGTGGACAGTTCTTGGTGGAGCTCCCCGATTAAAACAACTTGGAAGCAGGAGTGGCATCCACTCCCGTAATAGCTTGCCTCTGGAAACCCTATGAACCTGGAGAAAGGATGGAAGTCACACAAGTGTTGAGGACTTTAATTCATAGGGTCACTATGAGTTGTCTACGACTTGATGGCACTTGACAACAACAACAACGCCTTCAGTGCTCTTCCTTCATTACCATTGACTCTGAGTCATCAGATACTTTCTGAAATATTTCACTTTTGGTCAATTCTTTTTGGTACAGTGATTTTGTATGTTGCCTCCATCTACTTTTGATGCCTCCCGGAGCATCCAAGATTTTTGCCCATAGCATCTCTTAAGTATTTCAGTGAGAGGCTTGAATTTGTTTTTTAGTTCTTTTCACTTAAGAAATGCTGAACTAGTTCTTTCTTTTTTATTCTCCAATTCTAGCTCCCTAGAAATCTATTACAATGCTTAGTTTTGTCTTCTCAAACTGCCCTTTGTAATCTTCTGTTCCATTTTTTTTTAAATTTCAGTATCTCTTTCTTTTCCCCCAATCAAATTAGGATCTTTTAATATTTTAATATTATGTAATATCTTTGAATATTCTAATGGTCAAATTGGATAGCTAAATGAATAAATGTTGTTGTGTACTGTTGAGATGCAACCACCCATAGATGATCCTCTAGTGGGTTTTCAGAGGTAGTAAATCATACAGGAGGAGATTATTCCTTTCTCCCTTGGAACAGCTGGTGGATTCAGTTTATTTAAAGAATAAACTGCATGCATTTGGGGTGGCAGCACAGATTGTTACCACTAGACCACCACTGGTAGATAATAGACATAGAAAGGGGAAAGAAAAGTATTGGATAAGAGGGTGTACCTATCATTTATTTTATTTATTATATAGTTAAGAAATTGAAGACACATTGAAGCCTAGAAAGAATAATGCGAATCAGATTTACAGTGAATAATTAGCAAAGTGTGATAAAATTTTAATTATTGAAATTAATGTTCTAGAACAAAATAATCATTCATTTTTAGAAACAAAACTATACTTTGTAGATTTTTATTCAAATTACAATTAAAATGGACAGGAAATAACATACTGGAGCATGTATTATGTTTTGGACTCTGTTCCATGCCAAATAGTCTGAAAAACGCAGAGTAAATTTTTAAAGTTCCCATTTTACACTTAAGGAAGCAAACACCTATGTGGGTTAAATAAACACAAAGATCCGCTAAGAGCTGAAAATCCCTTATGAATCCATGTTTTGTTTTGTATTTTAAACCCAGTCTTCAAAGCTAGTGCTTGTTCCACTTCAATATGTTGTTTCACATAATTTTTCTCAAAAGATGTCGAAAGTATGGAGTAGTGGGAAGCACAGAAGTGGGCACTGGAGCAGAGGAATTGGATTTATGGCACAATCATTGCAGGTATTTTACTTAGTTGTTTTCTGTCACCACATAAATAAGAGTGAGATGATTTTACAAGGGCAACCACCAAGAATTTCGGCACTTTATTTTCTACCAGGATCCAATTTTTTGGTGTTTTTACTCACCCATGTCTGTAGCATTATTGAGAAGCCAGAGAACTAATATTGTGACACATTTTTTTAGTCTAAGTTTCATGCTTCATTTTTAAATGTTAGTAATTTGGATGTTTGTTTGCATATTTTCATTTGTGTAGCAAGAAATTTGCCAATGGCTAAGCAAATGAGTAAGCTGTGATACTTTTATTATTGTTTAACTTAATTTTTAAAGAAATTAAAAAAAACACAACAAAAAAAATCACCCACTGAATATCAGATGTGACTACTTATCTAATTTGCCCCACAGCTCCAGAATTAGCATTGAGAGATTATACTCCTGCGACTTAAATTTAACTCTGTACTTCTAATGATTACTTCTAATCTCTTTACTAGATTATATTATGGTGCAACATTGGGGGGGGGAATCTATCAGGTTTCTAAAACATCCCTAGTCAAGTGCAAAAAATTGTAATTAAAAGCAGAATTGTTGTTATGTGCCACTGGGTCAACTATAACTCATAGCAACCCTATAAAAATGGCTCTAAACATTACCTTATAATGAGCCAACCCTCTCATCTCTGATACATCTGACCCCATTGCTATGTCAATCTATTTCATCCAGGGTCTTGATCTCCTGCGTTGATCCTTGTCCCATTCAACCATGATGTTTTTCTCCAAGGATTGATCCCTCCTGGCAACATGCTCAAAATATGTGAGACAGAGCTCCCAAATACTTACTTCCTAGAGCAGCCTGGTTACACTCTCTTCAGCATAGACTTGTTTGCTCTCTTGGCAGTTTGTGATATGTTCAATACTCTTCTCAGTACCACCTCTCAAAGGAATCAATTTTTCTCCTGTCATCTGAATTCATTGCTATGCTGTCAGATGCATAGCAAGCAGTCGAGAAGACCATGGTCTGAAACAGGTGCACCGTCATGTCTAGATTGACATCGTTGCTCTTTAGCACTCTGGAGATGTCCTTGAAAACAGATCTTTCCATAGCAGCTCAACTTTGACTGCTAGCACAAAGTGTGTTGATTGTGGACCTGAGTTAGATGAAATTGTTAACAACCCCAATCTTTTCTCCATTTATTATGATGCTGTCTATTGGCCTGGTTTTAAGGAGCTTTGTTTTCTTGATGCTAAAAGCAGTGGAAATTGCTTAAATCTCTTAATTCCATACCATTTTGAAGAGTGGAATATTTGACTGATGCATTATAAAGACTCTCATATGGGCCCTGATCTTTTTTTGTAAAGCTTCAAGCCAACATTTAAACAAAGCTATTTAATTTCCAGAAATACTTAGAAAGATAAATAACCTAAAAAATATTTTATTAACTTGTCAATTCACATAAAATCTTATGTCTCAAATTTATACTTCATTTCAAAAACAGAGCAAGTTGCCATCTAACTGGCCTCAATCCATATAAGTCCTACATGTGTCAGCATAGAACTGTGTTCCATAGCGGTTTTGATCACTGATACTTGAAAGTATTTTTTGAAACTTTTCTTCTTAGGTGCTTCTGGGTAAATTTGAAGATATAACTCTTTAGATAGTATCCAAGCATTTTAATACTTTTTGTAAACTGTTGACTCCAGTGTCAATTCTGAGAAGAAAAATTAGCCTGACTGTAAAAGATTCATAATGGGCATGAATAAGGACAGCTCTTGAAAGTAACAAGGAAAAAGACATGTTTGAGAGTGGATGAACATCAGATTCTCATAAGAATGCTAAATGACATTATGAAATGTAATTCATTCTACACAAACAAGTGTTGAAGTGATATCTGAGAATTCTATGGATATGCCACATAAATATTTTGGAAGCTAATTGATCAAAAGGGAGATCTGCTGACCTAATTTTCAGGGAGTTTCAATGCTAACACAGAGGCCATTGTGATTTATTTCCACTGGTGACTACAACTGAGAAAGAAGGACAATATTCGTCTTGGGTGATTACAGTTTCAGGGTGAGATAGCTGTGAGACAGATCTGACTTTGTAGCAGTGATTTAGTGTAAGTGAATTAATCAAATGGGATTTCCATGAACAAATCTACTGATGAGGACTTCTTTGCTTCATCCTAAAGAGCAAGGATGTCAGAGACTAAGGTGCCACTGACCAAAGTTGCAATGTTCTATATGTATGTGAAAGTTGAACAATAAAGAAAGAAAACTAAAGAAGAACTAATGCCTTTAAATAGTGGCATTGTCAAAGGCTACCGAATTTTCCATGAGCTGTGAAAAGGACTAGTATAGATATAGCTAGGGTGCTCTTTTAGAGGCAAAGATGGTGAAACTTCATGTCACATTTTGAGCATTTTGTACGAGGCATCATTGTGGTTGGTAAAATGGAGTCACAGAAAGAAAGACTTTTAATGATGTTGCTGTTTTTAGGTGCCATTGAATCGAATACAACTCATAGTGACTCTATGAACAAAAGGTCTGTACTTAATCCTGTCCTGCACCATCCTCACACTTCTTCACACAGAAGAGCCCATTGCAGCAGTCACTGTGTCAGTACATCTTGTTGAGGGTCTTCCTCTCCTTTACCGACCCTCTACCATTCCCAACATCATGTCCTTCTCCAAAGAATAACACTTCCTAGCAATATGTCCAAATCATGTAAGGCAAAGCCTCATCATTTTGCCTCCAAAAAGCTCTTTGACTGTAGCCTTTACAAGACATATCTGTTTGTTCTCTTTGGCCCTCTATGGGATGTTCAGTGCTCTTCTCTAACACTAAAGCTCAAAGGCATCAATTCTTTTTCTGTCATCCTTATTCTTTGTCTGGGTCTTGGATGCGTAGTTAGTAATTGGAAAGACTATGGCCTGAATCAGACGTACGCTAGTCCTCAAACTGACATTTCTACTCTTCAATAATTTGGAAAGGTCCCCTAACAGCAGATTTCCCCCGTGCAATGCAACCCCTTATTTCCTGACTGTTGGTACCAAGGGTACTAATTGTACCCTTGTAATTGTAAAATGAAGCTGGTGACAGTTTAAATCATCCTCATCCATCATGGCACTGCCTAGTGATCCAATGGTAAGAATCATTGTTTTCTTGATATTGATATGTAATCAATACTCAAGTGCATTTCTTGATCTTCTGCAACAATCGCTTCAAATCCTCCTCACTTTCAGTAAGTAAGGTTGTGCTATCTGCATAATGCAGGTTATTGATGAGTCTCCCTCCAATCTTGATACCACATTTCTCTTCTTAGAGTCTCACTTCTCAGATAATTTGCTCAGCATATAGATTGAACCGGTATGGAGATAGAATACATCCTTGATGTACTCCCACCTCAATTCTAAACTATGTGGTGTTCACCTGCTCTCTTCACACAATAGCCTCCTGATCCAGGTATAGGTTCCTCATGAACACAATCAAGTGCTATGGGATTCCCATTCTTCTCAATGTCAGCCACAAGTTGTAATGATCTACACAGTCAAATGCCTTTGCATAGTCAATAAAGCACAAATACACATACTTCCGGTATTCTTTACTTTCAGTGAGTTTTCTGCACTGCGATTACTTGAGGTTGCTGTGATACTGAAATCTTTGCCACTGGTGTTTCAAATTCCAGAAGGGTTTCCCATCGTGGACGGTTTTGGTGTAGTTCCCTGATTGAGACAGACTAGGAGGCAGAATGGGCCATCTACTTCCTAAATAAAAGGCTTTTAAAAACCTATGAACACTAAACAAAAAGGATAGTTAAAGTAGTGTATTGGTAGAGCCCAGACTGGAAGTCAGTTGAAATGAGTAAAATCAATAACAGACATTGCTTAACAATTGGTACATGGAATGTTCATATTTTGAATGTTGGAAAACTGGAAATTGTTAAAAAAAGAAATGCAATGCATGAATGTCAACATACTAGGCATTAGTGAAATACAATGGACCAGCTATGGCCACTTTAAATCAGATAATCAAATGATATACTATGCAGGGAATGAAAAACAAAAGAAGAATGGTGTTGAATTCATAGTCAAAAAGTCAATTTCAAGTTCTATCCTGAAATACAATATTGTTAGTGATGGGATAATATCCATATGCATAGAGGAAGACCTGTTAACAGGACTATTATTCAAGTATATGTTCCTACATCTAGTGCTACAGAGGAAAAAATTGATAATTTTTACAAAATTTTGCAGTCTGTTATTAACCAAATATGCAATAAAATTGTGTTAATGATAATTAGTGACTGGAATTGGAAAATATGGGTGTGGTGATAGAAATGAGGCTGGAAATAGAATGATTGACTTTTGTATTTACAATGGTTTATTCATTGCAAATACTTTTTCCAAAAGACTCAAAAGACAAGTTTATACATGGATTTCACCCAATGGGCTACATAGGAATAAAATTGACTGCATTTGTGGAAGAAATCCTTGGAGACACTTAATATAAGCAGTCAAAATGAGGCCAAGGCAGACTGTGATTCAGATCATCAATTACTCTTATGCAAATTCAAATTGAGGCTGAAGAAAGTGAAAGTAAGTCCATAGAAAACAAGATATGGGCTTGAATGAATTACATCTGAATTTCATGATTATCTTATGTATATATCTGAGACACTGAACAACAATGATAGAAGACCAGATGAGTTGTGGGATGATATCATCCATGAAGAAAGCAAAAGGTCATTACAAAAACAAAGGGGAAAGAAAAAATTGAAATGGAAGTCAGAAGAGACTGTGAGTAATATGGCCTGGCAAAGTTAATGCAACAATGGATTTGAACATGAGAGAGAACATGAGGTTGGCATAGTATATGGTAAAAATTTGATCTGTTATTCATAAAGTCTTTATGAGAAGATGTTGACTAAAACCACTTGAACAATAATAACAATAGCAACAATATCAGCAAGAAATGAAGAACAAACAAAATACCACATAAGCACACGTAGTAGTAATCAAGGATGACGTAGTAGTAATCAAGGATGACTTCCTAGAAGTAGAGATAAAAGGACAAGATTTTCAGTTGATTGAAAAGTGAGGAATGGAAACTATCTTATATGTGTAAATTTCTCTTTAACTCATAATAGTCTTCCAAATACTTGTTTGACTACTAATGAGAGAGAGAGAGAGAGAGAGAAAATATGTTTGACTCATTTTTTTTATTTTTAAATTTTTTTTTTTTACTCGGAGTATACCTCTTAATAGGTATAGAGTGTTTGAGGTCATAGGAAAGTATGAGGAAACTCCACTTAGATCATTCCACTCTTTATATATCTGTTCAGATATATTCTCAGAATCAGCACCATTCTATTTTTAAGGATTTCATTTGTCAGCTTTTTATTATTTAAAAATATTGTCCAATTTGCTTAAAGAGCCTCAGGCAGAAGCATGATCAAGTTCATTGATGACAGTGACTCTGAATAAGTATGGACAGAGATAGAAATACCAGCACCCATTAAAATTAACTCATGGCTAAAGAGTACTCTGAGCTCTACATTCCAACACAAGCAGGCTATAGTTAAATAAAGCCAGTAGTGATCATAGACTTGATTCAGAGTCAAACTGAGACCATGTTTTTACAGCTTAAAAGACTGATTGTGCTGTGGCCAGACCACGAATTCTCAGGAGGTTGCCTGAATAACCACGTTGTCTCCACATGCTATTTCAACTTAAACTGTTTTCCCTCAGGAATTTGTACAAAATAGAATGGGCTGTGACATTTTTGTGTGGAAAAGTTGCCTCAAATACACATAGACGATATTGAATCTGAGTTGTTCATATTCTGACTCTGCATAAAACTGTGGCATATGTGATACTTTAGGGCATGAAAAATCCAAAGTAGAAGTCCACATAGGTTACTGTAGTCTCTTCCACTTGACATAAAACACTGTTTGCTTGTTACATATACAATAAACAAATGCCTGTGTACAAAAGTTTCTTCAGAAAAGGCAGCAATAGAATGAAACCATAACAACAGAGTCAGGACAGTCTGATAGGCTGTGAAATCAGGGAGGTAAGTTTCATGAAATCCAGGGATTTTAGCTTAAAAAGTTTATTTCTACAAATGGTTTGTCAAATCTAAGCAAGGGTGCCAGCTCTTTAAGATCAGTGTTATTCAAAAGGATACAAAACGGAGAGCGTCTGGGTGGGTGGGAGAGGCTTGACCTTGACACTAGTAATGTGGAGTTGAAATTCTTTTTTTCCTCAAAAATATATATACATTTCTGCTCCTGGAAAGCCTCAAAAACATAAGATTTGGCTTATAAAGTCAAAGTAAAACTTTCTGGAGTTCTAGGGGAAAGAAATAGGGAGCATCAAAACCTGACAAGGAAAGACTGGACTCTGAAGAAAAGGGACAAGTGGAGAAACTTCCAATTTATTCACAATAGCAAAAAGATGGAAGCAACCCAATGCCCATCAACAAATGAATGGATAGATAAGTCGGTATATTCATACAATGGAGTACTACACAGCATTGAAAAACAAGGAACTCATAAAATATTGCACAATATGGGTGACCCTGGAGGATGTTATTCTGAGTGAAATATCTGCAACAAAAAGACACATACTTTATAATAACACTGTTATAAAACAGGACTGATGTGGGAGTTGGGAGGGTGGTGACACTAAGAAATTGAGACAGATGAAGGAAATAATTGTTTAAAAGGGATACATGATTAGTCATTATTTGTATGACAACAGTCCTGAATAAGAGACACATAACATAGTAGACTGGGGGAGTGGTGGGGAATAGAGGAAATTATACAGCAATGAATGAATATTATTTTTAAGTGAACCGGAGAGGTAGGTAGGGAGGAGGATGTGCAACAATGAATGAATGAAAATCAAACTTCTCTGTAAACCTTTACCGAAATCACAATTAAAAAGTCCCCATAAACATTTTTAATACCTGATGTAGAATTATTGACCTGTTGTGTGCCCTTAAAATATTGGCTCCATGAGTCAGAGTAGAACCACCCTATAGGATTTTGGTTGTAGGTTTTCCAGGAAAAAATTTTTACATCTTTTTTTTAATAGCTAACATAATTTCTGTACGTTTATAGGTTTCCAGAGGCATCTAGTTTAGGAAGTGGATGCCACTCCTGCTTCCCTGCTCCTCCAAACATTGTACATGATGGGTAACCATTATGGTATTTGATGTGATTATGGCACAACGTTCAGTAGAACAGCAAATTCAAGTTATTCAGCACAGAAAATTAGACAAATGATTGCTGTATCACCTGAACTCAGAGCAAATGCTTAGAATAATGCCTATCTTGCTGTAGCAGAAGTGGGATTTTCTAATTTATATTGCTGCTGTTGTTGTTATATGCTATCACAGCGATTGTGACTCACGAGAACCCTATGAACATCAGATTTTTTTTTCTAGATTTTAATGAAAGTTTATAAAGAACTTGGATTTACATTCATTCATTGTTGCACATTTTCCTCCCTGCCTCCACTCCCTCCAGTTCACTTTTTTTTGGGAAAAAAGTTCTTTCATTGTTATACAGTCAAGCACTCCCCAGACCATTTACTATGCAACTCTTATAGAGTTCTCTCCCTCATCTGTTTCAGTGATGTGTACATTATTTATCTCCTTTCTATGGTTTCACCCCAATCCCCATATCAGTATTGTTCTGTAACAGTGGCAATATGAATGATTTGTCTTTTTGTGACTCAGGTATTTCACTAAGCATAATGTCCTCCAGGGTCACCCATTTTGTATATTTTTATGAGTTCTTTGTTTTCAGTGCTGCATCATATTCCATTGTGTGAATATACCAGAGTTTCTCTAGTCATTCATTTGTTGATGGACCCTTGAATTGTTTCCAACTGTTTGCTGTTGTGAACAATGCAGCAATAAACATGGGTGTGCATATATCTGCTTGAGTGGCAATTCTGGTTTCTTTAGAGTATATTCCCAGCAGTGGAATTGCTGAGTCAAAGGTATTTCTATCTCCAACTCTCTGAGAAAGCATCATACTGCCTTCCAGAGTGGTTGCACCATTTTACAATGCCACCAACAGTGGGTAAGATTCCACTTTCTCCACAACCTCACCAGCATTTGTTGTTTGCTACTCTGTTAAATTTAGTTATTCTTACTGGGGTGAAATTATAAAGTTTTTTTTATTTACATTTCTATTAGAGCTAGGGATTTTGAACATTTCTTCATGTGTTTGTTTCTTGGCCACCTGAATGCATTCTTTGGTGAAATATCTGTTCATATCCTATAAGTACCTTATCAGACATGTCATTAATAAGTGTTTTTTCCTATTCTGTGGCTTCCCTTTTTACCCTGTTGGAGAAGTTTTTGGATGTGCAAAAACTTCTTAGAAGGTCTCATTCATCTATTTTATCCTCTCCCAGTTGTATGTTTTTCCTAATATTTGGTACACTATTCACGTTATGGATTAGTGTTTCTAGAGTTCTTCCTAGCTTGTCTCTAATGAAATTCATAGTCCTTCGTTTTAGTCCTAGGTCCTTGATACACTTTGAGTTGGTTCTTGTGTATGGTGTGAGATGTGGGTAAAATGTTATTTCTATTTCCAACTTTTTGAGAAAGCCTCATACTGCATTCTTAGTCTTCCTTGTCTTTTCTGAAGATTATTTTCCAATTGCATTTGTTTAAAAGGCTGTCATTTCCCCACTTAACTGATTTCATTTCCTTGTCAAAAATCAGTTGACCATCGGTAGACGGGCTGATTTCTGGATTCTCGATTCTATTTCATTGATCTGTGAGTCTGTCATTGTACCAGTACCATGCTATATTTACCACCATGGCAGTATAGTAGGATTGAAAAGCAGAGAGTGAAATGCCTCCTACCTTGTTTCTCTTTTTAAGGAATGCTTTATTTATTTAGAGTCTCTTTCCATTCCAAATGAAATTGGAGATTGCCTTTTCCATCTTGTTGAAGGATGGAATTGGTATTTGTATTGTGTGGATCACAACAAGCTGTGGCTGACTCTAAGAATGGAATCCCAGAACATTTGATTGTGCTAATGCGAAGCCTATACTTGGACCAAGAGGCAGTTGTCAGAATAGCGCAAGGAGACACTACATGGTTCAAAATCAAGAAGGGGTTCTGTCAGGGATGTATTCTGTCTCCATACCTTTACAATCTGTATGCAGAATAGATCATTCGAGACTCTGGGATGTACAAAGAGTAATATGGCATCAAGATTTGTGGAAGAGTCATCAACAATGACACATATGCAGACGACACAACCCTGCTTGTTGAAACTGAGGAAGACCTGAAGAGCTTGCTGCAGAAGTTCAAGGACTGTATCCTCCTATATGGATTGAAGCTCAACATCAAGAAAACAAAAATTCTCACCACTGGGCCAATTGGCAACATCAGTATGGATGATGAAGAGATTGAGATTGTTAACAGTTTTAGTTTGCTTGGCTCCAAAATCAACACTCTTGGTAACAGCAGCCAGGAAATCAGGAGATGAATTGCATTTGGAAAATTGGCTGTGTGGGACCGCTCAAGAGTACTGAAGAGCAACGATGTTAGGCTGGTGACTAAGGTGCGCCTGATCCAGGCTATCGTCTTTGCAATTACATGCTATGCATCAGAGAGTTGGACAGTGAACAGGGTTGATAGAAAGAGAATTGATGCCTTTGAGCTGTGGTGCTGGAGAAGAGTGTTGAATATACCACGGACTTCTAGGAGAATAAGCAGGTTTGTCCTGGAGAGGGTGAAGCCTGAATGCTTCTTGGAGTCAAGGATTCTGAAGCTTCATCTGACATATTTTGGGCATCTTACAAGGAGGGACTGGTCCTTGGAGAGGGACATCATGTTTGGCAGAGTGGAGGGGCAGTGAAGGAGAGGAAGTCCTTCGATGAGATGGATTGATTCTGTGACTGGAGCGGTGGGAATAAGTGCATTTGAGATGGCTAGGTTGGCACAGGATACAACAGTGTTTAGAGCTCTTGTACTTAGGGTCGCTATGAGTCACAAGAGACTCAATGGAACATAACAACAACAACAATTGGGATTGCATTGAATATGTAGATTGCCTTTGGTAGGATTGTCATTTTCACAATACTGAGTCTTCCTATCTATGAGCAAGGGATGTCCTTCCATTTCTCCAGGTCTCTTTTGTTTCTTGTAGTAAGGTTTTGTAATTTTCTTTGAATAAGGCTTTTGTATTTCTAGTTAGATTTTTCTCCCAAGTATTTAATCTTGTGTTTAGCTATTGTGAAGTGTATTGTTTTTCTTAGCTCTAGTTCTATATTACATTTGTCATTGTAGAAAACTCAATTTATATTTGTATGTTGATCTTGAATCCTGCCACTTTGCTGAATTGGTCAACTATGTCCAGTAGTTTTCCTGCTGAATCATTAGAGTTTTCTAAGTATACTATCGTATCATCTGCATATAGAGATGATTTCACCTCTTCTTTGCTAGTTTGTATACCTCTTATTTCCTTCTCTTATCTTATTGCTGCTGCTAAGATCTCTAACGTAATATTGAATAGGAGAGGTGAAAGAGGGCTTCCTTGCCTGTTCTCAAGGATTCGGAATGCCTTTAACTTCTCTACATTGAGAACAATGTTGGCTCCTGGGTGTATGTATATAGTTTTTACTCTGCGGAGGAAGTTCCCTTCTATTTCTATTTTGTTGAGTGTTTTAATCAGGAAAGTGTGTTGAGTTTTGTCAAAGGCCATTTCTGCCTCAATTGACAGGATCATGTGGTTCTTTTCCTTTGCTTTGTTATTGTGATGAATTATACTTATTGTTTTTCTTATGTTGAACCATCCTTGCATACCTGTTATGAATCCTATTTGGTCATGGTGAATTATTTTTCTGATGTATCATTGGATTCTATTGGCCAGGATTTTATTCGGGATTTTTGCATTTATATTCATGAGAGATAGTGGCTTATAGTTTTCTATTTTGGTGATGTCTTTACCTGGTATTATTATCAAGTATATATTTGCTTCATAGAATGAGTCTGGGAAAATTCCATCTTTTTCTATTTTCTGAAATAGTTTATGTAGAATTGGTGACTGTACTCTAAATGTTTGATAAAATTCACTTGTAAAGCCATCCGGTCCAGGACTTTGTTTGGCTGGAAGTTGTTTTATCACCTTTTCAATTTCTCCTTTTGTAATGAATCTGTTCACGTGTTCAGTTTCAGTTTGTGTCAGTTTAGGTAGGTTGTGATTTTCTAAGTATTTGTCCATTTCCTGTAGTTTTTCATATTTGTTTGAGTATAATTTTTCTAATTATTTCATTGTTTACTTTTTTATTTTAGTTGGTTCTGTTGTGACATTGCCTGTTCCATCCCTTATTCGGATTGTGTTTTCTTTTGTTAGTTTTGCTATGGTTTGTCTATTTTATTGACCTTTTCTAAGAACCAACTCCTGGTTTTGTTGATGGTTTCAATTATTTTTCTGATTTCTATTTAATTCATTTCTGCCAGAATTTTTGTAACTTCAGTTTTTTTGGAGAGTGTCAGGTTTTCTTGCTGCACTTTTTCAATTTGTTGGAGATGTTGGGTTAGAGAGTCAACGGTCATTTTTCCCCTCTCTTTTAATGTGTTTGTTTATTGCTATAAATTTAATTCTAATTACTGCTTTGGCTGTATCCCAGAGGTTTTGGTAAGTTGTGTTTTCTTTATCATTTCTTTCAAGAAACTTTTCACACAATTTATTGTTTAGCTTCCAAATGTATGGTTTCTTTTTCTTCTTTATCCTCTTGTTATTAATTTATAAGTTTGTAGCGTTGTGGTCTGAGAAGATATTTTGCATTATATCTATGCTTTTGAATTTATTAATTCTTGCCTTGTGTCCTAAAATACATCTATTTTGGAGAAAGTTTCATGCACAGTGGAAAAGAAGGTATATTGTGCTTTTCTTGGGTGCATTAGACTACAAATATCTATGACATCAAGTTTCTTTATTTTGTGGTTTAAGTCTTCAGAATCTTTGTTGACTTTCTGAAAGTTCAATCTTTCCTTGAGAATGGTGTATTGATCTCTCCAAGTACAATGGAAACGTTGTCTATTTCCTTTTTCTGTTTTGTTAATGTTTGTTTTATATATTTTGCAGGTCTTTCATTAGGTGCATAGATATTCCTTTTTGTTATATCTTCTTGTTCTATTGACCCCTTAATCATTATGTAGTGACCTCCCTGCTTGCTGAAATTGAGTAGGATCTGAAGCACTTGCTGCAGAAGGTCAAGGACTGTAGCCTCCTATATGGTTTGAAGCTCAGCATCAAGAAAACAAAGATTCTCACCACTGGGCCAATTGGCAACATCAGTATGGATGGTGAAGAGATTGAGATAGTTAACAGTTTTCATTTACTTGGCTCCACAATCAACACTCTTGGTAACAGCAGCCGGGAAATTAGAAGACAAATTACATTGGAAAAGTCAGCTGTGA
>NW_006399759.1:13351234-13360266 GCF_000299155.1 Elephantulus edwardii
TTTGTGGTTTTTTGTTTTTCCAGAGCCTCTAATGCCACATTTGTTTGATTTCCATTGTTTGGATTGTCTTTGTAAGTTCCTCCTGGGTTTTATTTGTGGTGTCCTGTAATTCTTCTAGTTTATCTTTCACCCATTGAACATATTCAATCATTGTTCTTTTAAATTCTGTGTTAGAAAGTTTCATTGTATTTTTTGGCTTCAGGAAATACAAAGAAACTGTGCCACTTTTGGGTGCTGACAGTTTGCTTTGGGCTTGTGTTGGGGGTAAGGTAGCCTGATTCCTATGTGACATTGCTTTGGTAGAGTTTTTCCATGTCTGAGGTGATAGCAGGTTCTTCATCTGAAGTCACTGCTCCAGAAGGGAGTGGGACAGCTACCCTTCCTGTATTTCTGTCAGTTTTCTCAAAAGAAAGACATATGGAAATAGCCTTTTCTGTCTAACTGCTGAAGGTAGGGTAGCCCAAGATACTCTGGGCTAAATGTTGATGAACTGGACATGAGGAGATGCAAGGTGGAGTGTGGAGACTAAAAAGCTTTGGTTTTCCCTTTCAGAATGAGCTCCAGCTGTCTCACTCCCTTCTGATTGAGTTTTTGGGGTCCCATGTGATCCAACCAAGCAGCAGTGTCCCCACACAAAGTACTTCACTCAAGTTACAGTTTAGTTCTTGGTACACATCAGGAACAGTGTTCTGAGCATGGGCCACTAGCGTCAGGACCAGAGTTCCAGACATGGGCTGGTGAGAATGGCCTTGGGGTTCCAAGCTCACACTCACTCAGATTGCATGTTTTCTGCTCGCCCCAGCGCCTCACTCTCAGGCATGTTGTTCCCCAGTGTGTTGTTCCCTGGAATGCACATCAGCAACACCCTCCCTCCCGCAGCACATATGTAGTGTCAACAAGCAGCTCCCTGTCGTATACATGGCATCAGCCAGCAGCTCCCTGGTGTGTGTGTGGCATCAGCAATCAGCTCCCTAGCATGTGCCTACAGTTGCTTTTGACTTCTTTCATTCAAACTCCAGCTGTCTGGCTTGCTGCTGCATATTGCTGTGATCCATCTCAGCTATTCGTCCATCTCAGCTGCTAGTCTGTCTCAGCTGCCAGTCTGTCTCAGCTAGCAATCCCACATCCTCTTCTTGAAGACTTTGAATCTCCACCTTTTAGTTAGAAACTGAGCTCTTAACCTTTTATGTCATTAGAGTCTCTTGGAATTGTTTATGTCTATGGACAAATACATGAAGAAATATATGGTTTCAGGATCTGAAGAAGATTCATCAACAACCTACCTTATGTAAATAATACAACCTTGCTTTCTGAAAGTCGGGAGGAACTGAAGTTCTTGCTGCCGAAGATCAAATACTACAGTCTTGAATATGGATTATATCTCTATCTCAACATCCATCAAAAAAACAAAAGTCCTTATCACTTGGCCTATAGGCAACATCCTCTTAGATGAAGAAAGATTGAAACTGTCAATGACTTAATATTACTTAGATCCACAATCAACACCCTAATACTAGCAATGAGGAAATTAGGAGACATATTTGTTTGAACAAGCTCATTGTCAGGGACCTCTCCAAAATTCTAAAGAGCAATGTCAGTTTGAAGACTAAGCTGTGCCTGATTCAAGTAATGATTTTTTCAATCACTTGCTCCTTGGAGGTAAGGATGGCAAACCTTTATCTTTCATACTTTGAGCATGTTGCAAGGAGATGTTATTTCTTGTAAAGGGATATCATCCTTGGAAAAGTGGATGATAAGTAAGAGAAGAAGAAACTAATGTGATAGATTGACATGATGACAGCAGCAATTGGCTTAAGTATATCAGAGATGGTAAGGATGACACAGGATAAGACTGGGCTCAGATCTTTTGTTCTTGAATACTATGATTTGTACTGACCACAATGACATCTAACAACAACAACATGGAAAAAACAAGAAAACGTTAAAAAAAGAGGGAAGAAAGAAAAAGGAAATATCTTGTTAAAAAATCTCATTTTTTGTTTTGTATTTTTGTGTGTGTGATTTTTAAAATTTTATGCTAGTTTATTCACAAAATTCTAATACATTGTTTTAATACAATTAAATTTTTACAACATTTGAGAACTTCTAATTGTATATTGCTATTCCATTCACTCACCTTTTTTCTGTCAATTTTTCTTCCCTTTTCTTCATCCTAGCCACAAAATCTTACCTTTTTTACAAAAATTAACAAAAAATGAATTCCAGAATTTACTGTAAAGTTAGGAAACCTTAGGAAAAAATCAGGATCGTGGGGTAAGCAAAGAATTTTCAACCTTAACATCAAAGAAGTGACCATAAAAGACAAAAGATAGATTAGACTTCGTCAAAACTAAGTACTTTTGCTCTGAAAAATACCTTGTTAAAAAGAATAAAACAGCAAATTGTAAACTTGGAGAAATCATCTTCAAATCATAGAGTCAACAAAGGACTATTGTGCTATTAAAGCAAAACATATTCATAGCACTGAGTCAGAACGCGTTGTTATTGTTGCTATGTGTCTTTGAGTTGCCTGCCACTTGTAGTGACCCTATGCACTCTATGAGTCAGAGCATATTCACAGGGTAGTAGCTGACCCTCCAGAAGGGGTAAGAGACTGTAGTTTGTGTGTGGAAAGGTTAATCAAGTTTATCCTGTACTGCTGGTGCATTCAAATCCCTGCCTTTTTAATGGCAAAACAATTGCTTACTGCTAGACAACCACAAATCTCTCCTAAAGGACTAATATCTAATATACATAACAAATTAAAAACTCAGTAGCTCCAGTGGCCTAATGATAGGAATCAGCACTCCAGTCCCGAAGGTTTGTAGTTTGAATCCACCACCTGTTCTGTGGTAGAAGAAAGGGCAATCTCCTCCTGTGCAATTAACTGCCTCTGAAAACCCCATGCAGGGTCAGCTATGGGTTGATTCCAACTTGATGGAATACAACATCAGCAAAGTTCATAAAAGTCCAGGTACAACATTTATTACATTAATATGCAATGTAAGTATGTTTAAGAGATATAAACATACTTTCTTACAGAAGATAGATAAATGGTATGATGTTCAAGTATCATTAACCATTAAAATCACATCTGTAAGAATAGCTAAATGTTTTAGAAAATGCACCACCAAAGTAAAACAAAGCAAAAAGCCTGAAGTCAAAACCAATTCATTGCTGACCCTCCAGTGGGTTTTCAGAAGCTTCAAATCATATGGGAAGAGATTGCTAATTTTTTCCCCACAGAACCACTGGTGTATGTGAACCACCTGTCTTTAGGTTAGAGAGGAAGTTCCTTACTCACTAGGTTGCCAGAAATTCAGCAAGTATATATAGAAGCTGGACCATTCATACATTTCCAATAGCAACATAAAATGAAACAGCTACTCAGGAAAATACTTGACAGTTTGTTATAAAACTAAATATAGAACTATCATATGACACAACAATTGTGTTCATGGCATTTGTCCCAGAGAAATGTAAAGTTGCCTTCACATATAAATGTGTACAATGTTGCTCATAACAGCATTATTTTCTTATCTTCCATAACTGAAAATGTCAGATACCTTTCATGAAACAGTTAAACAAATTGTGGCACATGCATAATAAAACACTATCTCAGCAATAAAAAGAAACTGTTGATACACACAACTTGGTTAAATTTCCTAGGACTTGAACTTCGTGAAGAAAATGATCCCAAAAGTTTTCATAATGTAAGACAGTTTCTAGAATATTCTTGAAGTAACAAAATTATAGGAATGGTGAATAAAAAAACATTCACAGGAGTCATAGGCAAGGATGATAGGGGAATATTGTCTTTTAAGGAATTCTATGGAATTGTTCTAACCATTGGTTATCAATGTTAGTATCTTGCTGTGATGTACTACAATGTTTAAGATGCCAATATTTGGGAAACTTGTGTAATGGAAAGTGATATCCTTGTTTCATTTCTTTAAAAGCCTAATGAGATATAATTTACATATCATAGTCTTTGATGAATTTTAATCTTCATGGATACTTAGCATATTCTAGTAAATGCTCTTTATTTTGTTGCATTGATCTATATGGTCTTCTATTTGTAGCAGGCTACTGTAATTACGAGAACTCTTTTTGCTTCTTGCTGTTATCATGTGCTTTTGAGTAGGAACTAACCCTGAGCTGATCCTCCAGAGGATTTTCAGAGGAAGTGAATCTCATGGAGAAGATTGCCCATTCTTCTCCTTTGGAGTGGCTAATGAATTTGAAGCACATGCTTTGGTGTTGGCAATGCAGCTAATTGTTGACAGACTAGGATCATAACAACCCAGTGCATAATTTCCTTGTATCTTGGAAGCTCAACAGAATAAAACCTGGTAAAAACTTGGATGAGAGATTGCCTGGGAGTGCCAAGTGCTACAAATTGGTGGTTTGTTGTTGTTGTTATGTACTGTTGAGTTGAGTATGATACAAGGCAATCCAATGAACAAAAAAGATCTGAACCCAGTCCTGTCCTGCACCATCCTCACACATCCTGACACATAAAAGCCCTTTGCAGCAGTCACCAACCATGTCAATCCACCTGGCTGAGGATCTCTCACTTCTTCAGCAACCCTCCACCCTTCCCAACATCATGCCCTTCTCCAAGGAGTAGCACCTCCTAGCTATATGTCCAAAGTCTGTGAGGTGAAGCCTGACCATTCTTGCCTCCGAAGAGCACTCCTGATGCTTCATCTCCAAGACATATCCCTTTGTCTTCCTTCCTGGCCGTCAATAGAACATGCAATGCTTTTCTCCAGCACAACAGCTCAAAGACTTAATTCTTTTTCTGTCATCCTTATTTATGGTCCAGGTTGAGGATACATAGCTAGTAATCGGAAAGATCATGGCCTGAATCAGTCACACCTTAGTACTCAAAGCGACATCACTACTCATCAATAATTTGCAAAGATCCCTAACTGCAGATTTTTCCCAGTGCAGTGCATCTTCTTATTTCCCCACTGCTAGTACCAAGGGTGTTAAGTATGGATCCAATTGCACTGCCAACTCAAAGATATGCAATTCTAACCCACTATCTGCTCTGTGGGAAAAATATGGGTAATTTCTTCTTGTGTAATTTATTGCCTCTGGAAATCTATTGGAAGGTCAATTACAGGTTGACTTCAGCTCAATGGTATACAACAATACTACTAGCTTTTTATAACATTTTAAATCAATATGAATTTTCCTACTTAGTACTTTTAATATTGTTTTGCTATAATGTGTGCTTCTTGAAACTTCATATGAATTTTAGAAACACCTTGCCAAATTTCCCCCACATATGTGTCAAATATTACAATGGGTTTTTGTTGTTGTTTGTTTTGTCATTGAGTTCTTTTACTTGACATATTATTTGCTTTATTCCTTTACATGATTGAATCTCATTCTAAGTCTTGGTTATACCACTTGTTGTTTATTCATTCATCAGTTGATGGATATTGGCTTGTTTTTACCTGTTGGCAGCTACGAATAACAATAAAGTCAACATTCCTGTGAACATTTTATGATATGTTTTCTATTTCTCTTGGGTAATTAAACAGGAGTAGGATTTACGGGTTATGTAGTAACTTGTAGAAAACTTGTTGGTGCAAATAGTTAAGCGAAAGCTTAGCAGCCCCCAAGAATAGTAATTCCAACACAAACTGCAAGCTTACTTCCATGAGGTTACAATTTTGAAATCCTTATGGAGCAGTTAGTAAACATATATGGGATCTCATGAATCTGAATTAACTCAAGACCAAATAAAAACCTAAGAGTATGATGACTTTATGCTTAACCATTTCAGGAGCTACCAAATTGGCTTAAAGTGGCTGACACTTTTTATATTCACACTACGGACAGACGTTTGGAGATTTAGATTCCTCTATATCCTCACCTATATTCTTATTCCCTGATCTTTTTAAAATTATGATTTTTCTAGTCATTCTGGGGAATTTGAAGTGGTATTTCATTGTGGTTTTCCCTTTCATTTTCCTGGTGACTAATAATATAAAGCATCTTTTCATATAATTAGTGGTCATTTGTATATCTTTAGAAACATGTCTATTCATTTTTTTGCCTGTTATTAAATATGTGGATTTTAAACAAATTTCAGTTATATCAGAAATATGTAAAGAAAGTTGTACCAATTCTTCATATATCATATAGAGAGATAGTCCTTATCAAATAATGTATATGTTTTTCTACTATTTCTTCCATTCTGTGGATTATCTTTTCATTTCAATTAATTGTATCCTTTGAAGCATGAGCATATTGTTTGTATTAATATCATTAAGATCAAATTTATGTTAGTTTGTTTGTTATACATTATCTTTTACTTATCCCTATGAACTAATTACACTGGACACTCTGCTGTCAAGGACCTCTCTAGAGTACTGAAGAACAACGATGTTAGTCTGAAAACTAAGGTGAATCAGATCCAGGCCTTGGTCCTCACAATTAATTGCTTGTTACGTATCTGTAAGCTATACAATAACTAAGGATGATAGAAGAAAAAATGATACCTTTGAGTTGTGGCACTGGAGAAGAGTGTTGAATATACGGTGGACTTTCAGAAGAACCAGCAGGTCTGTCGTGGAAAGGTAAAACTAGGCTGCTTACTGGAAGCAAGGATTTTGAAGCTCCATTTCACATACTTTGGGCATGTGACCAGGAGGGACTAGTCCTTGGAGGAGGACATCATGCTTGGAAGGCTGGAGGGACAGCTCAGGAAAGGAATACCCAAGATGAGATGGATTGACTCAGTGACTGGAGAAATGAGATTAAGTCTGTGAGAGATGATTAGATTGCCTCAAGTTAGGGCAGGATTTAGACCTAATGTACACGGGGTCACTATGAGTCGCAGGTGACTCAATGGCATGTACATGAATTCAACAACATGAATGAGTGGATATATCTGACGACTTTAGGATTTACACTATTTGTTTTCCTAAAAATTTTAAACTTTTGACCCTTTTGGTTAGATATTTGTTCCATTTTTTAGTTACTTTTCATATATGTTATGAAATAAGGGACTCACTTCATTCTTTCATATGTTGAAGCACAGTATATTGAAATGATGATTCTTTTCCCTATTTATGGTATTGACACCCTTGTTGAAAATCACTTTCCAATTTACTTCTGGGTTTTTTAATTCTGTTAATTTTGATTGAGATTTTAATGAAAGTTTATAGAGAAATTGAGTTTCCATTAATTCATTATTGCACATTTTCTTCCTACCTCCCCCCAGTTTACTTTTCTCTTTGGGGAAAAAAAAATCTTTTATTGTTGCACAATCCAATTTACTTTTGATTTTATTCCATTGGTCTATATTTTGTTGTTGTGTGCTGTCAAATTTGAGGTACTAATAGAGGAAGCTCCAGTGGGTTTTTAGAGGAAGTAAATTGCATGGGAGGAGATTGCACATCATTTTCCTATGGAGCAGCTGATGGATTCAAATTGCATGCCTTTGGGTTTGCAATGCAGCTTCTTGCCAATAGAGTATGAATACACACACACACACACACGTGTGTGTGTATATATATTTATTTTTTGTTGATTGATGTGGTTTAGAAAGTAGATGCCACTCTTGCTTCCAAACCTGTCTTAAACTGGGAGCTCCACCAACACTGTCCATTATGGGAAAAAATTATGGCATTTGACCCCCAGTGGCACAAGATTCAGTTTCCCATATTACCTCAGTACAGCAAATGGACAAAAAAGTTCTGTATGTATTAGAAGAATGTTCCTCCAAAATAATAGCAGTAGGCTCTTTGATCCAATCGACATTTAAATACAAGGAGACTGTTACTCCCTGTCTCTCTCTCTCTCTCTATATATATATACACATATATACATATACACACATATACATACACACACACACACACACACACACACGATGAACAAAAGGCCTGAAGCCTTTTTATAACCTTCATCATTTCTCCAAGCTCATAGACTTTCCAGAAACATGTGGTTCAGGAATTAGATGCCACTCCTCCTTCCAAACCTGAATGTATTTGGGAGATCCACCAAACACTGCCCATGATGGGTAACTAATTATGGTGTTTGACACAACTGTGGCACAGTTGTCCATCATCACAGTAACTCTGTTACTTTAATAGGGCAAGTAGACAGACCACTGCTGTACCACTTAAAAGAATGTTCATCCTGAATAAATTATGGCATTTTTAAATTCCGGCACGCTCAAATACTGGACTGTGAGCCTGGGACCCCCAATTCATCTGACAAGTCCAATCTGCTGACACTCACCTGGGATGAAAATAGAGCCACAAGAGGCCTGAACATTGCATACGTGTCCCTCCTCAAGATGTGAGATGCCATCATATCATCCAGCATAAAAACCGATTCACAGCACAATAGCCATCAGCCTGTAGGCATAGCCAAGCACTATGACATTTTTAAATTCAGGCACAGCCAAATGCTGTTGCACTATGAGCCAGAGACCCCAATTCATCTGGCAAGTCCCATCTACTGACACCCACTAGGGAGAAAAATAGAGCCACAGAGACCTGAGCATTCCAAATGTGGACCTCCTCAAAACGTGTAACAGACTATTTTAATTACTCTAGTTTGCAGTAAATTATAAAACTAGTACGAGTTCTCTTTGTTTTACTTTCAATATTGTTCTGTGCATTCTGAATCTCTCTAAATTACCTATGAATTTCAGAATTAGTTTGCAGGTTTCTTCAAATAAATCTGGGATTTTAATAGGATTTCATTTAATCTTCCTGTCAACTTTATTATCAATATGTTGTATTTCAATTAATAAACATACATGCTTTTCTATTTATTTGTATCTTCTTTAATTTCTTTCAGCAGTGCCTTCTAGCAACCTTAGTTGTGATTTTGCACATTTTCATTAAATTTATTGCTATGGATTTTGTTCTTTTGTTGCTAATATAAATAAAATTATTTTAATTGAATTTTCAAATTTTTTATTGCATGCATATATTATATTGTATATTGTATTGATCTTGTATCTTATAATTTGTTGACCTAGTTTAGTATTAATTTCA
>NW_006399759.1:13365147-13371942 GCF_000299155.1 Elephantulus edwardii
TAATCTGGTTCTGACTCCTCATATGGAGCTTCTCCAAGGATTCTTTATACAGATGTAGTTAATCTGATTTCTGTGCTGAGCATCAGGTGAAGTCCATGTGTAAATACACTAGTTGTGTTTCCTTAAAAATTATTTCTCTGAATAAATTATTCATACATCCATTCATTCATTCATCTGCCTTCCTCATTTCTTTGACTGGTGAGCATGTCCATCTCTAAGCCGGTCCCTTCCAACTAACATTCCTTCCTCATTGTTTATAACCTTAGGATTCCTATCTCCAATAAAGCAAGAGGGACTTGAAGCACTTCTTGCAGAGTATCAACTTCTTGCAGAATATCAAAGAATACAGGCTTCAATATGGATTGCATTTTAACATCAGGAAGACAAAGGTCCTTATCAGTGGGACAGGGGCAACATCATGATAGAAAGAGTAATTGTTAAAACTACTGATGATTTCACCTTGTTTGGATCCACAGTCAACATCCTTGGCACTAGCAGTCAGGAAATAAGGAGATATATTGCTTTGAGAAAGTCAGAGATTTCGCCAAAATAATGAAAAGCAGTAATGTCAGTTTGAAGACTAAGATATGTTTGATTCATGCCATCGTATTTTCAATTACTTCTATGCATGTAGAGTTAGATAATGATAAGATTACAGAAGAAGAATTGATGCCTTTGAGTTGTTGTGTTGGAGCAGAGTACTGAGTATCCCATGGACTGCCAAAAGAATGAAAAGGTATACTTTCAAAAAGGTGCAGCCAGAGTCTTCTTTGAATTCAAGGATGGCAAAGCTTTATCTTCCATCCTTTGGTCATGTTGCTATGAGAGGCTTTTCCTTGGAAAAGGATGTTATGCTTGCATGGGTAGAGGGTCAGTGAAAGAAAGGAAGACCCCAATAGAGATTGAATGATACTGTGACTGGAGTAATGGGCTCAGGAGTATCTGAAATAGTGAGAATGAAGTAAGTTTGGACAGGATTCACATCTGCTGTTTATAGGGTAACTATGAGTCATACTCAACTCAGGAACACCTACAACAAAATAGGTTTACATTACCATCTGAGTTTACATGTTTCCAGCTAAAGAACTTCTTTTGGTAATTCGGGAGAGACATGATTGCTAGCAACAAATCTTCGTTTATACTCATCTGGAATTGGGGTTTTTTTTCACTTTTATTTTTAGAAGATAGCATTAACAATCCTATTTATTTATTTATTTAAAATTTCCCCTTATAAATATTTTTTTTTAATTTATTACACTGTAAGAGATTGAGATTGTTCACAGTTTTAGTTTGCCTGGCTCCATAGTTAACACTCTTGGCACCAGCAGCCAGGAAATTAAAAGACATATTGCAGTGGGAAAGTCTGCAGTTAGAGACCTCTCTAAAATGCTGAAGAGCAATGATGTCAGTCTGGAGACTAAGGTGCACCTGATACATGCCATGGTCTTTGCAAACACTTGCTATTCATAAGAGAGCTGGACAATGACTAGGGATGATAGAAAGAGAATTGAGACCTTTGAGTTGTGGTGTTGGAGAAAAGTATTGCATATAACATGGAGTGCTAAGAAAATAAACAGGTTCATCCTGGAGAGGGTGAAGCGAAGTTGCTCTGTGGAGGCAAGGATTCTGAAGCTTCATCTGACATATTTTGGACATGTTTCAAGGAGGGACCAATTCTTGGAGAAGGATGTCATGATTGGGAGGGTGGAGGGACAACGCAGGAGAGGAAGACCCTCTATGAGGTGGATTAATTCAGTGACTGGGGTCATGGGGGTAGGTGTGTCAGAGACAATGAGATTGGCACAGGATAGGGCAGGGTAGGACTGTTGTACATAACGTTGGTATGAGTCGCAGAGGACTCTATGGCACACAACAACAACAACAACAACAACACTGTAAGATGGGCGCTCTTATTCTGGGTTGCCAGTCATTTGGAATGTTGGGTAATTTTTTTATTTAAGTATCTTGTTTAGTATCAAACAAGACTTCCTGGAGGGTCTTTGTATTTAAGGTGAGCCCCTCATCTCCATTTTAGAACAGAGTGATGCAACAGGACACTTGTAAGGTGGGCACTCTTGTTCTGGGTTACTGGTCATATGGAATGTCGGTGGGTTTGGTTTTTTTTTAAGTCTCCTTTTAGTGTTAGCAAGACCTTCTGGAGGGCCCTCAGGCCTGTGGCCCTCTGGTCTCATGTTTTTATATTTTGGAGGAACATTCTTGTAAGTCATACAGCACTCTTCTGTCAATTTGCTGTACTGGGTTTGTTGTGAAGCTGAACCCCATGCTATTGGGGTGTCAAATGCCGTAATGGTTTCTCATGAGGTTTAAGAGGTCTCAGTTTAAGACAGATTTGGAAGTAGGAGTGGCATCCACTTCCTACACCACATGCCTCTGGGAACTCTATGAACTTGGAAAAATTATGATACAGAAGGACTTCAGGTCTTTTGTCCTTAAGGTCACTATGAGTCTTCTTGACGCAATGGTAATCAACAACAACAGTTTATTACATCAGACGGGTGAGGGCTTTTGGGAACAGTGGGACATACTCAGTCCTTCTTGGTAGCTGTCTTCTTATGGCGGCCAGGATATTGCTGAGTTCTCACTTCCACTTTGCATGGATGTGTCTTCCCATTCTTTTCTTGATGAACTTGAGGGTCTACTTGTCCTTGAAGACCTTGAGCAGCCCCATTGCACGAGCTCATAGGGCATGAAGTCATATACCTCCCGGATCATGTCCCATACAAACTTGGTGTGCTTGATTAGGTGCCAAGGAGGGTGGCTGTGCCTCGGCTTGCTCACACCCTTGGTTACTTTGTGGTTTTTATTAAGACCCAATGCCATGTGGTAAAGGACAGCCATGCCTGCTTACTTCTATGGTTGCCTTAGTAGAAGCCCCTTTGAATATTTCAAAGATACAGTTCCTCTGCCTTCTAACCTCCAGAAGTCTGTGTTAGTCTTACAAGAGATACCTTATATAAGACACGTTGTGCTCACGATGAGTTGAGATACACTTGAGGGTAACTATTGATTTAGTATATCATAATTTGTATTTCTCCGGCTAATTTCAGAATATTTTATTGTCTTTTTCTTTAAACACATTGGATATGGTGTGTATGTAGATCTCCTGGCATGTAAGTGGCTTAAATTTTGCTTACCTTTCTTCATGTATAAATTTTTAAAATAAATTCATTATTGTTATCCATCTTCGAATTGATTATTGCTCACAATGACCCTATGAACAGCCATCCTATAACCTGCCCTATTCTCTGCCATTCTCACCATCTCTGAGATAGTAGGGCCCATTGCTGAAGTCTCAGTGTCAATCTGTCTCTTTGGGGATCTTCCTCTCTTTGACTGACACTTCATCATTCCAAACATGATGTAATTTTCCAAGGAATAGCATATCTAGCCACATGTCCAAAGTATGAAAGATGAAGCTCTGTCATCCTTGACTCCAAGAAACACTATTTTCAGGAAATAGCTATTTATTTTTTCTGGCAGACCATGAGATACTCAGTACACTTCTCCATGACTCAAAGGAATCAATTCTTCTTTTGTCATCCTTATTCATAGTCCAGCTTTCTGATGTGTATCCAGTGATTGAGAAAACTATGGCATGAATCAAGTATAGATTAGTCTTCAAACAGATGCCATTGCTTTTTAGTATTTTGGAGAGGGCCTTGACAGTAGACTTTCCCAATGCAATACATCTCCTGATTTCCTGACTGCTGGTATCAAAGGTATTGATGTTGATCCAAGAAAGATGAAGTAAATAACAGTTTCAATATTTTCTCCATGAGTCATAATGTTGACTATTGGACCTGTGATGTGGATATTTGCTCTTTTGATGTTGATGAAATCCACACCGATGACTGTAGTTCTTGATCTCTGCAGCAGATGTTTCATATCTTCCTCACTTTCAGCAAGCAAAGTTGTGTCATCAGCATAACACAGTTTGTTGATGAGGCTTCCTCTAATCCTGATGCCACACTTTTCTTCATAGGTTCCAGGCAAGCAAATTGTTTGTTCAGCATACAGATTGAGCAAATATGGAGAAAGGATACAACTCTGATGCACATCCTTCCTGATCTTAAACTAAGCAATGTTCCCTTGCTCTGTTAATACAACAATTTCTTGATCTAGGTATAGATTCTGTCTGAGCACAATTAAGTTTTCTGGGATTCTCATTCTTCTCAATGTAAGTCATAAATTTTTATGATCCATGTAGTTAAATGCCTTTTCATAGTCAATAAAACACAAATATACATTCTTCAGATAGTCTCTGTTTTTAGCCAGGACCCATCTGACATCAGCAATGATATCCCTGGTGCTGCGATGTCTTCTAAAACCAGCTTGTATTTCTGGCAGTTGCCTGTTATAGCTGCTTTTAAATGATCTTCAAAACAATTTTGCATATATGAGATATTAATGTTATTGTCTTATATTTTCTACGTTCTGTCGCATCACTTTTCTTGGGTATGGGAATAAATATGAATCTCTTCCAGTCAGTCAGCTAGACAGCTCTCCTCCAAATTTCCTGGCAGAGATTGGAGAGTACATTCGAGGCTACATCTGTTAGTTAAAAAATGTCAGTTGGTGCTCTACCAATTCCTGGAGCCCTTTTTTACCAATTCCTTACCTGTTGCTTGAACTTCACCTTTGTCATTATTGTCTCTTGTTCTTATGACACTTTTGGAAATTTTTTCTTGTCAATATGTATTACATATATTTATGTTTTTTTTTCTCTCTTCCTGATTCTCTAATTATATTTACATTTTAATGGTTTCCTCTCTCTAAAACTTTTATTTTTATTCTTTTCTTTAGCTTCTTCCCCCTTTTATAAATTGGTAAAGTATATTCACCACCAAAGTATAAACCCATTTAACAGTTTTTACATGTATAGTTCAATGACAATTGTCACATATTTAACATTGTGTCACAATTCTTACTGTCTCTGCATATGTTGTCTTACCACTATTAAGTTTTAGGTCTCTTAATTTCTTTTTTTTAGTGTTACTGCTGTCAATTTTATCTCAAGTAGGTAATTATTTTAGTAAAATGCTATCCTCAAGGCAAACATTCTCTATTAATTGAAATACGTTAATTGAGATAACTTCATAGGATAGCTTTAATTTGAATTTTAAGAGTTATTTCCTCAGAATAGATTTGACAGTTCCTCCAACTTTGGAGACATAGTCTGGTGCCATAGACTCACTAACATAAAGACCGTACAGCTTTAAAGGTTGGAACCCACTATGGCTCCAAGGGAAACATCGGCAGTTTCTGACTGGTGTGTTGGAATCAACACAACAGTAGTGAATTTTTGTTAGTTCAATGTTTAAGGTAAGTCTAGTTTTTCTAATAATTTAAAATATTGTTTACTATTTATTTCCTTCCTTTTGATAAATACTCATCTATTGGGTCTTTTATCAAAACATTTAGCCAGACATCATTGCTTCTTCTAATCTCACAGCAAAGATGAGAGTAGATACTGGAGGGGGTACTTTTTCTGTTTTTTCTTCTACCTCTGTTGCTCTAGGTGAATATAAACCAATGATTGTATCTTGAGTAGCTGTTTAGAAGTGTTTAAGACCTCAAGCACTACACAGTAAACAAAGAGGTGGTTCTTCTTGTTATGTGTTGTCAAGTCGCTTAAAATTCATCAAGATCTTGTGCATAAAAGCTCTGAACCCTGCCCTATTCTGAGCCAATCTCACTGCGTTTCCAACACACCTACCCTCATTACCCCAGTTATTGTGTCAATTCATCTCATTGGAGGTCTTTCTTTCCTGTACTCTACCCTTAAAAGCATGATTTCCTTCTTCAAGAACTGGTCCCTCTTGGCCACATGTCCAAAGTATGTCAAAGATAAAAGTGAACTGGGGGTGGGTGAGGAAAATGCACAACAGTACTTTATAAACTTTCATTAAAATCTCAATTAAAATGAAAAAAAAATTTAAAAGACCATGGTCTAGATGAAGTTAATCTTAGTCTCATTGCTCTTTAGCACTCTAGAGAGCTTCCCTGACAGCAGATTTTCTCCAGTGCAATTGTCTTTTGATTTCCTCACTGCTGGTACCAAGAATGTGGATTGTGGAACTGAGCAAGCTGAAATTTGAACTTCAATTCTATAGTAAAGGATACAGTCCTTGGCCTCTGTAGCAAAAGCTTCAGGTCCTCCTCAGTTTCAAGAAGCAAGGTTGTGTTACCTGCATGACACAGGTTGTTAAGGAAGAAAATAAAAACATTGGTGGGCAAATTGATGGGACAGATCCAGAAAACTATGACTTATATTTGGCCCAGAAAATTGATTTTGTGAGCCATATCTTTTTATAAAAGTATTGTCAACAGATGGAGCTTTCCCCCCCCCTGTAAAAGAATATATAATCTTGTACTTATTATCTCACCTTTTTTTCTCTCCACTATCCATCATATTGATATCAGATGTGCATTTCCCATAGTTGAACCCAATTTCCTGATTGCCATAGACAAAATTTTAGCATGTTTTTAAGAATGATTGCCCCTTTTTGCCCCCTCACTCTCCTCCCTGGATATCACTAGAAACCATTATATTTATTTACTTATTCTCATAATTTTATATAGTTAAAATAAAATGTTGTTGTTGTTGATAATTGCCATGGAGTCACTTGCGACTCATAGCGACCGTACGTGCAACAGCCCTAAACTCTGCTCTGTCCTGTGCCAATTGAACTGCCTCTGACACAGCCATCCCGATTACCCCAGTCACTGAATCAATCCACCTCATAGAGGGCCTTCCCCTCCTCCACTGTCCCT
>NW_006399759.1:13372705-13397054 GCF_000299155.1 Elephantulus edwardii
CCAAGTATAGGTTTCTCATTAGCACGATCCAGTGTTCTGGGATTCCCATTAATTTATCTTTATTTTATTGATTTATTCCACTAGATGTAATGTCTTTGGGGCCCGTATATGTTGCAGTATGTATCAATAATTCATTTATATGTCAAGTTAAATAGCATTTTGCAGCATGTATGAACTTCATTTTATTTATCTTCTCTTTTGCTGATGACCACTTAAGCAATTTACACATCGTTTAGTTGTGAATAGTATCACACACAACAAACATCAGTGTAAACATGTCTGATCATGTCACTTACTTTAATTCTGTAGGCTATATTCTTAGGAATAAAATTTAAGGGAAATATAGTAGTTTTATTTTTAATATTTCAAGGAATAACCACCGTTTTTCACAGCAGTTATACTATTTCACATAGCCACAAAAAATGGATACAGATATCACATCATTACCAACATTAATTATTTTTTTAATGTTTGTTTTTAAATCATTACTATTTTATTAGGAGTAAGGTGGTAAGTCATTGAAGTTTTGATTTGCAATTCTCTAATCAACATGCTTCGTCTCATACAATGTTCAACCTTTTTATGTGTTTGTTGACCATCAAAATAGTCTATCAGAAGAAGAGTCTGTTAATGCCCTTTGTCCACACTTCAATTGGGTTATTTGCTATTTGTTTATATATTTTGCAAGCATTATGACATTTTTATATATTACACTATCATTAGACAAGTAATTTCAAAATATTTGTTACTACTTTGTACATTATCTTGTCACTTTTTTATTAAATTAATCTTGGTAAACTCAGGTGGAAACAGTGATAAAGGGAAAAACAACAGAACTGAGAATTACCTACAGGATCTTTAGTTACTAGAAGAGAGCCTGATGATGCTGTTAGAACCTACCCGCTGCTCCGTAAGAAAAAAGATGTATCTGTATGCATCTGTCAACATTATGATCTTGTAACCCTATGGGTTGATCTATTCTGTCCTGTCTCAAAGGTCTCAAAGATCCAGAATTGCTTTGACAGTAATGAATCATGAGAACAAGGCAGTACACAGGGCAGAGAGAGATGAAAGAGAGTCCAATTGGGTTGTCTAATGCTCAAATAGTCATCACTCCGTTCTATTCTCTCTATTCAGAAAACTGTCATTCAGAAATTCTAAGTCACTGATCTGGAATAAAAATTTTGGTTTCTATAAATTGAACATTTAAAGAAATAATGTTGTACATGTCTAGAATTCTCATCATTCCTGAAGAAATCCAGTTTTTCTTGATTTCTTGTGGAATTAATACTTTCACTTTCAAAATAAATATATATAGACTTAATCTTAGAAACAGTCTGTAAAACCACATTAGTACACAGCTGTGTTTCATGTGTGTGTGTGTGTGTTTAGCACGTGTGTCTGTGTCTGTGCCCTCACATGAGAAAAAGAGAGGGAATCTTACATATTATTGAGAATTACTTATACAATATAAAGTTTTGTTGCACCTACTCCAAGACAGATTTGTTTATTCCTTTGGTAGTCCATAATACATTCATCAGTATATTCACTCTTCACCAACACCACAATTCAGACACATCAATTTTTCAGTTTTCTTTATTCATTGTCCAACTTAACATACATACAAAACTATTGAAAATATCATGATTTGAATCAAGTGCACTTTCATCTTTAAACTGGTATTTTGTTCTTTAGTACATTAAATAGGCCCTTTACAGCAGAATTCCCTGCTGCAATATGTCTTTTGATTACTTGACTACTGTTGTAATGAATATTGCTTGTGAATCCAAGTAAAGTGAAATAGTTTACAGCTTCCAACTTTTGTCCACCTATCATGAGTTTGCTTGTTATTCTAGTTATGAGGATTTTTTCTTTTTGCTTCCATGTAGTAGCTTCTCCTTGACCAAGAGCCCATAGCCTAAGGTTAATTTTAATGGCATCTGAGAATCTTCCAACATGACCATGTTAAGGAATTGTAGAAATATGCTTAACTTTATAATATTCTTCAAACAACACTGCAGTTCTAGAATAATAGAAAATTAAGGTTATGGAATCGCCTTAGTTCACAAATCCTTACTCATATTTCTTGAGAAATTCTGGAACTTGTGGGCTCCTGGAATCAGTGCCCTGTGGTAACCTACTAGTTGGTCAGTTCTCTGTTGTGCCTGTTTTAGTAAGTATATCAACTAGCGGTAACTTCTGTCCAACTAAGAATTGATATGGGCGTTACTTGGACTTTTTGTGAAATCTACTCATCTCCATCTACAAGCTTCTTGTGTTAGTGCCTTAATGGGAAGTGAGATACAATTAAAAAACAGCTACATAAGTTGTGTGAACACTTCCTTGTATAGCAGAGACTTGAAAAAGTAATTAAAGTTCACTAATGAACTATTAACTTTAATGTTGGACATTATGCTTCTATAAATATCAAATTACTCTGTGGTTTTTGTTTAGTATAATATCCAGAAGATACTTCATGTGTCTTCATGTTAGGCTTTTTTTTTCCTTTCCCCTACATTTACCTTATTGTTTCTTTAGGTTCACTGAAGAGATTAATCTTATTCCTGGAAGATGTTTTCTGATGGTAAGAGCTGTGTTAAGTTTGTATATCAGCGATGAAATTATTTTTTAAGTAAACATTGTTTTTTGTTTTAGTCTTTATTTGAAGAGCAGACAAGGACAAGAATTAGATATGACCACGGGTTTGATGCAGGAACTTGTGGGGGAAAGGGGCATATGGAAGGGTCAGGGGTAAAGAGAAATTCCTGGCCGAGATGTAGCCCTTCAGGTGCTAAAACAAAGTCTGGACATTTTCCAAAGAAGATCACTGTGGCATTAGTAGCACAAGAGAAATACCAGCAGCTGATGAAATATGATCTTAAGGGAAAGCTCAAATCCCATTATAATTGGAGAGAAAGGACCAATATGGGCTGGAGAGGTGAAGAAGCACAAGGAGAAATTACGATTAATGCCGTTCACTAACTGTCCAAAGATGCTGTGAGGAAGAGCTGTTCTACAGTCAAGCTTCCTGACAGTCACCTTGGGTTCATCATTGTTGCTGTTACTTACAATATACAAAGAAAGACCTGTAGGCACAGCGCAGCCCATCTGTGCATTAGCAGATGGAAGGGGAGCCACCTGGTGAAGAGCACAGTATGACTTAGGACTGGATATGAACGAAATTTTACTTACAAATATAATTACAGTAATATGACAGTGTCAGATTCTTAACAGAATGAATGGTTTCTTAATTTTTTAGCCAAGGCCATTTTAATAAATTTAATTGAAAAGTAAAATTGTACTTTTACCACCAGTAAAAGAAAATGTAAACTTACACAGTAATCTTTTAACTTGACAAAACAAGATTTCTATGGAATTATGCATGCCGTATGTCCTGTTTGAGGAGCTCTGGTGGCATAAGCCAAAGGCCATACTCCTTTTGTGGTTCAGATACACCAGCTGCTCCAAAGGAGAAAGATGACTAGCTTCCTCCTGTGCTATTTACAGCTTCCCAAGCCCAGTGGTGGGTCAGCTGTGAGTTGTTTCTACCTACAGGGTAGTGAGTTTTTGAGCTTTATGCCTCATCCCTTTGTGGCTTATTTGTGAAGGTACAAGAAACAAAAACAAATGGATTCTGACAATGTTTAGCTGAAACCTCAGTCAAACACTGTCTTCTAAGAACCACTGATTAATTTGCTTAATTCTTCAGTTTCTTCAGAGAGTAAAATGAGATAATTATATATACCTTGTAAGACTGTGACAGTATATGTAAAATGTCTCGTGTAGTGGTTAGCCATAGCATGCATTCAGCAAAAGTTTGCTGTATAATTGTGTGCATTTTGTGCATGGTTCTTATAGGTACATATATCTGTGTTGAAAAATATTACATTAGAAAGACGAGACAGCCTAGGTACATCCTGAAAAAGACATTGAGAAAGGAATAAGCAGAATACAGTTGGGATTATTTTTTTAAGAAATTCACTTCGACCGTTTAGAGTTAGGAAAAAATATCTAAGAAATATTAGATTTTTAAAAGTTGTGACTTATTTGTCTAGGCCAAGGATTGGCACAGTTCTTTCATAAAGACCTAGGTGATATTTATTTTTAACATTATGAAGTGTATGGTAATTACCAAAAGTACTCCATACCACCACTGTGGCATAAAAGCAACTTAGACACTCTGTTAACAAATAGATATGACTATATTTCAACAGGATGTGCTCTGGTGGTCTAGTAGGTAGTGAATTGTATTGCCAATCTAAAGGTAGATGGTTTAAATCTTCCATCTGCTCCTCACGTGAAAGATAGGCAATGTCCTCTTGCCTTGCGCCGTTTACAGCCTCTGATGACCTGCTGGAGTGTCCATTGCGAGTTAGTTCTGACTCAGGGGTAATGAGAGAGAGATAGTGTTTCCATAAAATTTTGTTACTGAAATGGATATTGGGCTGAATGGGGCTTCAAGCTGTAGTTTGTCAACCACCATTCTAGGTGATGGGGAATACACTTAGTGTTTTATCTTATCATTCCATCATTTAGAAATCTACAAATATTTTACTTTTGGAGGTTGTTATGCTTTAGCAATTTCCAAAATATTCATTAATTGAGTCATTTAACAAATATTTCTTGAGTTTCTAGTATCATTAAGCACTGCTCTGGGTGCTGAGGAAACAGCTGTGAGCAAAAGAGAGGCTTATTCTTGCATTTATAGAGCTCATGCACTGATGGAAGAAGAGAGCTGTGTCTGTCACTACCCTCTTGAAGAAGACCTGCTCTATAAAAACCATATTTATCAATGTTTGCAGCTGCACTCTTAGGTTATCTATACCCAGAATTATCGTACAACATTAAATGAACGCAGACTTGAGCATAGTGTATCTGAATATCAGCAAAACATTTGACAAAGTGCCCCCTGATATTGCTATAGACTTGACAGAGAAATGTGGGCTGGATGATAATGTCACTCAGTGAACTGGAACCTGGATGAAAGACAGCACTCAATGAATGCTGATTGATTGATCACTGGCAACCTGGAGAGAAATCTCCAGTGACCTCAAGGGCCATGTCCTTGCTTCTGTACTACCCAAGGCTTTCATTGATGACTTAGATGGAAACATGGAAGGCATACTGATCAAATTTGCAGATGACATAAAGCAAGGAGGGAGACAGCTGACAAGGCCAAGATTTAAAATGATTTCGACAGGCTGGAACAATAGCCTGAATCTAACAAGATGAAATTTAATAGGGATAAATGGAGAGCCCTGCACTTTCGGTTCAAAAGTCAAATTGTACATGCGATGGGGGAGATGTGGCTAAACTGCAACACATGGGGAAAAGCCCTAGGGATTTGGTTGACAGGAAGTGCTCGGGGAGTCAGCAGTGTGATATGAATGTAAAAAAATGCCAGTGCAAACTAGCTTCTATGCTATAAGGGCACTGACCAGGGCAAAGAGTTAGCAGTACTGTAGCCCTGGGCAGGATAAGCTCTACAGGATCAAGCTGTGTGGTTCTGACTGTCAGATGTTCAGGGAGACACGAGCAGCCTCTGTCTTGGTAGAAAAACAGAGTCAACGACTTATGAGGGAACCTAAGAACATGGCAATTAATGGGGAGAAAATAAGGGTCTTGAGTTATAAAATGGATTCCATGGAACCCACATAAAAATGCAAAGGAGCCCATGACCTTTCACAGAGCGCAGTGCAGAGGAAATATGACATTTTTAATGTGCATTAAAACTGCCTGTACTTACTCATTAGTGAAATTTTTGTTTGCTGTGAGGATCAAAGCAAGAGTGGATTTAAGTTAAAGTGCAGCAGTCTGAGGAGGAATCTCCTCCAGGGAATCCAGGGGAGGAGTGCTTAAATGTTCTCTGTGTGTGTGGAGTCTATACCAGTTTAATACCTTGATAGTCTGAGAGTAAGTTTTTTTAAAAAATCTGGAACAAATAACTGAAGCCTCAGAAAGGTGAAGAGACAGGTAAGCTTTTGGCCTGCTGAGAAGATTAGAGGGTCAGACATGGGTTTTCCAAAGAAGAGGCTTACTATGTACATTTAGGGCAACTTGAGGGAGTCATCAATCCATGGAATGATAAAATGAGTTTCATTTTCCCTGCTTAACATTGAAAATGTGGGTTTTTATCAACTTTGGTTAAAACAAAATTTTCTAAAACACATTACTTTCTTTTCTCAGTAAAAATTGAATATAGAATTGAATCTCTAATAATCCTGTTACTTATGGGATAAAACCCAAAATAGCCTGCCAGGCTCAGTTTAATCTTTATTTTTCTCTTTAATAAAATTTCTTCAGGATTCTGGTTAAGGACCTTTTTTAATTGTATATTCACTTTTTAAAAAAATAATTTTAATGAGCATTTACAGAGATTTTGGATTTCCATTTATTCATTGCTGCACTTCTATCCCCCCGCCCCAGGCCTCCCTCCCAGTTCCCTCCTTTGGAAGAGGACTTTTAAAAATTCCTCCTGGTTTTGCTATTGCTTCCTGGTTTTGTTTATTTGTTTTTGTGAATGCTGACCTGTTGGTTTGTAACAACTCTTTACCACACCCTGTAACTCATAGGATATACTTGAAGCACACCTGAGAAACAGGCCCCAGAGGTCCAGAGGTCTTAGAAACTTCCCAGCTCCTAATGTCTTGGATAGGACCTTATTCACTGATGTTAAGGACATCCTGCTCTTGTTATAGTAAACCGCTTACTCTATTTGATGGTAATTGACTTGTAATTGCTACTTCTCTGTAATCCCACACAGCCAGAATCCATGACTGATTTATTCATTGTTATATCTTCAACATTTAACAAACTGCTTGACACAAAATGTATGTTCAATGATTTTGTTTCATTCTCTCATCTGTGGTACTAAGAACTTTAAGGATAGCATATTCAGCTTCCATAAATGAATGATCCTAGGACAGTGGCTAAAAATACAGGTGACCAAAGTATTATAGCAGCAGCCAGGAGCCCTCCAGTTTAATGTCATTTTATGATAGAATAAGTAAGTTGAGTCTCAGTGAGGGAAAATTATTTGATCAAGGCCCCATAGCCATTAGTTAAACCAACACTACTGTCATTAATCTGGCCTGGAACATTTTTTGCCTCATCATAATTGCCACTGGCAGACCATGGAGTCACAAATCTATTCTGACAAAATTAAACCAAGAGGAATATATTATCTTTGAATCCAGTATAGGTTGGAGAACTAGGCTTGGGAAAAGGCGGGGATGAACTCATACCTTTAACTGTGCTGCCTTGGACCAGAGTTTCTTCCTAGTAGCATCAAGGGTGTAACCACATGTTGTTTCTTTTGCATACACTGTATGAATATTAAATTGCTCTGAATTTTTCTTAACTCTGTTAAGATGTAAATCTCATGAAGAAGATTGAGCCTCAGGACTAAAGACTAAAAGAAGAAAGAGGAAAAAATGCCTATTATATTAAGACTTCTAAGCGGGAAAGATAGAAGCAAGACTAATACATTCTAGGATGTGTGTCAAGGCACTATAGAACCGCAACACACAGGCGTGCATGCACACACAAACACACACAGCCCCGAGCGTGAGCAAAAGAGCAAGCACCACCATGCCATTCATGGAATTGTTTTTATTTTGGTTTTCAGTATTTGCATCTCCCAGATGATCTTCGGCTCAGGTAAAGCTAATTTGATCCTGGCACAGACATTGACTACTAAACTCTGGCACCTTGTGTCTTCTGTACCTATTCATTCTTTTGTTTGTGTCTTCATCTTTTCCTTTGTGTAATAAATGTGTTTGGATGACCTCTATGAAGAACATCCTTCTATTACTCAGTGATTGCTTTGTAGATCCACTCACCATGAAGAATTGATAACTTTAAGTGGAAATGTGTTTATTAACCTCTTTGCCTCCATGCAAAACACTTGGGGGCTGATGCTCTAGCATTGTTGATGGAGGACCTTGGGCTGTCTCTGTGGTCATTCTGAATGCCTACCAAGCTTTCCTGGAACTAAAGATGAGAGAAGAGATGTTTAGTAAGATGTTTGTTTGCTGTGAGGTTTTCATTACAGTTCAGGGAATCCAAATGATGATGGTTTAAAATGGCTCTGTGTATGTGGAGTCCACATCAATGTCAAATCTTGTTAGTCTATGAACAAGTTTCAAAAATAGATCAATAATTGAAGCCAGATATAAGTTAAGAGATATCCAAATTATGCACAGGCCCAGAACATGGTAAGGAAACACTATTTATAACATATTTTGAGAGTGAGTATCAAATTACCTACAAAATATATTAATGATCTATAAAGTAATTATCTCTTCTGACATCCATCTCAGTCTTCCTGCTCTGTCTTTGTAATGATTTTTTGCATTTTTTATAGATACTCTTGATATCTCTCATAGCTCATCTTGTCTTCATTTGTTAGTGTTCAAGGCCTCAAACCTACTCCTGAAATGGTTTTTAAATTCAGCTAGGATAAACTAAAGGTTAAATTTTGGTTCTTGTGGATTTGATTTGATTTAATTTCATTTAATTTTATTTAGCTTTAGTTTGAGAAGCTAAAGCAAAGGGAAGAAATCAGGAAGTTGAGGAGTTGATCAGCAGATTTCAAAAGACAGTTTAGAAAGACAAAGCAAAGTATTATAATGAAATGAGCAAAGAGCTAGTGTCAGAAAATCAAAAGGGATGAACTCACTGAATATTTCTTAAACTGAAGGACAAATTCAATTTTCAAATTGCAATATTTAAGAATGCTTTGGGTAGAGGGATCTAAAAAAGATGGAAGGCATACACAAAGTCACTGTACCAAGCTAGTTGGCTTACAGAGAAGAATTTAATGAAACAGTGTATGATCAAGAGGCAATGGTAATACAGGAGGAAGTTAGAGCTTCTTTCAAGGGATAGACAAAAGCAAAAGCCTAGACATTGATGGCATCCCAATAGACATTTTACAACAAACAGATTCTGCCCTGGATGTGCTCACCAAATTGTGTCAAGAAATCTGGAGGACAACTAACCTGACCAGCTGACTGGAAAACAACCATATTTATTCCCATTCCAAAGAAAAGGTGATCCAATAGATTGTGGAGACTATTGAACAATATCACTAATAACACACATAAGCAAAATACTGCTGAAGATTATCCCAAAATTACTGAAACAGTACATTGACAAAGGACTGCCAGAAGTGCAAGCTGGGTTTAGAAGACACCATGACACGAGGGTCATCAGAGCCAATGTCAGGTGGATCCAGGCTGAAACCAGGAAGTACCAGAGAAAGGTCTATTTATGTTTCATTGACTATTCAAAGGCATTTCACTGTGTGGATCACAACAAATTGTGCCTAACCTCAAGAAGAGTGGGAGTCCCAGAACATTTAATTGTGCTCATTGGAAACCTATACTTGGATCATTAAGCAGTTGTTAGAATAGAGCAATGGGAGTATTACATGATTCAACATTAAGAAAGGAGTGTGTCAGAGATGCACCTTGTCTCCATACCTTTTCAATCTGTATGTGGAACAAATCTTTTGAGAGGATAGACTTTACAAACAGGAATGTGGCATCAGGATTGAAAGAAGACTCATCAACAATCTGAATTGTGTAGATGACACAACCTTGCTTGCCGAAACTGAAGATCAAGAGCTACAGTCTCCAAATACAGATTGAAGTTCAACATTAAGAAAACAAAGATTCTTACCACTGTGCCAATCAATTGGCAGTACAATTATGGATGCGGAGAGATTGAGATTGTTAACAATTCCAGTTTCCACATTCAACTCTTGGCATCAGCTGTCAGGAAATCAAAAGACAAACTAATGGCATTAAGAAAATTTACTGTCAAGGAACTCTCTAGAGTGCCGAAGAACAATGATTTCAGTCTAGAGACTCACGCACACTTGACCCAGGCCGTTGTTGTTGTTTTTGTTGATTGCCTTTGGATCAAGCATGATTCATAGTGACCCTATGAACAAAAGACCTGGAGCCTTTCTATAACTATCGACATTCATCAAAATTCATAGAGTATCTGGAGGCATGTAGTTTAGGGAGTGGATGCTACTCCTGCTTTCAACGGTTCTTACAATTACTGCTGTGCATTATAGAGCTAGACAATGACTTAGGATAATAGAGGACGAATTGATACCTTGGAGTTGAGATGTTTTTGAGTTTGAGATGGAGTTGAGAAGAGCATTGAACATACTATAGACTGTCAAGAGAGCAAGGAGGTCTGTCTAGGAGAGGATGAAATTAATTTGCTCCTTGGATGCAAGGACTTTGAAGCTCTGTCTCACATAATTTGAGCATGTTGCCAGGTGGGGCCAGTGCTTGGAGCAGGACATCATGCTTGGATGGGTGGAGCAACAGTGCAGGAGAGGGAGATACCACATGAGATGGATTGACCTAGTGACTGGAGTAATTGGGATAGGTGTGTTGTAAACGGTGAGACTGGCTGAGGACAGGTCAGGATTCAGAGCTGTTGTGCACAGGGCTGCTATGACCTGCAGGTGACTCGTCAGAATATAACAACAACAACAACTCCAAAGTAGACTGATGTTGAAAGTGAACTAGAAAATAAACTTCAGAAATGTTTACTCCAAGTATTGTTCTTCCCTGCTAATAGATGAGGCAGATTTTGTGTGGACTGGGCCTTTTACCCAGTAACCTTTGGCTCAAAAATAGTCATTGAAATCTAGTTAATGCATATTAGGATTACAACTTTACAAAGGCTTCCAAAATTTAGGGAGGCAAATTGTTACTTTTACTGAAGGCTGTTGTTCCTCAGAAGGTCTGTTACAACATTAGTATTCATGCCAGACAGAGCATCTTGCTGACCTGTTAAATGATTTAAAATCAACTAACAAACAAACCAAATGGCAACCTAGGAAAATTCTCTTCTTTGAGACAATGTAGAGAGCCATTATTCATTTAACAGTATAAACATTACTCTCTATCCCAGGGTTGTTAACTTCTGAGCTTTTAATGGAGTTCGCATTGTACTTAGGGGATTAACAGAGAAGTTTGTAATTGATTCTCTTTGTGAGAGGAAATAAGACAAGTATTTACCTGGTCATGGGTTATGTTACTGATGGAACGTAAAACGACTCTTAATGTTTATAGCTGAAGACATGTTTATTTCCTCTTTCTGACAGACACACTGTGGCAGAGTACTGAACAAATCCACAAGTGCGTGTTGCTTGAAGAATATGTAGAGTTAAAGTACGTTCACTTGTCACAGAGTATCCATTGCTGTGCACCATGTATCAACAATTCTGTACTGTCTAGGTATATGTGAACAACAGAAATGAAATTTCAGCCTTCTGTGTGATAAGGTGGCAAACAAAAGTATATATAATCATTACAAAGAAGTTTACTTAAATCCCAAATTTCAGTTAATGTTAATACTGAAAGGGGAACTTTCTTGTGGAAAAGAAAATTGGGGGGGGGGAAAGGAAGAATGGAGGGGGAGAGTGGTTTGTTTTAATATAATGTTTGTTTTTCTTTTGTAGTGTGTGTGGAATCAGATCTCTAGTCTTTGCTTCTGATTTCTGAACAGTGGATATTTGGTATGACACCATTAGTAGTTAGGACTTGGATGTTTCGTCCCAGCTTCCATCAAGAAAACTGAGCCTCCCTAAATCTTATAAGAATAAGAATCTACTATAGGCATGCCAGTGTATAGAAAAGAGGGAAGGGCTGGAAAGGTGAGTCTATACTAAGCATTAAAGGATTAGAGAAACAACAATGGATACTGTTCAAAGCACTAGTGCTGGAGGACACTGTGGAATCTGTCAAAGCTGAAGCACAGAAATGAAGCGTGTGGAGACATCTATATGTGGAGAAGTCTATACCTCTGTGGAATCTTCTGCATTAATGGCAGTTCTTAGGAGAACCCTGTGTTCTCTCAGTCACTGTCGGGGTTGCCAGAGAACACTGACTCTGTGAGTCTGCAGCCAAGCATTTAGTCTTGAGCATGCAGCTTCAATTGGTTAGCAAGGCCAGTAATGGGCATAGAAAGCTAATGCAGAACAGAAGTAGTACAAGGACAAGGCAGAGCCTGCTGGGCACCTCTCTGTGTCTTCATTGCTATGCAAGGCCACTATGGTCTGCCAATAATGTTTGCCTGGATACTGTATCCCTTCCCCTTTCTGGGAATCTATTACTCTGGTTTGCCTAACATGTTGAGTCCTTAAGCCTGAAGAAACTATAAAGATCCCTGGTGGTTTAATGTGTAACATATTGGACTGCTAATCAAAAGGTTGACTGTTAAGTCTACCAGCTTCCCTGTGGAAGACAGATGGACATTCTCCTCTTATAAAGATTTACAGCCTTGGAAAACCAATGGAGGATCACTATCAAATAGCATTGACTCAAAGGGGGTGGGATGAGCAAGAAACTAGAACATGTGTCTGACCAGCCTGAACCCTCATATGAGTGAACGAACCTATCTAATACGCCGGTTTTAACAATTATAATATGGATGATTCTGGAAGATATAATTCTCAGATTAAAGCAAGCACATTAACACTAGATAGATAATAAAGTGGCATCCACTTCCTAACAACATGCCTCTGGAAACTTTATGAACTTTGATAAATGACCATCAAGGGTCGCTATGGGTCGTGCTCAACGCGATGGCATTCAACAACAACAGATAATCCAGAGTAGCATGTGTATTTCAAAGATTTTGGTGACTAATTCACAAATATCTCACCTGGACTAGTTTATGTTCTTAGTCCACTTTGATGCCCATTTGGGATCGCATTGTTATTGTTGTTGTTCATGTGCAGTTCAGTTGAGTGTGACTCGTACCAACCCTATGAGCCACAGGTCTAAACCCTGTTCTATCCTGTGCTAGCCTCACTATCTCTAATACACCTGAGCACGTTGCTACAGTTATTGTGTCAGTCCTTCTCTTTGGGAATCTTCCTCTTTTGCACTGACCCTCTACCTTTCCAAGCATGATAGCTCTTTCCAAGGAATAGTGTCTCCTAGCAACATGCCGAATTATGTGACATGAAGCTTTACCACCCTTGCCTCTAGGGAGCACTCTGGCTGTACCTTTTCCAAGGCATGCCTGTTCATTATTCTGGCAGTTCATGGATACTCAGCACTCTTCTCCAACGCCACAGCTCAAAGACATCAAATATTTCTGTCATCCTTACTCATCGTTCAGCTCTCAGATGCACAGCAATTGATGCATCATAGTATCAGTATATTTAGTTTAAATTTAGAATAACTTTCACTTGGTGAAAAAGGAACTTTGTAAAATAATCTAAAGCTCTAACATTAAACGGTTTGTGAGTTCTTTCTATTTTGATTGTTTTAAATATTACCCCAGTTGGTTAGCTTGCTGGCTGGAAATCAAAGTGTTACAAGCATGTTCACTCTCCTGGCCCTAGAACCGATTTTATAGATGTGAGTGTTCAGAATGGAGTAAAATCTTAAGTCTTTCTGATGGAGAGCTTCTCAGGTGAAATGAGGAGAAGTTACTGGGACATAGTTGGGGGGCATTATGATTTATTGCTGGGTCTTTTCCAATGGACCATGTTGATTGCAGGGCAACCTGCATGACCCCACAATGTGTACCAAGCACTGTAGGCATTTTTACATCCGTGGCCAGAATAAAGGATATTGCAGGAGGAAGAGAAATGAAAGAAAGAAAAAAAAAGATTAAAAAGTCAGCAAGAAAAGGCAACTATAAAATTTGAAAAGGGAGAGAAAAGGAGCCATGCACATTGTAGGAGTACCAGAACAATTCAATAATGGCTGAGAAGGGTTTGGATTTATTGGCAATGAAGTAGGCAAGCTTGGGGCTATTCGTTTGGGCTCAGCCTTATAAATGATTTGGAAGACTTTGTAGCATGGTAAGTAAGTATAATGGTTTTTGTATTGAACTGTGGCACCCTCAGCCAACTTGAAAGAACCAAGATTCGCTAGAATTCAATTTACTTTGCATTAACGGGAGGTCTGATGCTCATCTGCTCTAACTGCTTCTTTCATCTAAGCTGCTAAAGAGTCACATGGTTTGGAAGAAAATTAAGAGATTTCACATTTGTTGCTCTAAGCAAAATCATTTTGTTATCTACTTTAATGAGAACGTGGATGAGTTTTCCTGTTTTAATAATCACTGTGTCTTAAACTCCTCTTCCATGAAGGCAATATCAACAAAAAAAGTCTGTAGGGGCTTTATCTTTATACAATTAGCTTTTCTCATCCTGCCATCTGAAGTTCCTTGAAATTCTTTTTTAGAAGGGTACATTGAATGCACTTTTCCCAAGACCTCTAGTTATCGTAGAGGAAAGCAGACAAGATATTACTTGGTAGAGCCATTCCACATAATCTGAGTACCTGGCATTTGCCTTTCCTTGAATTCACATTTAGTGAGTTCAGCTCTGTTTATTATCTCTTCATGTTTATTTATTTTCCCTCTGTACATAAAAGACCTCCATGGAGTTGAGTGGATCCTATGCTCACAGGAAAGGAATTATGTATTCATTCTACTCACATCTGTTGTGAATTCCTAAAAACCAGGAAAATTCATACAAAAGTGTTATGAATCTAGTCTTTTTGGTGAGTTTGTATTGCATGGTTGAAGACAAAAGAAGTTTGCTTTCTGCTTGTCCACCTTTTGCACCAAAATAACTCCACAAGCCCCATCAAGTGGTTATGTATAAGGCTTTCACATTGGAGAGAACACAGCTCTGTCTCAGAGATTAGTTTAAGATCACACTTGTGTTTAATGCATTTAGGTATTTATTATTTATATTCTCTCTACTTATAAAACATTTAGAAGAGCTCACAATTAAAGAAAACTTTAAACCCAGACTGTTGAATTTTTTTGGGGGGGCATATATTAAAAAGGAAAATGGATATTCAAACACCTAGATTAATATAATTACCCTGAATGTTAAAATTAATGATGAGCTATTTAGAAATGTAATAGAAAAAGAACAAGAAGAGATGAGCAATTTTGAATGTTTTATAGTAAGAACTTCCCACCTTTAAGGCAAAAAATACTTTTAGAAATATATTTTAGAATGTAATGTTTGTGCCTTCACATTGAGCCTTCACGCATCATGTGTTCAGCTATAATTTTGTATATGATGCCAACATGTTGAGGATATGAAAACGTTTTTAAAAAGAGTGTAGCTCTTTTTACATGTCCTTTAAAACATCAAACAATATTCCAAGAAGCTGTTTCAGTGCAAGACTAACCTAACAGAAGCTAGGTAAGTTGTTTGTACACCACCCATCTGCTGTGCTGTTGTTTTGGGGGTTTCTATGTTGTTATGGTGCTGAAAGTAGTTCAAATACCAGTAGGGTTACTCATGACTTATGAATTTCAGTAGAACTTCCAGACTAAGATAAACTAGAAGGAAAACACTAACGTGTACTTCAGAAACATTAATCCCTATAAGCTGAACTAGGTTGGAAAGCATTCAATTCAGAACATATCAACTCTCGTGAAAATGATTCAGACCCGAGCAACATCTATTCCTCTTGTACAAATGATATCCATGAGCCAAAGCTGAGTCAATGGTAGCCAGCAGAAGCAGAAATAAATGGTTTTACAATCATATTTTCATAAAAGGATAAAATAAAAAATTCTAAGGATAAATTCCCTGAGCCACACAGGGAATGCATGTGATGAAAATTTGCTATTAAATAGCAGAGGACTCTGACTCATAGCAAACCTATATAGACTAGATGAAAAGCTTGTTCAATCTTGCTCCATCATTACAACCTCTTCTGATTAGGCCCCATGTTGGTTACACAGTGATTCCACCAGTAACATCTAGGCCAGTACAATTGTTTTAAAAGTCAGTGTAATTTTATCTTTGGTGGTTTTCAAAAGGAAGTTATCAATATTCTTGGTGAAAGAAATGGAAACTTTCTGTAGGACACTAACCATGAAATGAGAGTTGTAACTTTATCTTTGGAGTTCTGGGCCTAGAGGATAGGGAGTGGCATTGACAACCCTAAGTCAGGCAGTTCCAATCCACAGGCTACTCTGGGAGGGGAAAGATAGGCAATCTTCTCTCTTGTGATTTGCAGACTCTAAAACCTCATCTGAAGGGTCACCTATGAGTCAGATCTGACTCAAAGTAAATGAGAGTGAAGAAGTGAAATTGTTTTTAATGTTATTGTTGATTGCCTTCGAATTGACCACGACTCATAGTGACCTTATGAACAAAAGGCCTGAAGTCTCTGCAACAATTGACATTTATCAGAGTTCGTAGTTTCCGGAGGCATGTCATTTAGAAAGTGAATGCCACTCCTGCTTCCAAATCTGTCACAAAATGTTATTAGCTGAGTCACCTGAGATGCATAGCAACCCCCATGTACAGTTGCTGTGAACCCTTCCCTGTCCTGAGCCAGTCTCATTAATTCTGACATACCATCTCCCATCGCCCCAGTTACTGTATCAATCCATCTCACCAGGGGTCTCCTTCTCCTGCTCTGTCCATCCACCCTTCTGAGCATGATATCTTTCTCTAAGGATTGATCTCTTCTGGCCACATGCCCAAAGGAAGTGAGGTGGAGCTTCAAAGAGAATTGTTTTCTATACAAGATAGATTTATTTGTTTTCTTGGCAGTCCATGGCATGTTCAAGACATTTCCAGCACCATAACTTGAAAGCATCAATGCTTCTGTCATCCTTAGTCATTGTGCAACTGTGAAGCATAACATGTAATTGAGAAGACCATGGCCTGGATTAGGTGCACCTTTGTCTGTACACTGACATCGTTGCTCTTCAGCACTCTGAAGAGGTCCATGACAACAGATTTTCTCAATGTAATTTGTCTTTTGATTTCCTAACTGTTGGTGCTAAGAGTCTTGATTGTGGATCTGAGCAAGCTGCAGTTGCTAACAACCTTTCTTCTTCATCCATCATGGTGCTGCCAATTGGCCCAGTGGTGAGAATCTTTTTCTTCTGAATGTTAAGCTTCAATCCATATTGAAGACCACAGTTCTTGACCTTCTGCAGCAAGTGCTTCAGGTCCTCTTCAGTTTCAGCAAGCAAGGTAGTGTCTTCTGCATATTGTAGGTTGTCTTCCTCCAATTTTGATGCCACACTCCTCCTCATAAAGCCCTACCTCCCAAATGTTCTGCATACAGATTGAAAAGGTACGGGGACAGGATACATTCCTGACACACTCCTTTCCTAATTTTGAAACATGCAGTGTTTCTTTGCTTTGTTCTGAGGACTGCTTCTTGGTCAAAATAAAGGTTTCATGATAAGTATGATCAAGTGTTCTAATATTCTCATTCTCCTCAAAGTTAGCCACAATTTATTGTGAGCCACACAGTCAAAAGCCTTTGCATAATCAATGAAACACAGATAGACATTCTCCTGGTACTCTCTGCTTTCTGCTAAGATTCATCTGACTTTGGCAATAAGATTCCTAGTGCCATGACCTCTTCTAGACCCAGCTTGTATTTCTGGTAGTTCTCTGTCAGTGTACAGTTCAAGTCTTTTCTGAATACTTTTTAGCAGGATTTTGCTAGTGTTTTATATTAGTGATATTGTTCAGTAATTTCCACACTCTTTGGGTCACCTTTTTATGGAATAGGAATAAATATGGATCTCTTCTAATCATTTGGTGAAGTAGTTGTCCCCCAGATCTCTTGGCATAACTTGGTGAGCACATGCAGGCAGCATCTATTTGCTGAAATATGTCAATTGGTATTCCAGCAATTCCTGTGGCTTTGTTTTTTGCCAAGTTCTTCAGAACAGCTTGTTTTTCCTCCTTCATCACCATTGCCTCACACTCGTCAGCCAATATTTTTTTTTGGTACAATGACTCTGTATACTCCTTTCATCTTTTTTCAATGCTTTCTGAATCATTCAATAGTCTCCCCATTTCAACTTATGGCTTGAATTTATTCTTCAGTTCTTTCAGCTTAAGACATGGTGAGCAAGTTTGGCCCTTTTGATTTTCTGATTCCAGCTCCTTGCACATTTCATTATAATATTTTGCCTTGTCTTCCTGAGCAGCCCTGTGAAATCTTCTATTCATCTCCTTAACTTTTTAATTTCTTCCCTTTATTTTGGCTTCTCGTTGCTCTGGGGCAATATGCAGAGTCTCTTTTGACATCCATTTTGGTCCTTTCTTCTTTTTCCTTCTTTTTAATGACTTTATGCATTCTTCAGGAACAATATTTTTGATATATTACCACAGCTTATCTGGTCTTCATTCATTAGTGTACCTCAAACACTTATCTGGTCTTCGTTCATTAGTGTACCTCAAACCTTTCCCTGAGTTGGTTTTTAAATTAATGGTAGACTCAAGGTTAAATTTTTATTCCTGTGGATATGATTTAACTTTCCTTAGTTTTAATTTGAACTTACACATGAGCAGTTGATGGTCTGTTCCACAGTCAGCACCTTGCCTAGTTTTCACTGCTGATATTGAACTTCTCCCATGATTCCTTCCATAGATATAATCAATCTGATTCCTGTGCATCCCATTAGGTGAAATCCATGTGTTTGTTTCCCGTGTTTATGTTTCCTATAACAGGTATTTGCTATGAATAAATGATTCATTGAATAGAACTCTATCATAATATAGCACATAATATTAAAAAATATTTCATTTTTATGTTGAAGGATTGTTTGTGGTTATTTTTTTTTTTTAGACACTGGTTGCCTTTCTAAAGATTCAATGAGTTGTCACTTTCTTCCTTTCACTTCTTTCTAAATACCTTAATCTAAAGATTAAGGAGGTTTTGTCATCTCTAACCAGGTACCCATCCTTTGGTATTCTTGTTATTATAATATTAATATGGCCTTAAAAGAAAATATTCTTTCCAAATGCTCTCTTTTCCCTTTAACTTCCTTTGCGTCAAGGCATTTCACAAAACATTGAGCAACATGTTTCATTGCCCTAGCAACCTTCTGGAATCAAGCATCACTATCTCTTTTCTTCCCCCAATTTGTTGTTGTTGTTGTTGTTATGTGCCGTCGAGTCACTTGTGACTCATAGCGACTCTATGTACAACAGCCCTAAACTCTGCGCTGTCCTGTGCCAATTGCACTGTCTCTGACACTCCCATCCCAATTACCCCAGTCACTGAATCAATTCACCTCATAGAGGGCCTTCCTCTCCTGCGCTGTCCCTCCACCCTCCCAAGCATGATGTCCTTCTCCAAGAACTGGTCTCTCCTTACATGTCCAAAGTATGTTAGATGGAGCCTCAGAATCCTTGCCTCCAAGGAGCCACCCGGTTTAACACTTTCCAGGATGAATCTGTTTTCCTAGCAGTCCACGGTACTCTCAATACTCTTCCCCAGCACCACAGCTCAAAGGCATCAGGTGCATAACAAGTGATTGCAAAGACCATGGCCTGTATCAGACACACCTTAGTCTCCAGAGAGACACCATTGCTCTTCAGTATTTGGAGAGGTCCCTTACAGAAGACTTTCCGATGGCTTTCCCCCAATATGAGGTTTATAAAAAAGTGATGTGGTCTTATCTATCAACTCATTTTTTTAAAATCCAAAACTAATAACTGCACAGTTACCACCCTCTTTGACTACTTCTAAGCTTTTCTATTTCTTGAGCAATTTTTTCCCTTCTTTCAGTACAACTCTCCTTGATTGATTGTTATGGTGGTAATTAGGTGTTATTGAGCTGACTGTAACTCATCATGACTGTATGGACCACAGATATGACCTTGCACTCTATCTTGTACCATCCTTACCATCTCTGTTGTTGACCTGTCTTCCTTAAATTTAGATGTCATCTTTTTCTTCATGTAGCCTAATTTCTCAAATTATTTGCTCAGCATACAGAATAACGAGATGTGGAGAAAGGACACAACACTGACATGCACCTTGCCTTATTTTAGACCTTGCAGTGTTCTCATGCTCTTTTCAGACAACTGTTTCTTGGTGTATGCATGGATTTTGATCTAGCACAGTTAAGTGTGCTGGGATTCTCATTTTTCTCAGTGTTAGCCATGATTAATTCTAATCCATGCAGTTAAATACATTTGTGAAATACATTTGTATTATCAATTTAACACAATTAAATACCTTTTCAATCAGGATTCATCTAATATCAACAATTATATATTTTGTCCCATAGCACTGTCTGAATCCTGCTTGAATTTCTGGTAATAGCTCATTAATGTACTGATCCAAACATTTTTTTTTCTGTATTTTTATTAGTTTCCACATAATCATTCATATACATTGTGTTTTATATAATCATTCACTTACTGTGTTTTGTTCATGTACATGGTAGGTTATACATTCATATACATTGTAGTTTATATAATCAATTAGTATTGATCCATGCTTAATTTCACTTCATCTTTTCAAGTCCCCTTTGATTCTTTCTTATTCCTGCACCCCCTACATATCCCATCTGCCCACTAACTTCCCCTCCTAGGGATTTACCCATTCTTTTTGCCTGATCACTCCTCAACTTTCCACTTCCCCTTTTGGTCAATTATACACATCTTGCTAGGTTATCCATTTTCACACTAATGAACTTAATGTAGCATTTGTCCTTATGATACTAGATTATTTAACTCAGCTTAATCCTCTCTATACTCTCCCATGTTATATAATGCTTTATAAAATCATTGTTACTTAGTGCTATAATCCATTTTGTGACTGTACCATAATTTCTCTATTAATTTGTTGATAAGCATTTAATATGTATATACTTTCTTGTTGTTGTAAATAACACTACCAAGAACACAGCAACTCCATTTGTGTCTCAGTTCTGATTTCCTTGGTGTATATTCCCAGCAACAGAATCAAATGAATCTGAATCAAATGGGATTTTACATATTCCACTTTTTGAGGAAATGTCTAACTGCCATCCAGAGTGGTTTTACCATTTTACAATCTCACCAATATTGCATGAGAGTTCTACTATCTCCATATACTCTCCATTTATTATATGATTCTCTGATAAGCTACTGGGCTGAGATTGTATCTCACTGTTGTTTTGATTTGTATCTATCTGACTGACAGTGATTTTGAACCATGTTTGAATAATCTTCAGCAAGATTTTGCTTGCAAGTTATATTAATGAGATTTGATAATTTCTGCACTACATTAGATCACTTTTTTTGGAAGGGGAATAAATACGGATCTTTTACAGTCAGCTATGTTTCATATTTATTGGCAGAAATTGGAGAGCATGTCCAGGGTTGCATCTATTTTCTAAAACACGTCAGTTGATATCCTATTGATTCTTTCGGTCTCAGTTTTAACCAATATCTTCACTGTAGCTTAGGCCTCCCTCTTCTGTCAGGACTTAGTTCTTGATCATATGCTACTTGCAGAATTGAATCTGTCAGTTCTTTGTGGTACACTTACTTTGTGCACTATTTCAATCTTCTTTTAATGTTTCCTGCATAATTCAAGATTTTACACAGAGCATCCTTAATTTTTGCAACTCAAGGCTTGTCTTGATTCTTACTTTATTTGACTTAAGAAATATCAAGTACGTATTTCCTTTTTTTTTCCCCCATGTACATAGTGGGGTACATGTGTGTGTGTGTGTTTCACAAGTCTTTTCATTGATATTATGTTCTTACAATCATTCCTATACATTGTGCTTTATAAAATTAATTTACATAGGACTATGCTCACCATTACCCTATCTTTTAAGGTCCCCACTGGATCTTTCTCATTTTCTTTACCCCTTTCCTCCACTCAAAAATTTGTGTGACTCTGTAATTTCCCCCACACTCATCCTCACCCCTCTGCTCCTATCCTTTTCCCTCTTGAACACCCATATATGTTTTACTAGTTATCCTTCTATTTTTACAATAATAATCTTATGCAGTATTTGTCCTTATGAGACTACTAGGAATATACAACAAGAAAATTAGAACTGAAACACAAATGCAGATATGTACATTAATATTCATAGCAGCATTATTCACCATCACAAGAGTATGGAAACAGCCAAATGTCCAGCCACAACCAAATAGATTGAGAAATTGTGGTACATTTAACAGATAGCATATGATGCAGCACTCAGGAGCAACAATTTTGAAAAATATTACATAATTGAGAGAGACTTACGAGTATTAGGCTAAGTGAATATTTTTTAACTTTTTGCTTCTAACTCCAGCACAATACATATTTTGCATTATTTTCTCTTACCAAGCTCTTCTTTGAAATCTTCTGTTTCATTCTCTTAACCCAGTATTCCTCCACCTTGTTTTGTCTTCCAATGCAAGTTTCTGACATCCATTGTGGTCTTTTATGTTTCTCAGTCTTTGTAATGACTTTTTGCCTTCTATATGGATGATTCCCTTAATGTAATTCCACATCTCCTCTGATTTGTAGTCATTAGGTTTCAATGTGTCTAATTGTGCAAGTCTCTTTCAGTCAGTGTTCTCTTCTAGCCCAGCTTTTAAAAATTTTGCTTCTTTATATGTAAACATATAGTTTTTTTCTCTCTGGGAGATATTGTTTATGCTAATGAGTTCAATCACCCTGGATACATTTTTTTTTAGTTCTTTACCTGGATCTTTTTATTGTCGCTTGTCATTGTCCAGCTTTCTAATGCATAGCAAGCAATTATGAAGACTATGGCCTGGATCAGACACAACTTAGTCTCCAGACTGACATCATTGATGTTTAGTACTTTGGAGAGGTCCCTGACAGCAGACTTTACCAATACAATTTGTCTTTTTATTTCCAGCCTGCTGGTATTGAGAGTGTTGATTGTGGAGCCAAGCAAATCAAAGCTGTTAACAATCTCAGTCTCTTCACCGTCAATCATAATGCTGCCAATCAAACCAGTGGTGAGAATCTTTGTGGTTTTGTTGTTGTTGTTGTTGATAATGCTGAGCTTCAATCCATATTGGAGGGTGCAGTCCTTGACCTTCTGCAGCAAGTGCTTCAGGTTCTCCTCAGTTTTGGCAAGCATGATTATATCATCTGCATAACACAGAGTGTTGATGAGTTTTCCTCCATTTCTCATGCCACGTTCTTCCTCAATAGAGTCCAGTCTCTCAGATGATCTGTTCTGTATATAAATTGCAAAGTTATGGATATAAGACACATCCCTGCCACACATCCTTCCCTATTTTGAACCAGATAGTGTTTCCTTGCTCTGTTCAGATGACTGCTTCCTGGTACAAGTATAAGTTTTGCATTAGCACAATCAAGCCTTCTTGGATTCCCATTCTTCTCAGGATTAGCCAAAGTTTGTTGTAATTCACACAGTCAAATGCCTCTGCATAGTCAATGAAACACAGATCAGCATTCCTCTTGTACTCCCTACTTTCAGCCAAAAGCCTATTATTATTAGTTGTAATAACCCTAGTACCATGGCCTCTTCTAAACTCATCCTGCATTTCAGACAGTTCTCTGTTGATATGCTGTTCCAGTAGATTTTGGATAATTTTCGGTGGAATCTTGCTTGCATGTGATATTAATAGTTTTGTTAAATTTTTTCCACACCCTTTTTTTTTCCACACCACTTTTCTCTAGGATGGGAACAAATATAGGTCTCTTCCAGTCAGTTGGCCAGGTGGTTGTCCTCCAGATTTCTTGACACAACTTGGTGAGAGCATCCAGGCCAGCATTTATTTGTTGAAATATATCAACTGATATGGCCATCAATTCCTGGGGCCTTGTTTTTTGCCAATTCTTTCAGAGCACCTTGAACTTCTTTTTTTAACACCACAGGCTCTTGCTTATATGTTATTTCATGAAATTATTCTGTGTCAGCAATTCCTTTTGGTACAGTTACTCTGTATACTCCTTACATCTTCTTTCAATGCTTCCTGGATCATTTAATATTCTGCCCAAAGCATCTTTATTTTTATTATTATTATTGTGTGTGTGTGTGTGTGTGTGTGTGTGTGTGTGTACTGTCAAATTGGATCTGATTGGTACAGGAGGATATTGTCCCTTCCTCTCCAGCAGAGCATCTGGTGGATTTGAACTGTTCACCTCTGCCATTGCAATACAGCTTCTTCCCACTAGGCCACCAGAGTTCACCCCAAAGCATCTTTAAATATTGCAACTCGAAGCTTGAATTTTTTCTTCAATTTCTTCAGCTTAAGAAATGCTGAGTGAGCTCAGACCCTTTGATTTTCTGATTCCGGCTCTTTACACACTTCATTATAATATTCTGCTTTGTCTTCCCACACTGCCCTTTGAAATCTTCTGATCAGCTCCCTAATATCTTGATTTCTTCCCTTTGCTTTGGCTTCTCAGAGCTCTAGTGCAATACTGAGGGTCTCTTCTGATGTCCATCTTTGTCTTTTATGCCTCCTCTACCTTTGTAATGACCTTATGCATTGTTTTTTTAAAATTTTTAAAATAATTTTAATGAACATTTACAGAGAATTTGGATTTCCATTCATTCATTGCTGCAC
>NW_006399759.1:13397240-13399020 GCF_000299155.1 Elephantulus edwardii
CTCCCTCATCTGTTTCAGTGCAGTATACACAATTTATGCATTCTTATTGGATGATATTCTTGATATCCTCCAACAGCTCATCTGGACTCCGCCCATTGGTGTTCAAGGCCTCAAACATGTTCTTGAAATGGTTTTGAAATTCAAGTTCACTCCAGGTGAAATTTTGGTTTCTTGGATTGGATTCCATTTTCTACAACTTCAGCTTTAACTTACATATGGAATATTGAATATACCATATACTGCCAGAAGAACATACATGTTCATCCTGGAGAGGGTGAAACTGGGCTGCTTCTTGGAGGCAAGGGTTTTGAGGCTTTGTCTGACATACTATATGCATGTTGCAAGGACGGACTTGTTCTTGGAGAGGGGTATCAGATTTGGAATGGTGGAGGGAGAGTGCAAGAAAGGAAGACCCTCATTGAGATGGATTGATTCAGTGACTAGGTTATTGAGGGTAGGTGTGTCAAAGACAGTAAGTTTGGCACACATATACAGAATAAAGCAGGTTTCAGGGTATTTTACATAGAGTTGCTATGAGTCGCAAGTGACCCGATGGTGGATAACAACAACAGCAACCACCATACTGGATATTTAGAATCCTTTATTTTTAATCTCAACTCAAGTCTCATTTATACTAGCATTTATTGCACATTTTCAATTTGATGCTCTTCAGATACCAGAAAAATATTAGTATGTCCAAAATTTAATTGGTATATTTACTCTCGTTATCAGATACTTGTTTTTTTCTCTCTTAGAAATAGACCAGTCAACCAAGGCTGAAAATAAGGAAGCATGAAATAATGACTTCTTTTTTTTTGTTTTTACTTTTAGGGATAATTACTTCTTCCTTTTATTTTGTTATCTAATTGCTCAAAAATAATGAGACTTCAGATTTCTCTGAAACATAAGTGCTCTGAATGTGATATCCTCACCTTCATTCTGTCTGTGGTTATTATTGTGGTCAAGTGCTGTTGATTCAAGTGCACTCTTAGGGACCCTCTGAGCAATCAGTCTGAACCCTCTCCTAACCTGTGCCACACTTGTCATCACTAACACACTTGATCCCATTTCTATACTCACTGTGTCATCCATCTCATTGAGGATCTTCCTTTATTTCCCTGACCCTTTCCAAGTATGATGTCATGTTGCAGAGAATAGCCTCTCCTACCATAACATTAAATGAAGATTTAATGTCCTTGCTCCCAAATGGCTGCATTTTCTTGAAGAACTATGCCTTTTTTTTCCTTGGCATTCCATGATATTACTCTTCCATAACACAAAAACTCTAAGACATCTATCTTTCTTCTGTCATCCTTGTTCCTTGTCCAGTATTCAGATGCATACCAACTGATTGGCCTGAATCAGGCGCACCTTAGGTTCAAGTTGTTATCATTGCTCCTCAATACTTTTGAGAGGTCCCTGACAGAAGACTTTCCTAGTACAAAATAGCTTCTTATTTTTCTGACTGTTAGTACTGATGGCGTTGATTGCTGATCTAAGCAAGATGAAATCATTGACAATTTCAAACTTTTCTTTATTTATCATGATGTTGCCTAATGGCCTAGTGGTAAGGATCTTTGTTTTCTTGATGTTGAGATGTAATCCATATTGAAGGTTTTGATCTACTGTAACAAGTATTTCAAGTCCTTCTCCCTTTCACCAAGAAAAATTGTGTCATCTCCATAACAAAGGATTGTGTCATCTGCATAGCAAATGCCTTCCTCTGCTCCTGATAACACATTCTTCTTCATAAAGTCCAGTCTTATACCAATGAAGGAGT
>NW_006399759.1:13399120-13400214 GCF_000299155.1 Elephantulus edwardii
AAAGTCCAGCCTTATAAAATAAATGTCTAGAGCAATATATTTACAGAGAACTTCCAGAAGTTCAAGATGGATTTAGAAGAGGCTGTGGCATCAGAGGTCATTGCTATGTCAGATGAATCTTAGCTAAAAGCACAGAATATCAGAAGAATGTCTATTTGTGTTTTATTGACTATGTAAAAATCATAACAAACCATGGCTAATGTTGAGGGGAATTTCAGAGTACTTAATTGCGCTTTTACAAAACTATATCTAGACTAAGAAAAACTATTACCAGAACAGAACATGGGAAGACTGCATTATTTAAAATCAAGAAAGTGTGAGTCAGGATTCGCCTTTTCTATAATAAACCAGTAATTCCTCCCTTCACCAGAAGACTGATAAAGAGCACTCGATTGAAGTAGATCCCTTGCAAGACAATACCTTTCCTCTTCAACACCAGCTTTGACTTGTTTTTTCTCACTAGATCAATAATGAGGGAAAAAAATGTAAATACTACTTTGGTGGACAAAGCTGTAAATCTGCAAAGATAGAAAGGAATTATTAAGGGTACTCTAATTCCATCTACTATACACTGACAAATATTGGAAAACATGCTTATAAACGCATCTTTTGGTTTTGACTATGATGGAAGAAAATATAAAACTAAAGAAGGAGTTTTTATTAACAGTCACTTTAGCTTCTTCTCTGTGTATATACATATACATGTAATCTGTGAAATTGTTAGAAATGCAAATTATCTGGCCCATGCAGACCTTCTCAATCAGCAACTCTAGGATGTGGTCCAGCACTTTTTGTTTTAATAAGCTCTTCAGGTAACTGTGATGCACACTTGGGTTTGAGGAGCACTGTTCTACCGTGATTGAGAATTCAGTACTCTGCCAAGAACACTTGCAGTTGTCCTAATACACTGGTAAACCCTGGGAAAATTGATGGCCTTCATTAAATCAAATGGGGATGTCAACTATCTTGGTAGATGTTAACAAAGAGATAAAATCAGTAGAAGAAGTGAAAATGCTGAATAAATGTGTTATATCTGGCTCAAAAATACACTAAATGGCTATTCTACTTCAATAAGCACAGAGAACACTAACATA
>NW_006399759.1:13400804-13402031 GCF_000299155.1 Elephantulus edwardii
TTAGAACAATTAAAATTATATAATGCCATTATTTCCAAGATCTTATAAAAATCTCTTCCTTTACTTTATCCATTTATTTGTTAATTTCTGGTTGGTTTTTTTTTTTCCTTCCTCTCTCATCACTGCCTGTCAAACTCCTACAATTATTTCTATCTTTAGTTAAATCTCCCTTATGGGTTGTTTGTTTGGTTGGTTGGTTTTTGGTTTTGTTTGCTTGTTTTTATGACTGGATAACCAAAAGGCTGATGTTCTCCACTGGAAAATAAGATCCCTACACTAGTCTCAAGATCTGGCCTACTTCTCAGACTTGTTGAAGTCTATTAATTGAGATAGAATTCTGCAATATGATGGCAACTAGTGTATTTAATAATAAGACCCTCCATTCTTTCTCAGTGACCTGCAGTCATTTATATACTTAGCAATGCACTGGGTAATCAGATTATCAACTTTTTTTTAAATATAGGTGGTTGTTGTTGTTGTTGATTGCCTTCTAATCGAGCATAGTGACACTATGAACAAATGGCCTGAAGCCCCTCTACAACTATCGACATTTATCAAAGTTCATAGAGTTTCCAGAGGCATGCAGTTTAGGAACTGGAGGCACGCCTGCTTTCAAACCTGTCAGAATGTTACTGATTGAGTTGCCTGTGATGCATAGCAACTCTATGTACAGCAGCTCTGAACACTTCTCTGCCCTGAGCCAGTCTCACTAATTCTAACACACTAACCTCCATTGTCCAGTCAGTGTATTAATCCATCTCATCTGAGGTGTTCCTATAATGGACTGAAATGATCAACGTTTCATTTTTATTGGACTCACAATAAACACCCATGATAAAAAGAAGCAAAAAAAGTCAAAAGATGTGTTTCATTGGGAAAATTGACTGTAACAGACCATCCCACAGTGCTAAAGAGCAGTTATATCCATTTAAAAATTAAAATACAACAAATACAAGACATGATCTTTACAATTACTTTTTATGGTTCTGAATGTTGGACAACAAATTAGGCTAAAAAATTAGAAGGAAGAACTGATGTCTTTGAATTGTATTGTTGTAGAAGAGTATCAAATACCACGTTGACTGTAAAAAGAGCGAACAAGTCTGTCTTGGAGAAGAATAAGGGTACTCCTTAAGGGCACAAATGATGAAACTTTAGCTCACATACTTTGGGAATGTTGCCAGAAGGGAAAAGGACATCATGGTGGGAAGGATAGAGGATCTGAGA
>NW_006399759.1:13417453-13420000 GCF_000299155.1 Elephantulus edwardii
TGTTGATTTCCTGACTGCTGGTGCCAAGAGTGTTGATTGTGGAAACAAGCAAGCTTAAATTGTTAACAATTTCAATACCTTTTCCTTCTGTCATGAAGCTGCCAATTGGCACAGTAGTGAAAATCTCTTTTCTTGATGTTGAGCTTCAATCCATGGTGAAGTCTACAGTCCTTGACCATCTGCAGCAAAAACCTCATGTCCTCCTCAGTTTTGCTTATGAATTTATCTCCAGTCCTGATGCCACATTCCTACTCTTAAAGTTCAGCCTTCCAAATGATCTGTTTTGCATATAGATTGAAAAGATATGGAAATAAGATGCATCCCTGACACACACTTTTCCTGAGCGTTTCCCTGCTCTGTTCTGACTACTGCTTTCTGGTCCACTTACAGGTTTTGCATAAACACAATTAAGTGTTCTGGGATTTCCATTCTTCTAAAAGTTAGCCAGAATTTGTTATGATCACACAGACAGACATCTTTGCAAAGTCAATGAAGCACAGAAAGGCATTTTTCTGGTACTCTTTGCTTTCAGCCAAGGTCCATCTGACATTTGTAATAATATCTCTAGTGCCACAACCTCTTCTAAGCCTACTTGCATTTCTGGTGGTTCTCTGTTAATGTACTGTTCTCGTCATTTAGAGATGATCTTCAGCAGGACCTTGCTTGCATGTGATAGTAATGATATTTTTCTACATTTTCCACACTTTTTTTGATCAGCTTTTTTTGGGGGGGATATGAGTAAAGATGAGTCTCTTCCAGTCAGTTTGCCAGGTAGTTGTCCTCCTGATTTCTTAGCCAACCATGTGAGCATGTCTAAGGCAGCATCTGTTTGTTGAAATATGTCAATTGGTATGTCATCAATTCCTGGGGCATTGTTTATACTAAGTTTTTTTCCATAGCAGTCAGAACTTTCTCCTTCATCACCATTGCCTCTTGATCATATGTTGTTTCTTAAAATTCTTCTGTGTCAGCCAGTTCTTTTTGGTACAGTGACTTTGTATGCTTCTTCTATCTTCTTTTGATATTTCCAGTGTCATTCAAACTTCTGTCCTCTGCACCCTTAAGTGTTGCAATTTGAGGCTTAAACTTGTTCTTCCGTTCCTTCAGTTTGTAGTATTAGAAGAAGAATAGTAATCTCTGAAAATCTCTACAGTGTCTAAGTTACCATATGCTGGGGTAATTTTTTAATTAAAGCTTTTTCTACAATATAATATAATTTATATAAATACATTTAAGTAATTTTAACTGATTTCTTGCAATATACAAATTTATTTTGGAATAGAAAAATACAAATATGTGTGTTGAAAATAGTTTAGATATAAGCTTTAATTATGTTTATTTTTTTCAATTGTAATTGTGTAAAGTTTAGGACTTGCATAAACTCTTTGATATCATTATAATCAGTTTACAAAATAACGTCATCATACCCCAAAGCAGTGATAAGATACCCTTTCCATAAAAGGGTAATGATGTTTAAATTATAGTAATCCCTACAGTTATTGTTTAACTATAAATTACACACACATACACAAATAACTTTAAGTTAGCTGTTCTTTTAAGTCTAACCAAAATCAAACCAATTGTCATTAAGTTAATTGCAAATCCATAAGATACTTAGATATAACAAAGTAGAATTTTACATGATTTATATGTACTTTGTATTATTTTAAATGGCTGAGTGAGAGTAGATAATCAGACTTTTTTAAAAAAAATTTCACATTCCTTTGGATGGATTTGAACCTCAATCTTTGCCATTAAAGTGTGAACATTAAATGTTTTATGCCACTAAACCTCTCTTCTTTCAGTCTGCAAGCATGTCAACTTGGAGCTATCCCAGTTATGCAACAGGCCACCCATATGTCACACTTTACACATGTAAACTCAGTCATATGAATTCATGAAGCAATCAATTCTTAAATATTCAGGATTATTAGCTTTCATTTTAAGCATATTTTATATGTCTAACCACAGGTATTCTACACAGTCCTTTGTTTTGTTTAGTTTTTAAAGAAATAAAGAATGAAAGCACAGAGATTGCTAGTCAAAAAAAGAGATCTTGAATAATTTCAACTTTGAATTAGTTTGAGTGACCATTTGAAGTGTCTTTTGTATTTAATAGGTTTTTACTGTAAAACAATTGAAATTTGCTTGAATTAATTCCAAAGAAATAAAAACATACTATGTCAATTTTCAAAAAAACTCTATGAAATGTGATTTTTTGAATAGCTGCCAAATCTATTATTTTATTTAAGATTTTTCTTGACTATGTGCATGCTTGTTATTTCACTTAAAATGAAAAGTTATAAAACTTGTCTTACACTAATTGTGAGTGAAGAAAGATTGACAAATCTCACCATATTTGGATTAAATACAAATATGTAAGACGATAAATTTTGATTTCATAATTGACAAATTTAAAAACTTTAAAGTTCAGGAATAAAATAATTTTATGTGTTTTCATTTACTCATAAACCAATATTTAGATGTTTTGTGGTTTTTTCTGATTTTATGTATATTTTACTATACTTATTTAACTTTCAGTGTATT
>NW_006399759.1:13420564-13421858 GCF_000299155.1 Elephantulus edwardii
GTCAGCAATTTGAATCTATCAGCCACTCTGTGAGAAAAATGTGTAAATCTACTTCTGTAAAATTTACTGCCTGAAAATCCTATGAGGTAGTTACACTCAGTGCTACAGGGCCTCTGTGAACTGGAATTGACTCAGTCAAAGGCAATGGTTTGGGAAATGAAGGATGTGATGAAGGAGAATGCTGCTGACATGATTAACCCTGAAAGAAACTAGGCTTAGCTGTGATGCTCATACTATTCAATTCTTACTGAGTTTGAGGTGTGAGAAAAGAAATGATTGGAAAATACCATATAAACAGATGTATATATAACCTTGAAGTTCAGAAAAGAGGTTTTGACCTGACATGTGTATTTTCTATCCAATGAGGCACAGAAAGAAATGGAAACAATGAGAATAGTTTAGCTCTTCAAAGGAGAATGAAAATTTAATAGTTGATAATTTAATTATGTGACGTGACATACTGGCATATATCCATACAAAGATAATCAAGCAAAATGAGCTGTTTAAAAGAAATTCCCAGAAAGCAGAAGGGCAAAGAGAGAACTGAATTATCACAGAAGTCAACAACTATGTGAGATGTTGACCATGACAAATTAAATTGTAATAAGTTCTCTACGAGATTGAGTTGATGGAACAACACCTAGCAACAGCAACTAAAGGAGAAATAGAAAATGAGAAATTAAACATAGAGAATAAAGATGACTTTTCAAGATATTTGGCTGTAATTAGACAAAAAACATTATTGATGTTCTTGAGCAGTGGTGTTGAAGAAGAGTACAGAGTATCCCATGGAGTGTCAAAAGAACAAATATATCTATTTATATTTATATCATCTATCACATCTATCTCTATCTATCTCTGTATATCGCTATCTTTATATTATCTATATCTATGTTATCTATCTATCTATCTATCTATCTACCTCTTAGAGACAGTGCACCCGGGAATGTTTCTTGAAGGCATAGATGATGAAGAAGTTTCATTTCATATGCTTAGAAAGGTGACGGGAAAGCGAAAGAGAGGAAGACTTTTAATGAGATAGAGTGACACAGTAAGTGCAGCAAAGTTTGCCTGTAGTGTGTCAGGGATTGTAAGGCAAGGATAGAGATCAGATTTGTTGTTCATATGGTTGCTATGAGTCATACTTCACTTGACAGTGCCTGATAACAACAAGGAAGAAGAGGGAGGCTGTAAATGTAGTTGAGATTAGTTATGAGATTAGATAATCATTTAATGCTGAGAAAATCCTTGAAGAAAGATAGACCAAAAATGCAGGACATGAAAGAAGAAAGTA
>NW_006399759.1:13429520-13430732 GCF_000299155.1 Elephantulus edwardii
AAAAACCATCTCAACACTAAATTTGAGGCATTGGACTTCTGATACAAAAGGGTTTAGGGATTTTTTTGAAATTTTTTTACAAAAAAGGTACAAGAAACTGCATTGAACAAGGTTATTCAACACTGAACTGAATGGTCCCAAATAGGTCAGAAACAAACTAAGTTTTGAGGATAATTAATGATTTTTAAAAAAACAAATAAACCAAAACAAAACTGAGGGTAGGGAGAAAAATGGGTAGCAATGAATGAATGAAAAGACCACTTTTCTTTTAACTTTCATTAAAATCATAATAAAATAAGAGGAACCGAAAAGATCTTTAAAAGCTTTCAGTCTTCTATAACTACATTAGCTTGAAGCCTACCAATTTAAATAAACAGTGTGACCTCTCTAAAGAGTACACCCACTAGCATTCATTTCAGATATGGATACAAGTACAAGTGGACTGGGAAGAACCTACCAGAAGCTAAAGTTAAGATGCACAGAGGACAACGGATCAGACATTTCACCCTAGAAAGGAGAACTAAGTTGTAGCCTCCTAATGTATTCCATTGCAGGGACAGAGAGGTTTTTCAGTTCATGCCCAGCAGGAACTATTCATTGCTTTAATCAGTGACAGCTTTGTGTTTCCAGTGCTTCTCTATTCTGAATGAGATATTTAGTGGGCTGATTCTATTACTCTTCTGTCACTGTGTACTGTGAAGGGGTGGGGATTGTATCAATTGTGCTTAATTTACAAGTTGTCAGGGCAATTGGAATATGTAGATATGATGAAAAGGACTCAATATTACCCAGTGATCCAGGAAAAAGTGTTGACATGAATGGAGACAGCAGCTGGAAGGTCTTTGTGATGTTTCTCTTGGAGGAGAAGTGAGTGTGATCCATAGATGGGGAAAACTGGTGTATATTGTTTTAAGGCATGTCAGAGTGACAGACTGGAATATAGTAAGTTGATGCTGATTTTAGTTACATTCACACATTTTTCCTAGTTATATGCCTTCTGTCATGGATCTATCCGTGTTCTATGAGAATAGATACGTTGTTGTTGTTATGTGCCATCGAGTCGTTTGCGTCATAGGACCCTATGTACAACAGCCCTAAATCCTGCTCTATCCTGTGCCAACCGCACTGCCTCTGACACACCCATCCCGATTACGCCAGTCACTGAATCAATCCATCTCGTAGAGGTGGATGATGTCCCTCTCCAAGGACCTG
>NW_006399759.1:13430832-13437787 GCF_000299155.1 Elephantulus edwardii
TGAGATTAGATAATCATTTAATGCTGAGAAAATCCTTGAAGAAAGATAGACCAAAAATGCAGGACATGAAAGAAGAAAGTATACAGTATAAGGCTACATTGGTGAGAGGAGTATGACCATCACTAGAGGAATTGGACACTTAAAGAGTACAAGGAGAAAGATAAGGTATGTGAGGATATAGGTGTGTTTCCAGTGTTATAGACTTGGTTCCAAATCATGGTGACTGTATAACCAAGCAAAGACTGCCTGGTCCTACTCCATTTTTACAATCATTGCTTTGTCTGAGCCCACTGTTGCAGCCACCATGTCAATTCATCTTGAACTCTCAAAGTCATTGCTGTTGAGTCAGGACAAACTCCCAGCTGATCTTCCAGCAGGTTTTTGGGAGTCTCCTTCTGCATCAGAGTCATTGATGGAGTCAAACTGCTAGATAATTGCCATTTTTGGGTTAAAACATGATTTTCTGTGGGTTGTGTCACCAGAACTTGAGTCCTTCTATCTTGTTGAGTCTTTTCTTTCTTCAATCCATCTTCTATCAATCATGGTGTTTCTTTCAAGGAAATAGCCCTTCTGAAAACATAGCTCAAATTACATAAAAGGAAGTTCAACCATCCTCAATTCTAAAAAAAAATAAAAACATCCTGGCTGTCCTTCAAAAATGAGTTGGTGATCCCATAGTATCATAAATAGTCTTCATCAATACCCTAATTAAAAAAAGATGCAGATAGTAAATGCTAAAGTAGCTATTTAAAATGAACTTACTTTTCAAATGACATTTCATTTTTATACAATCATTCTTAGACATTGTTTCATTCATGTGCATTTTGTTTTATATGTTTTGTTTCATATAATTAATTAACCTTGGTCTATGACTTTTATCACTCCATCTTATAAAGTCCCCCTGGCTCCTTGCCTATTTCTTCACACGCCACATCTGTCCACTAATTTCTGCTGTTCTAATAATTTCCTATCCCTTATTTCACACCCTTCTGCCTTTTTTCTTTTGAACTTTTATATATATAATTTTCCTGTTTATTAATTGAAGTAGTTGTTTTGTCTAATGTTGATTCTTCCCAGGTTGATCCTCCCTTGTTCACTATCTGCACATTCTCTTTCTGATCTCCTCTTCCCACCCTCAAAACCCTCAGCTACCTTCCTCTTTTCAGAGTAGCAGTCTTATTCAGTTCTTGTCCTTTGTTATGGAATTATTTCATTCATTGTAATGTCCACTACACTTTCCCATATTATGTTGTATTTTACAAATAGTTCCTTAGTCTTCAGAGCTACTTAGTATTTCACTGCGTGAGTGTATCAAAATTTCTTTATCCATTCATTTGTTGATGGGTATTTGGACAGAAATAGATTTGCAAATATAGCCAAAACTGAACAATCAGGAGAAGGCAAACTAGATGAACTGGACCTTCTAATAATTAATTTCTGTGTACAGTAGAAACTTTTTCCAGTAGAATAAAAAGAAATCCCACAGAATAAGGGGGGGGGGAAATCCAACTAAACATTTGGCAATAACATTTCAGACAAGGATCTCATAGCTAAAGTTTACAGAATATTACAAGGTCTCCATAAGAAAAAGTCCGATTATCCAATTACAAAATAGTTCAAGTCATAAAGATTCTTCACAAAAAAGGACACTCAGATGGTCAACTAACACTTGAGCAAAGGCTCAAAATCACTAGCAATCAGAGAGAAGCATATCAAAACAACAATGAGATGACATCTCATCCCAGCAGCAGTAGCAGAGTCTAACAGGACAGCAAACAATAAAGGTTAGAGAGGATACAGTGGAGAAACTGAAACTCTAGTGCACTGCTGGTGCGCGTTTAAAAATGGTATTATCACTATAGAAATCAGTTGAGTGCTCCCTCATTAAGGTGAACATATAAATCTCACATGACCCACCTATTTATTATATATTCCACCTAGGAATATATGCGAAGGAAATCAGAGCGAAGATATGCAAAGAGATATATACACTTAGGTTTACTGCAATGTTATTCACCAAAACAAGACAACAGGTCTTTCTGTGCTTTTATTTTTACTAAAAAAAATGAGATTTATTAGTTTCCCCAGTATTAGAAAAGGTTTTCGCTTTGGTCTCAAATCTAGAAACCTGGGGGTTTTTGAAAGCCTAATGATATAATTTTGCATTTTGAATCTTTGATTAATCTTTTCAAGCCATATTAATCAAAGGCTTAATATTGTTGGGTCATATGGCAAGGTTACAGAATATTGTTTTTAGAAGGGATGCCAAAAATGTTACTTTTCCATCCCTTTTGTTATGTAAGATAGAAAATTTGCATGATTGAATCAGGCTAATGATTTTAATTTGGGAATTATTATTAAGCTATTACTATCTCAGCTCTTTATTAATGCTCCAGAACACAATAACAAGGATTATTCATATTACATGGAATCCCTGATTTTGAAATGCCACATTACTGCTATTAATCAAAGAATATACTCTAGAGTATAGACACAGATTTTTTAATGTTCTATTAAATCACCATACAATTTATAGACGTTTGTTTGAACTTACACTACTACCAAGCATTTTCAGGTCCTATTGTATCTATCATATTGGCTTTATATATGGAATTGTTCTGATCATGAAATTATTTTGATCACGAGTTCTAAAGATATAGTCAACTACAGGTTGTTTTTTCAAATATTTTAACATTTCTTTCTTAAATATACAGTCACTGAGCTAGATAGTCATTCTCATCTTTCCTTCCTGCTGTCTGGTTATAGCAGCAATGTAAAAGCTTAGATTTGCCTAATGAGGTACCAGAACTGTCTCACTAGTGAAGTAGCTCGATCATTTTGTACAGTGGAGAGTGCTTATCTCTCTTAGATTATCTTATGGAAGTGAAAGAAAAATTTTTTTTGTTTCAGACTTTCTATTTTTAGATTTTTAATAACCACTTAGGTTTGAATTTAATATAAATATAAATATGAGTACCTGAAAGTTAGAGTCAGATGAAACAATCATAAAATAGATGGCCTTGACTTAGCTGATATTGCATAAGTAAATAGGTTGGAAAACTGGTGGCACTTATTATCAAATCCTGTAGTAAAACTGTCACTGAAGACAACTTGGAAAACAGATTGTATGTCTAAAGAAACAATAACTCCATGGGAAGCTATTGGATTGAGGCAGAATGTTGTGGCATATTGTTTACACCTTGTTCCATTTAATAAGCCATAAAAAAAAGGAGACTTTAAGCAAGAATTGGAAATTTTGCAAGCGGTCTTAGAAAAGACAAGGATTCCTGTGTGAAAAAGAAAAACATGTAAGATAACTGCCCAGAATCTTCTAGAAAGCCCTTGCACTAAGACTTTCAGTCAAGCTAAAGGTTAAGTCTTAGGCCAAAAAAATTACATTAGATTTAGCATCTCAAGAAGAATAAATGTATCAAATATCCATTTGACTGTGTGGGCCACAACAAACTGAGGCTAACTCTGAGAAGAAGGGGAATCCTTCTTATGCCAAACTTATACTAGGATCAGAACAGAGCAGGGTAACACTGCATGGTTCAAAATTGGGAAGGGAGTGTACAAAGGATGCGTCCTATCTCCATACCTTTTCAAATTATATGCAGAGCATTATCTGGGAGGCTGAGCTCTATGAGGAGAAATGTGGCATCAGGATTGGAGGAAGACTCATCAACAATCTGCATTATGCAGATGGCACAACCCTTCTTGCTGAATCAGAGGAGGATCTGAAATGTTTGTTGTAGAAGGTCAAGCCTTCAGTATGCAGCCTTCAATATGGAATGAAGTTCAACATGAAGAAAACAAAGATTCTCACAACTGGGCCAATTGGCAGCATCATGATAAATGGTGAAGAAATTGAGATTGTTAACAGCTTTAGTTTGGCTCCACAATCAACACTCTTAGCACCAGCAGCCAGGAAATCAGGAGACAAATTGCATTGGGAAAGTCTGCTGCCAGAGACCTTTCCAAAGTACTGAAGAGCAACGATGTCAGTCTGGAGATTAAGGTGCACCTGATCTAGGCCATGGTCTTTGCAATTAATGCATATGGGAGCTAGACAATGACTAGGGATTATCGTCTTTGAGCTGTGGTGCTGGAGAAGAATATTGAATATACATACCATGGACTGCTAAGAGAACAAATAAATTCATCCTAGAGAGAGTGAAACTAGATTGTTCCTTGGAGGCAAGGATTCGGAAGCATCAACTGACCTACTTTGGACATGTTGCAAGGAAGGACCTGTCCTTGGAGAGGGACTTCATGCTTGGGAATGTGGAGGGACAGTGCAAGAGAGGAAGACCCTTGATGAGATGGATTCTTTCAGTGACTGGGGTAATGGGGCTAGGTGTATCAGAGACAATAAGATTGGTGGGGGGTTGAGCAAGGTTTAGGGCTGTTGTTCATAGGGTCATTATGAGTCACAGGTGACTCAACAGCACATAACAAGAACAACAATCTCTATTAAAATAAGAAAGATATATAGGTTAAAAACCAGTTCTAGTATTTCATTATTGTGTTATTAATAGCAATTCTATGAATAACAGATCTGAATTCTGTTCTCATGTGCCATTCTTAAATCCACTTTTACAATCTCCATGTAAATCCATCGTTTTTAGTATCTACTTCTGTTATACTGACTTTCTGCCTTTTCAAGCTCTTCATGTTTCTCTAAAAACAGTCCTCTCCTAAAACATGTCCAAAGTAGGTGAGATAGCTTCAGCATCCTTACTTTGAAGGAGCACCCTGGCCATCCTTTCTCCAAGACAAACTTGTTTGTTCCTTTGGCAGTCCGAGGAATATTTGGTAATCTTCTCCAACACCACTGGTCAAAGGTATCAATCCTTTTCTGACATATTTAATCATTGTCTGCTTTTCAAATACATATCAAGTAATCAGAAAGCACATGACATTGGTCATGTGTATCTTAGTCTCTGAACTAATATCCTTGCTCTTCAGCACCTAGGAGAGGTGCCTGGCAATAGATTTTTTCCATTGTGGTACGTCTTTTGATTTCTTGACTGCTGGTACCAAGAATGTTGATTGTGGATTGGAAGTTTCAATCTATTTTTCGCCTATCATGACATTGCCCTTTGACATTGACGTGAGTGTATTTTCCCCCCTTAATGTTGAGATGTAATGCATATTGAAGTCTTTGGCCTTCTGCAGCAAATGCTTAAGTCCTCCTCATTTTCATCTAGCAAGATTGTGACATCTACCTAACTCAGGTCAATGGTGAGTCTTCCTCTGATCTTGAAGACACATTCTTTTTCATAAAGGCCAACTTATTGAATGTTTTGGTCAACATACATATTGAAAAAGAATGGTGGCCAAGTGATAAGGAGCTGTGCTGCAATCCCAAAGGCATACAGTTCAAATCCACCAGCCATTCTGTGGGAAAAGATGGACAATCTTTTCCCACACAATTGAATACCTCTGAAAACCAGCGGAGAGTTCAGCTATGGGTTGGTTCTGACTTATGGCACACAGCACCAATAGTGACACTTCGTTTATTTTTAACCACTGTAGTGTTCACTTGTTCTATTTGGACAACTGTCTTCTAGTTTAGGTATATGTTTCCCATGTACACAATTAAGTGTTGTGGAATTCCCATTATCATATTTGAAGGCAATAAAAAATGAGGAGGAATAGAGTAAATAGGTACATAAAATGTATGAATTATGAATTTAGGAAACTTGGAAGTTATCAAATTAAAATAAACTACCTAAATATTGACATTCTAGGCATTAGCAGCGAGAGATTCATCAATAGCCTGCATTATGCAGTTGACACAATCTTGCTTGCTGAAAGTGAGGAGGACTTGAAGCATTTGTTGTAGAAGATAAAAGAATGTGGTCTTCAGTGTGGATTGCATCTCAATGTCAAGAAAACTTTTTCACCACTGGATTGATAGGCAACATCATAATATATGGAGAAGTGATTGAAACTGTCAACAACTTCATTTTACTTGGATCCACAAATAACACCCTTGGAACCAGCAGTCAGAAAATAAGAAGACACATCGCATTTGGAAAATCTACAGTTAGGGACCTCTTTAAATTATTGAGGAGTAATGATGTAAGTTTGAGGACTAAGATGCATCTGGTTCAGGCCATGGTCTTTCAAGTCACTTGATATGCATCTGAGTGTTGGACAATGAATAGGGATGACAGAAGTAAAATTGATGCCTTTGAATTGTGGCTTTTCAGGAGAGCACTGACCATCCCTTAAACTGCCAGAAGAAAAAAATAATTCTTGAAGAAGATGCAGAAAGAGTGTTCTTTGGAGGAGGAGGAGGAGGCTTTGCTGGACATACTACTTACATGTTGCTAGGAGAGGCTATTCCTTGGAAAGGGGCATGATGATTAGAAGGGTGGAGGGTTGACAAAGGAGAAGAAGACCTTCAACCAGGTAGATTGATACAGTGACTGCAGCAATGGGCTCTAATGTGTCAGGAAGTGTGAAGATGGCACAGGATAGGACAGGGTCAGTTCATAAGGTTGCTATGATTTGTACTCAACTCGATGCTACCTAACAACAACAACAACAAAAGGCATTGGCAAAATTAAATGGACTGGCATTGAGCACCTTGAATCTGACAATTATATAGTCTCTTGTTCTGTGCTGTCAAATTGGAACTAAATTATAGTTGACCCTCCAGTGAGTTTTCTAAGCCTATAAATCACACTGAAAGAGATTTCTTTTTCTTCTGTGGAGCAGCTAGTGGATTTGAATTGGGTGCTTTTAGGCTGACACCACAGGACCTTACTATATGCTTTGCAATGTCATACCAGAACTCTCTATTTTATGATCTACTACCACCTGAATTTCAGAATCATCTCAGGAACAGGTTTGAGGCCTTGAACACTAATGAGCGAAGACCAGATGAGTTGTGGGAGGATGTCAAGATATCATTCAGGAAGAGTGTAAACGGTCATTACAAAGA
>NW_006399759.1:13443299-13456488 GCF_000299155.1 Elephantulus edwardii
TATGAGTCACAAGTGACTCAATGGCACATAACAACAACAACATAAATTGCATGGGAGGAGATTGCCCATCTCTCTCACCAAGGAGGTGAGGGAATCAACTCATGTGATCAGGTAGTGGGTCCAAACCATGTGCCTTTAGGTTATCAGCACAACTTCTTAACATTAAACTATTAGAGTTCTATTTTATTTTTTAAAATGTTTTTGGATTTTTTTTTTGTTTGTTTGTTTAAAAAGAGATAAAAAGGGAAAGAAAATAGTTGGGTGAAAAGTCTGGGAGGGAGAGAGTCTTCTCAAGAGAGAAGAGCCGGAACTGGACAAGTCTTTTGGACCCAAATTCTTATGCTGTGAAATTCTTTAGCTTAGGAAAAAAGCTACAACATTTAATGATCTTCAAGGAATTCCAATTCTGCAGATGCTAAAGGAAATAAGGACTTTCCCCCAGCATCAACAGGGAGGAAGAACCTTTCCCTAGAACCACCACCCAGAATTTGAACTTCTATTGCTTTGCTCTGATCCAAGCCACGGCATTGTCAATTGTTTCCTATACACCCAAAAGGTGGGCGATTAGTAAGGAAAGCTGAAGAGGAACCGAAGCCCTTGAATTGCAGTGTTCTTGTGGAGAATATACCATGAGCTGCCAGCAGAACAAAGAAGTCTGTCACAGAAGAAATGCAACCAAGGTGCTTCGTAAAAGTAAAGATGGTAAAACTTGGTCTCAAATACTTTGAGCAAATTGTCAGGAGGTCCTCAGAAAGAGGCATCCTGCTTTGAAAGATCGAAGAGAGAGGGTCCACTGAGGCTCCTCAGTGGGCTAGATTGACACAGTGACTGCACAGTGAACTTGAGCATGGGAAATCATGACGATGGCATAGAATAGGACAAGGTTTTCATCTGTTGATCTTCATAGGCTTACAATGAGTTGAAGTCAACCTGATGGCACTTAACGACATTCCTCATAAATGGTAATTAAATAAAGTCCTATTTCTTAAACTCATCCCCCATGTGATCTCTCCTACAGCAGCGCTAGGTAACTAAGGCACTAAGCAATAACTTATGTTTACCAGATGCATTTGAACCTAACCTATGACTAAATTGTTACTTATGGGGTGTAAGGGAGTAAGTATGGAGCTTCTGGGTTATTTCCTTAAAATGTCTGCTGTCTGGGGTTTTGATTATCTTTTCTTTCTCCTGAGCTCTGGTGGATTTATGGTAAGGAGTTGTGCTGCCAACCCAAAGGCATCTGTTGTAAATACACTAGCTACTCTGTAGGGAAACAACCCCCCCCCCAAAAAAAAAAACAAACAAACCAGAAACACAACAAAAAAGCAACAAAGGGCAATCTCCTCCCATGCAACTTATTGCCTCTGAAAACCTAATGGAAGTTCAGCTGTGAGATGATTCTGACTCTACATTACATAACAACAATTTCTTGTAAGTAAAAGTAGCAATGACTAGAGCATATGTGGAAACCCAGAGTTAAGGAGAATAGACCTGCCTCACTGGCCTGGGTCACTGGCACAAAGAATACAAATATACACTGGACAGTTAAAAAATACAGAGGAAGAGGTCCATTTTGTTTAAGGCACACATGTTATATCAGGAATGGCACAGTGGTTAAGTGCTCAACTACACACTAAAAGGTTGGCAGTATAAATCCACTAATCTTTTCAAAAGAAAGATGAAGCTGCCTGTTTCTGTAAAAATGGCCAGTGTTGAAAACCACACTTTACTCTGTGGAATTATGAGTTGGAGTTGATTTGATAGCAGTACATTTTGCTTTTATAATATTTTATTTAAATGTTTCATGAGTTGTTATTGTCATGTACTGACAAGTCAGAATTGGCCCATAGCTGACCCTCCCATGGGGTTTCAGAAGCAGTTAATCACACAGGAGTTGTCCATCCTTCCCCCAGAGCAACTGTTGGATTTGAACTAAGTGCCTTCAGGATTGCAACGGAGCTTCTTGGCACTAGGCCACCAGAGCTCCCCTTTCATTAATAGTAATAATCAGTGCAATATTAGGTTAAAAAGTTTATCTACTAAAGTGTACATTCAAATGAGTAAGATGAAAAAATTAGGTACACATTTCAAATTATTATTGAAGGATTAACTAAAAATTATGTTAGTATATATGCATTTACACTATTATTTATGATATGGTTAGTATTTATGCATAGAAACAGAGATATATGAAATCTAGTAAGTTATAAAAAATCCAGTAGATATTGAAAAAGAAGAAGTATTTAAATATTTATATTTCTTTCTACTACTTAAGCAAAGTGGTTGTCCAAATACTTCCTCTCCGAGTATTATAAGGTATGGCATAAAAATGCATGTTTCTAGAATAAGTTTATTGTGGTTGTTAGGGGCTGTCGACTCATAGTCTTTACGAATAATAGATTTGAAACCCTTCCTATCCTGTGTCTTCTGCACGCTTTCTGATACATTAGAGCTTATTGAGGCAGTCATTGTGTCAACCTACCTGGTTAAGGGTTTTCCTCTCCTTAGCCAACCCTCTACTCTTCCAAGCATCATATTCCTCTCCACAGGAATAGCCCCTCATAGCAACGTGCCCGAAGCATATGAGGCAAAAGCTCATCATCCTTGCCTCCAAATAACACTCTGGAAGCACCCAGAATAAAAAAAAAAAATTAAGAAAAATTTAGGGAATGCTTACTTAACCAAATTGATGATATTTCTAAAGTAGAAAGTAGTTAAAATAACTTTGTATATGTTAATCTTCTATTTGTATCTTCAAGGGGAAGTTAGTTGACCAGAAAATGTGTAATAGGACTAATATTCTAAAGACTAGAGTGCTCACAACGCTGCTTTAAACAAAAGGATGACACCATGCTGAGATGCTCTGACTTGCTATGAACTGATGTAAAAGTTCTCATCCTCCTAATCTTTCTAGATTCTCAGGATTCTTCTCTACTCACGTCTCTGTCTCTAGGACACACCTCACATTTTCATCAGTGGTGCAAAGCACTGGCAGAGGCTTCTGTGAGCCATCTATGAACATGCATTTCACCTCCCTCACAATGAGAGAAATAGCAACCAATTTGAGTTCAAAGGTCATTTTGTGAGATTTTTAACCAGTATGGGTACCTTTACGTACAGATGATGCTTACTAAATTTGGGAACCTATTTATTTATATGAAAAATTTGTAAAAGTGTTGCCACAATTTGGGCTATACTGCCTTGATTTAGAGGGCACCATCAGTCTGGTTTGTGGTCTTCATTTTGGGATCAAATAGGTATCGTGGAACTTAAAAGTGAAATGTTCTGCTGATACCTGTCTCCAAAAATAAGGACTTGGAAGTGATGGGGGTTCTTGAGATTATTATCTTTCTGGTGGCACAGTGACGAAGTTGGATTTTGTCCAAAAATTCTTGAGACTCTTGAAGGAAATACAGTTTTTTAAATCAAGAGAAAATTTACTAAAAATGAGGAAGAAAAAAGTTCTTTTTTTTTTCAGTACAAAAGAAATGAGGGACAAGATAGAGACATGGGGAAAGGCTCTGCAAAATCACTAGTGCTGGAGGAGCCCAGAAACAAACGACAAAGCTACAAACTCCTCTGGTGTCTCATGGCTCAGAATCATCTGCATAAAATAGACTTAAAATAATTAAATAAAGAAGGCAGCAAGTGAAGAAGGAGTTCGGTGTGGGAACTCTCAGAGGAAACTTATATTTCTATAGTAACTACTGCTGTTTTTACAATGGCTTACCTAGTGCAAACACACAACCTAATGTTGAGATCTTGTGCTTGGAGTTAGATTGGATGTGGATTTCCAGGATAAAAAATTCAGTGTCTCTATATATCATCTATATAATGACACAGTGTTTGTACCTCTATCATTTTTGTAGCAATGTTCAGAAGAAAAGAAAATTAAGAAATTCAACAGATCACTTAATAAAAAATAATTCATCACTAAATGTGAACCTTTTTTGATTATAAGTATTTATGCTTTTAGTCACTTTTTTACTTCATATCACTTTTCTTTTATTATGTCCTTCATTTAGATGTCAAGGGTGTTACAACCAGTAAGTATACAATTACAATCTGGAAGGCTGGTGGTTTATGCCTATACAGATGTGCCTCAGAGAATTGCTGCTATTCTGTGCTGTCGAGTCAGAACTGACTCCTAAATGATGCTTCAGAAGCTTTTCAGAGACTTTAAATTGCAGAGAAGGAGATAGCTTATTCTTCTTCCTTGGAGCAGCTAGAGGATTTTAACCCAGTTCCTTAGTGCTGACAGTACAGCTTCTTAGCTAGATAAAACATTGACTAGCATATGGACTATTTTAGCATTAATCTTCACTCTACACCCTTTGACCACAGTAAAGTAATTTTCAGAATAAAAATTGTATAGCTAATTTAATTATTTATTTTAAAGCTTGTGGATGTGCTTATTTCATTTAATTCTTAAACTTTGTTTATAATTTTGAATAGATTCTCATAGTTTACGAAGCTGCACATTGAGACCTTACTTATGTGTTCTCTCCAAGTCTAACCTATGCTCATGTATCTAGGCTCTTTTTCACAATTCGTTGGGTTGCAAAACTTGACAACTGAAAAAAAAAGAAAATTATATTTGCAACTTTTTTTTTGGTAGAGATGCATCTTGTTCAAATGAATATATATAAATTTCAGTGTTTGTTTAAATTAATGGAAAGACATGATAATGGTGATCATAGTTCAATGATGATTTCTTTTATAAAATATAATGAATGAGAATTTACACTCACTGTTGCTCCATCTCTTCAGACCCCCACTGGATCATTCCTAATTCCTTCAATCCCTCCGTCTACCCATCAAACTCTGTGACCCCGTGATTTATCCCCTACCCACTTTCTGCCCTCCAGGTTCCACCCCTTCTCTCCTTGGGCTTCCATACACATCTTAGGAGCTATCCTTCTATTTTTGCAATAGTGGTCTGCCAAAATAACAGATATGTCTTAGAGAAAGTGCAGCCCAGAATGCTCCTTGGAGACAGCGATGGCAGAGATTCCTTTCACATATCTTGGTCATGTTATTAGGAGAAGTTATTTTTTGGAGAGTGACATTTATTAGGAGAAGTTATTTTTTGGAGAGTGACATTATTAGAAAGGTGGAATATTAGTCAAAGAAATTATTTGTATTAATATAGTGACTACATCAGTGTGCCCACGTGTGTCAGAGATGACAAGAAAGGCTCAGGATAGGATAGAGTGCAGATCCCTGGTTTATAGTGTCATTAGGAGCCTAACTCAACTCAGTGACATCTGTTTTTGTTGTTGTTAAGTGTAGTCTAATTGTTGATGACTCATAGGAAACCTATGAACGAAAGACCTTAACACTTGTATAACTTCAATCGTTTCTCCAAGTTCATAGAGTTTCCGGAGGCAAGCTATTTTGGAAGTGGATGCCACTCCTGCTTCCAAGCTAGTTTAATTGGGGAACTCTACCAAACACTGTCCACCATAGGTAACTATTATAGCATTTGACACATCAGTGTAACAGTGTTTAGCATCACAGCAACCAAAAGTTACCTTTGTACAGCAAATTGAAAGACCAGTGCGATACCACTTAGAAGAATGTTTGACCCAAAACAATTAAAACCAGACATGACCGCCACAGATTAAAATCACCCACCTTTGGCTTGGTAGCATAACTTTCTATCCACTAGGCCAACAGAGCTCTCTCTATGTTACAATGGCATCTAACAATGACATCTAACAATAACAATAAAGTATGCTTAGAAGAAGTTGAAGTATGATATTTGGAAATGTTGTTGTATGCCGTTGAGTAAGAATTGACTCACAGCTGACCTCATGGGGGTCTTCAGAAGCAATAATTACATAGGAGGAGATTCCCATCATTCTTCTATAGAGTAGCTGGTGGATTCAAACTGTGTGCCTCAGAGATTGCAGCCTGAAGTCCTACCACTAATCACCAACATACAGAGCAATCTTACAAGTTTGGAAAGAAAGACTTGGTAATATACTATAAAATGCTAGACCATGAAAATCCTTTCAGTTATAATAGTCATGATCAATCATGGGTATGGTGCAGGACCAGGAAGTATTTCATTCCATTGTGTATGACTCATGGGCCAACAGGACAGCAAGCAGTTAAAAACAGCAACAAAAAATTAAGATTGCTCTCGTCATCAGCACTCCAACTCATTGCCTATTTGTTGTGATTTAAATAAATAAGGTGATTTCTGCTGCTCTCAAAAATGTGTGCCCATGAAAAAATATCCCTTCCTCAGGTATGAAATTCTCTGAAAATATTGAGTCCATAAATACTTAAATGGGAAACAAATTACGTGTGGTTGATCAATTAGATATAATAATAAGAGGTATCACTACCATTTCCAATCTTGTTACATCGATTTATGTACACAAGGCATGAGAGAAATAGTAAACTGCAGAGAGGTTCAGTTTTACAAGTTCTTTAAGATAGTTATGTGTCTGAGTGTTAAATTGGCTCCTAGTGCATAATTAGACATAAGATTGGATTATTGAAAGCTGTGGATTCCATAATGTCACCTGCCTTTGTTTTCTATGAAATAGTATCCTTTGGCATAGGTAGCATAAAATAGAAAGTGGCAAAAGGAGCATTTTTCAGTTGTGTCCCCTGGGAAACAGACTTTTGAACATATTTGCATGCAGGAAGTTTATTATAGCACATTCTCCAGAACAACTCTGGTAAGAGAGTGAACGAACAGAATTAAGCACAGGGAGATATTTCATAGTTTCATTAGAGACTTCAGCTAATTTTTCGGAGAACTGAAACAAGGAGGGTGCTGCATTGAGATTCCTCTATCAACAATTATTAAATTTAAGCTACTCCTGGGAAGTGGTTTAAACTAGGACAAGTCTGTGGATGAGAGCAGTTTCTAGGAAGAATTTTAGCTGTGAGCCAACATTAATCAGCTCCCTCAGAGACTAGAAGAAGGCACCCTCAATTAGGTCATCATTTCATCCAAGTGATATGCAACAAGTTCCCACATGATATTGTGGGGAGAAATAATGGGCAGAAAGGTAAATGCAATCCAAATTAAGCAAATCTTGATATCTTACCACAGTGAAGACAAATTACTACTTCCCACTTCCATGAAAGCAGATTGCCACGTACACAGTATGCCCCTTGGTGGTTAGTGTTTGCTCACTGCTGCTGACAACTGGGACACTTGGGGCATCATTGTAATACTAGTATAGGTATAAGAAAATGCATCTTATTTAGGTTAATATAAAACTTCAATATTTGCAATCTTGTTTAGTCCATTAATATTATTTTATAAGTGTATATGATATATAATATATACATATATTTAGTGTTTAATTTATTAACATTTTGATAATTTTTTTATATTGTGCCAGCTTTACATTTTAAAGAAAAATCTTTCTTTGGCACAACTAAATCTAGACACTCTGCTAGATTTGATTTTCCTATGTTGTATTAGGAATTTTCCATCTATGTTCATGAGTATGATTAGTCTATAATTATCTACTCTACTTATCTAATTTTGGTGTCAAGATTAAATCAGTTCACAAAAGAAGCCGAGTATTTTTTACCTCCTTTTTCTGCTCAGTGGAACTAGTTTGAAGGATTGTCTCTTTATTGAGATTGAGCGAAATTTTACCTGTAAAATTATTGTATGATTCTGACCTCATGTTCCTTCCCTCCTCTTTGGTTCCTTTTATTCCAGTTTCACTGGCACCCCTTGCTGTACTTGGAACATGCTAGCATTTAGGTTCTGCTGTAGTGCTTTATTCTCCCTAAAACACATCTTTCAGACATCAGCTTATAGGCATATCCCACAGATACAATTCAGTTCCTGACCATCATAATAAAGTGATTAGCACAATAAAGCAAGTCATATTATTTTGTGTGTATAAGAAAGCTGATTTTAAACAACTAAGAGCTCATGTTGTTGTTGATTGCCGTTGAGTTGAGCACGACTTATAGCAACCCTATGAATAAATGGCCTGAAGCTCCTCTACAACTATCGACATTTATAAAAGTTCATAGCTTTCCCAGAGACATGTTGATTAGGAAATGTATGCCACTCCTGCTTCCAAAGAGAAAGAACCTCCAAAAATGGATTGAGATTGATTATAACTATGGGTGTGTATATATGTCAGAGACAATAAGGATGTTTTAGTACAGGGTTCAGCTTCATTGTTCATAGAACTGCTATAATTCATAATTTCCTGATGGCACCTGCTAACTATAATATAAAGAACAACCAACAGCAACATAGTCTATTAAGTCAGCTTTGGTGATGTATTCTATAGGGAATTGTATTAATCCATATACCATACCACTTTGATTGTTCAAATCCACCAATGATTCCTCCAGAGAAAGATGAGCCGTCACCTCCTGTGCAATTTGCAGTCTCAAACTCAATGCAGTATTAACCAAGAATGGGTTGTGACTTGAATAAAATTAGAAGGTTATAGTCCAGTAAGTATGTAACAACGTTATGTCTAAAAAAAATAAAATAAAAAAGTACATGGAAAACATCCAGGGAAGAGGGTGTAAATCTCACATTGGGACGTACCCATATCTGCATGGAAGTATCCATACACCTTTATTTAAGAAACGCTTTATTCCTAAAAAAGTCAATCATCATCTGAGCTTTCATTGCCTTGTTATCATTTCACTGGTAGAGTGTTTTGGCTCAGTTTTAATGGTTGCTGATTGAACAAGGTAGTGGTTATTGAACGTTGTCATTGTAGTTGTTATTATGTGCCTTCGAGTCACGTGCAGCTAATAGTGATCCTATGTACAACAACCCTAAACCGTGTCTATCCCACACCAATCTTATAGTCTCAGACACACCTACCCCCATTACCCCAGACACTGAATCAATCCTTCTCATCAAGGGTCTTCCTCTCTTTCATTGTCCGTCTATCCTACAAAGCATGAAGTCCCTCTCCAAGGACTGGTCTCTCCTTGCAATATGCCCAAAGTCTGTCAGATGAAGCTTCAGAATCCTTCCCTATAAGGGACAACCTGGTCTCACCCTCTCTAGGATGAACCTGTATGTTCTTATAGCAGTCCATGGTATATTCAATACTCTCTCCAGCACCACAGCTCAAAGGCATCAATTCTCCTTGTATTATACCTAGTCACTGTCCAGCTTTCTAATGTAAAGCAAGTAATTGCAAAGACTATGGCCTGGATCAGGCACACCTTAGTCTCCAGACCAATATCGTTCCTCTTCAGTCCTCTGAAGAGGTCTCTGACAACAGACTTTCCCAACGCAATTCATCTTTTAATTTCCTAACTACTGGTGCCAAGAGTGTTGATTGTACAGCCAAGCATACTAAAGCTGTTGACAATCTCAATCTCTTCACCATCTATTGTGATGCTGCCAATTGGCCTAGTAGTGAAAATGTTTTTTTGATGTTGAACTTTAATCCATATTGAAGGCTGAAGTCCTTAACCTTCTGAGACAAGCACTTCAGGTCCTCCTCAGTTTAAGCCAGCAGGGTTGTGTCATCTGCCTAACACAGATTTTTGATGAGTCTTCCTCTAATCTTTATGTCACATTTCTCTTCATAGAGCCCAGCCTCCAAGATAATCTGTTCTACATATAGATTGAAAAGGCATCAAATTCACTGGAACAAAAATTTGACCATGAGTTCATCCCACTTGAATTTCAAAATGATGCCAGGAACAAGTTTGAGGCCTTGAACACTAATCAGCAAAGACCAGTTAAGATGTGAGAGAATATCAAGAATATCATCCAGGAAGGATGCAAAAGGTCATTGCAAAGACAGCAGAGGAAGAAAAGATCAATATTGATGTCAGAAGAGACTCTGAATATTGCATTAGAGCACCGAAGAGCTAAAGCAAAGGGAAGAACTCAAGAAATTAAGGGGCTAAACAGAAGATTTTAAAAGGCAGCACGGGAAGACAAAGTAAAATATAATAATGAAATGTGCAAAGAGCTGGAGTCAGAAAGTCAAAGGGACTGAACTCACTTAGCATTTCTTAAGCTGAAAGAACAGAAGAACAAAGTCAATCTTTGAGTTGCAATACTTAAGGATGCTTTGGGCAGAATATTAGAAGAAGCATTAAAAGAAGATGGAAAGAGTATACAGAGCCATTGCACCAAAAGTAATTGGCAGACACAGAAGAATTTCATGAAACAAAATATGAACAAGAACCTGTGATGAGGAAAAAAGTTCAAGTTACTTTGAAAGAACTGGAAACACACACACACACACACACACACCTCCCCTCAAAAACCCCCAGTGCCCCAGGAACTGAGAGTATACCAATTGACATATTTCAACAAACAGCTGCTGCCCCTGCTCACCAAGTTGTGCCACAGAATCAAGACGACAACCACCTGGACAACTAACTGAAAGAGTTCTATATTTGCCTCCATTCCAAAGAAAATTGACCTGACAGAGTGTGGAAATTATTGAACAATATAAATAATATCACATATAGGCAAGATTCTGCTGAATATTATTCAAAATGACTGGAACAGCACATCAACAGAGAACTGCCTGAAATGCAAGATGTGTTTAGAAGAGGCCATGGTACTAGGGATATTGTAATTAATGTTAGATGGATCTTGGCTGAAAGCAGGGAATACCAGAGGAATGTCTATCTGTGTTTCATTGATTATACAAAGGCGTTTGACTGTGTGGATCATAACAAACTGTGGCTGACTCTGAGAAGAATGGGAATACCAGAACACTTGATCATGCTTACGCAAAACCTATACTTGGACCAGAAAGTAGTCGACAGAACTGAACAAAGAAATAGTGCATGGCTCATAATTGGGGAGGTTGTATACCAGAGATGTGTCCTATCTCCATCCCTTTTCAATCTATATGCAAAACAGATAACTATTTCAATTTTTCAGTTGAATGTTAGTATTGTTATTATTGTTGTTACTAAGTGCTGTTCAGTCAGATATGACACATAGAACACCTATGAACAGCAGATCTGAACCCCACCCTATCCTGTGCCATCCTCACCATCTCTGATGTACTCGAGCCCATTGTTTCAGTTACTGCATTAATCCATCTGGTTGAGGACCTTCCCCTCTCTTGTTGACCCACTACACGTCCAAGATTGACAGCCATTCCTAAGAAATAGCCTCTCCTAGCAACATTCTCCCAGTGTGACTTTGTCATTCTTACCTCCACGGAGCACTCTGGCTGCACTTTCTCCAAGACATATCTGTTTGTTCTTTCAGCAGTCCGTGGGATATTCTGCACTCTTCTCTAACACCAGAGCTTAAAGACATCACTTCCTCTTCGTCTATCATTCTTATTCATTGTTCAGTTTTCAGATGCATAGCAAGTGATTAAAAGACCATAAACTGGATCCGATGTACCTAGTCCTCAAACTAAGGTGACGTCATTGTTCCTCAATGCTTAATGGCTTCAATAACTAATGAACTAATGTTCTTAAATAGCTCATAACAAACTAATGACATGATTCTTCCTCAATAATTTGAAGAGGTCCCTGACTGCGACTTTTCCAGTACAATATGTCTTCTGATCTCCTGACTGCTGGTACCAAGGATGTTGAGAGAGGAGCCAAGTAAGATGACTTCATTGATAGTTCCAATCTTTTCTCCATCTATCATAATGATGTCTATCGGTCTAGTAATGATGATTTTGTCTTCTTGATGATGAGATACAATTTTTTATGGTTGTATTATTTGGTCTTTTGCAACAAATAATTCAAGTCCTCCTTACTTTAAAAAAGCTGGATTCTGTCATCTATGTACCATAGTTCATTTTTTAAAAAAATTCTTTTATACCGATGTACTTACAAAGTTTGTATACATCGTGTTTCACTCTAGTCTTCATTCACAGTTTGTTTCATCATGTTTTATAAAATTAATCACCATTGGGTTATGCCTCTCTTTTCATGTCCCTGCTAGAGAGTTCCCATTTCCTTTACCCAGTCCTTCCACCCACCATCTTGTGCAACTACTCCAGAAGGCAGTTGGACATTTTCTAAAAAATGCTGAACATAGAAACTCCATATGACCCAGGTATTCCACTACTAGGAATACACCCAAAGAAATTAGAACTGAGACATATGTGGAGGTTTGTATACCTATGCTCATAGCAGCATTATTCACAATCACAAAAACATGAAAACAGCCCAAATGTCCAACCACAACCAAATGGTTTGAGACTTTTTAGTACATTTTCAAAATGGAATATTCTTTAAACTCAGAAGCAAAAGTTTTGAAGAATATTATATAATGTGGGAGAGACTGGAGAGTGTTATGCTGAGTGGACTAACTCAGTCTCATAAGGACAAATAATGAATAAGGAAAATATTGCAAAAAGTAGAAAGATAACTAGTAAAAAATGTATGGGGAGTATGAAGACCCTTTGGAAGAGGGGTGGGAGAAGAAGGGTGAGCATGGGTAGGAGTAAAGTATCATAAGTTATGGATTAGCTTTCCTCTGATCCTGATGTCACATTCTTCTTCATAGAATTCAACTTCTTGAATAATTTGGTCCACAAACAGATTGAATAAGTTTGGAGAACAACCATAACTCACACCTATCTTAAATTTAAACCATGCAGTGTTTCCTTGTTCTGTTCACTCAACACCCTCTTGGTCTGGCTATAGGTTTCTAATGAGGATAATTCATAGGCAAGTTAAAATTTGGACTCAGCAAAATGAAAATACGTGAGAACCAAAATACGATATTGAACCTATCCAACCTGAAAATTAAAAATCATATTAATAATAGATTTGAAACATTGAACACCAATGACTAAAGACCAGAAGAGTTGTGAGATGACATCAAGGATATCATCAAATGAAGAGAGAAAAATGTCGTTACAAAGACACAAGAGAAAGAAGAAGAAAAAAAGAAAACAAAACCACATGGATGTCAGAAGCAACTGCAAATTGCACTATAGCATTGAAAAGCAAAAACAAAGAAATGCTGAACTAAAAGAGCTGACAAAATATTTCAAAAAGCAGCCTGAGAAAACAAAAATAAGTGCTAGAATGTGCAGAAAGCTGAAGTTGGAGAATGAAAGTCATTCAGTATTTCTCACGCTGAAAGGACTGATTGGGTGACCCTGGAGGACATTATATAAGCTGAGTGAAATATCTCAGTCACAAAAGGACAACTACTGCACAGTGCCACTGTTATAAAATGGAACTAACATCAGGGTTGGGCAGAACCTAA
>NW_006399759.1:13457215-13464196 GCF_000299155.1 Elephantulus edwardii
CCAAAAACTCCCATCTGGGAGCATTCCGCTGCTTCTTCAGTCTCCTCCTACTCTGATACCCCATGTTTCTAATACTCATTAAAATATAAAAAACCCCAAAACACACAAAATTAAGTAGTAAGGAATGTCTCAGCTTTGAACACTGTCCTCTTTTAAAATCTATGTGGGATAAAACCGACAAAAGCAAGTCAAAAGGTTAGCTGCGACCTTAGGGGCAGTGAGTTAATTTTAATGTGGAGGAACAGCTCTTAAAAGAAGGGTAAGGATAGTACAATTAAAAGAATGTACTCATTGTCACTGAATTGTACATGAAGAAATTGTTGAATTGGTGTATGCTTTGCAGTGTATGTTCTCAACAACAATAAAATAAAGGTAAAGAAATATTGTTCTGTGACGACAACAATAACAAAAATAACCCAATTTCAAACCTTGAGTTACAATACTGAGAGATGCTATAGGCAAAATCTTGAATAATACAGGAAGCATTAAAAGAAAATGAATGGAATACACAGAATTACTGTACTAAAAAAATACATTTTTTAACACTGAAATACTTCAGGAAGTACTATATATGATCAAGGAGCCAATCATAATAAAGGAAGATGTTCAAGCTACAATGAAGACATTGACAAAAACAAAGTTCTGGAGATTGATGGGATATCAATTAACATGTTTTAACTAACAGATCCAACCCTGAATGTTTCACCAGTCTATGCCAGAAAATTTGGTGGATAGCTGCCTGACTAACAGACTGGATGAGATCCATATTTGTTTTCATTTCCACGAAAGATAATCAACAGAATGTGGAAATTGTCAAACAATATCATTAATATCACATACAAGTAAAATACTCCTGAAGATAATTAAAAAATGACTAGAATGGCACATAGAGAAGTACCAGAAGTTCAAGCTGGATATAGAAAAAGCTGTGGCACTAGGCTTATCATTGTTGATGTCAGATGAATCCTGGCTGGGGCCAAAAGGAAAAAAAGGAATACCATAAGAAGGTCTCTTTGTGAGTTGTTGGGTATTCAAAGGCATTTGGCTGTGTGAATCATAACAAATTATGGTTATCATTGATGAAGAGTTTAGTGTAGCTGTATCAATTTCATAAAATAAGACAATGGGGACGGTTGTTGCATCAGTTGACTCTTCCTTACATTGGAGTAAAATAAATAGAGACTAGCCTTGTAGTTTTTATTTGATTTAATTTCAATATCATCATGTGTCATGAAATAAGCGAGCCTGAAGAGAGAGACAGCAGAAATGACAGATAAGTGGAGCAGTTAGCTCACAGAGAACATTTACTGGTTATATTATTCATCTAATATAGGAGCTATTCAGATAATGACATTCCAAAACAATTACATTAGTAACATCGGAGACCAATGATCACAAGTTACTGTAATAGATTTAATTATAATTACATTAGAAGTATGTTGAGAATTACCAAGGCATTGTGATACAGATGATTAACACATGTGTTCAACAGATTTGCCACAAATCTTCAATTTGTAAATACACACACACACCCCCAATACAAGACCTATGAACTTCAGTATAGCAAATAATACTAAAACAATATATGCCTGTGTACTTCCCCAAGATGTTTATCTGGATTTGGAAGCATAAGACTATAGTTTTATGAGACATCTCAGTAAATCGGCATGGCAGATTATAAATACTATGACCTGCATCCTACAGAAGGCCTTAAGCACTTGTTACCAGGCATCTTAAACACAACTCTTGGTCCCTTACTCTTCTAATGACTTTGGAGAACAAAGGTGCAGGGAAGGCAGAATGTTATGAGGGTGGGGGGCCAGGTGGAACTCATGAGGCAGGCGAGATGACTCAGCTGACCTCTAATGAAGGTTACTAAACTCTCAGCAGAGAAATAAGCACACTGTGATCAGAAGACCTAGATGGTGCTGACTACCACAACTAATCAATTTTAACTGACATTACAGTAGATGATCCTGGATAGAATGGTAGAAAAATGTGAAGGAAAACTCAAATTCTTATAAGTAAAAGTCACACAAACTGGATTACCAGACAGAACAGGATAGATCTCAAGGATAGATCCTTGAGAAAATGGCTCTGAGATATCCTTTAAACCTAGCTCTAAGTGTATGCCTGAGGTCACCTTATAGTGGGATAACAAGAGGAAAATAAAATAAAAGATATCATTCCTAAGATCAGCGCACTACATATATAACCATCGTCAGGAAACCAGAAGGTTAACAATTACCTAAACACGAGAAAATAAGGATAGAAGCTGACTAGAGTACTGGCAAGGGAAGAAAATTAGCACAATTAAAGAGAATGTGACACGTTGTGACAAATATAACTAATGCCACTGAATAATTGCACAAGTTGTTAAATAAGAACCGAACTTTCTGTATGAATTTTCACCAGAAACTCACTAAAATATAATTTTTCAGAATTTTTTAAGAAGATACTGGTAATATTTTATTTTCATTGCTGATATTATGATTTTTGCATTTTTTTGCTTCTCACTCTCTCTTGCTTCTTGATCAAGCTTATGTCAGAAAAGTCTATTTTATTAGATTATAAGGAATTGGCTTCTAATATTCTGATCACTTTTTGTTTTTTCCTTTAACAAATTTATATTTTTATCTATATTTTTATTTCTTCTTTGTTTTTGCTTCTTAAATTCAACACTTAACTCATTTATTTATAGCTCTTTTTTATGCAGTGTTTTAATACTATTATGGATCTTTAGTTCCACTTATACTACATCCTACAGATGTTAAGGTATAATTCACATGTTGTCATTAATTTTTAAATATTTTATAATTTCTACTGTGTTTTCTTCTAATTACATTAGTTATTGAATAGTACTTACTTTACAAATATATATGACTTTGGGGGCCAACGATGTCACTCTAGAGCCCAAGGTGCACCTGATCCAGGCCATTATCTTTGCAATTACTTGCTATATATCAGAGAGTTGGACAATGACTAAGGATGGCAAAGAAGAAATGATGCCTTTGCGTTGTGGTGTTGGAGAAGAGTATTGAACTGACGAGAACAAACATGTCTGTCCCACAGAGGGTTAAACCAGGATGTACTCTGGATGCAAAGGTTTGAAGCTCTGTCTCACATATTTCAGGCACGTTGTATTCAGTGTTCCGGGTCCTCAGGCCGCAGAAGGCAGAGGCTCGGGAGATACATGGAAGGCAAAGGACTGCAGCTCTCATAGGCTGGAGGCTGTAGTGGCAATAGGAATTATTCCCAATATTCAAGCTATGATCACCCCAATCATTCTCTTGGTACATTTGAACCCTTTATCAGTGGTTTGAAGTAGTTGATGAACACACATCATGGCCGGAGAATCTTGCCACTGACGATGCATTTTCACTGGGATCTACTCCAGTTCTAGCCTTAACGATATAAATACTTTCCTTCTTTGGATCAAAATAAAGAGAATGGTTAAGACAAGTAAATAAGTAACATTTATTACAAAATAAAAGACCTTCTTCTTGGGACCAGGAAATGGGTCTTTTTAGTAACAGATAAGGCAAGCAAACACAAGCTTGCATATTATGGGACACATTTCTATGAAAAAAATCATTTCGCTCGTGGTCTTAGTCACATCTAACATTGTGATCTCTCTGTTCTCTCTTTGCTTTTCCCCACTGAGCTTCTCCTCCAGTTTCATTTAGACATTTGCCTTTACATCTAGACTCAGGGACTTCATTTCATCTCTGAAATTCCAAGCATCCTCTACCCTTCAGTTGTCACATTGTTACACTTTCCACTTCTTTTCAGTCAGCTAGCTGGTTTTAGCCTAGCTCTCACACTGCTTACTCTCTCCCTTTTTTGCCTATTTGACTTTCTGCAAAACTTTGAGTCTCAAATTACTTACGTTAAGCTCTACTCTATTCCACTCAGAATTTTTCATAAACATAACGCACACTTTTTACATTTACCTACTCTTACTTTTACTCATTTACTGTTGTTGTTGTGTGCCATCGAGTCACTTGTGATTCATAGCGACCCTATGTACAACATCCCTAAACCCTGCTCTATCCCATGCCAATTGCACTGTCTTGAACACACTAACCCCAATTAACCTAGTCACTGAATCAATCCACCTCACAGAGGGTCTTCCCCTCCTGCGCTGTCCCTCCACCCTCCTAAGCATGATGTCCCTCTTCTAGGACTGGTCACTCCTTGCAACATGTACAAAGTACGTTAGACCAAGCCTTGGTATCTTTGCTTCCAAGGAGCAACCCAGTTTGACCCTATCCAGAATGAACCTGTTTGTTTTCTTAGTAGTCCATGATACATTCAATACTCTTCTCTAACACCACAGCTCAAAGGCATCAACTTTCCTTCTATCCTCATTTTCCAACTCTCTGATGCATAACAATTCATTTTTGCAAAGACCATGGCCTGTATCAGACACACCTTACTCTCCAGAGTGACTCCATTGCTCTTCAGTACTTTGGAGAGGTCCCTAACAGCAGACTTTCCCATTACAATACATGTTTTTATTTACTATATTTCTTTCAAATCTTTCTACGTAGTTACTTACTTACTTACATACACTTTTCAATGCCTTTTACAATGCTTTACCAGGTCTGACAAAAATTCACATTTCCTTCTCTTTGGCTTTGTTATATGTTAAATTTCTACAACTTAGGGGCTTATGTATATTTACACTAGTCTATAGGGATTTGAACGATACACAAAGGTTTAATCAGGGTGGCTAGGACCAGGGACTCTAAATTTCTGGTGATGCCTCTGGTGGAGAATGGGCAGCGCCGCTTTGGAACTGGACTTCATTCTATTCTTGCTGGAATGTCTGTGAAGACTGTCTTGAGCTTTGAAATGTCTGTCAGGCGCTACTGCTTTCCCCAATTGACTAAGTTTCTGCAATCTCATAAAAATTTCTTTTCTGACCAGAGTTCGTATCTTATCTTTATGTTTTTATTGAGTACTCAAAGCTTTTTATTTCCTGTAGAAATATAAGCAAAACCTCTTCTCCATTTTAGTACAAAGGCAAGATTCCACTTACCTGTCTTGATGCCTGGCTTCTGCAAGGAGTGATGTTCCCTCTTTTTTTTTTTTTTCCTTGGAGAAGGACATCAGGCTTGGAAGGGTGAAGGGACAGTGCAAAAGAGGAGAACCCTGGTGAGATGTATTTACACTTTAACTGGGGTCATTGGTACAAGTGTGTCAGGTTCAGTGAGATTATTAACTCAGGATAGGGCAGGGTTCAGCGTTATTATGCATAATGTTGTTATGAGACGCAGTAAACTTGTTGGCACATTTCTACAACAACAACATTACTATTGTTGGTGTTAATGCTAAAGTTGATGTTTGACATTAATGGTGGTGTTAATTTCCTTCCAAGAAGTTCTGGCCATAACAAACTTTCTTATATATAGCAGAATGAAACAATATCCAATCTTGTGTCATGTTATCATCTTTGCTATCATTTGAACCTGTCGTACGTCCATTGTGTCAATCCATCTGTTTTACTCATCATTTCCTTCATTTTTATGGCCAAGCATAATGTCCTTTTCAAGAGATTAATCTTTCTAAATAAAGAGCAATTTTGGTTCTATTTCAACAACTTTTTGTGACTCAGTTCAAGATGTGCATAGTATTCTTCATCAATACTGAAGTTGACTGTGCAAATTCTCCTCTGGTTATTCTTTTTATTCTCCAAATTTGCTTGTAGATGAGGCTATTAAAAAGACAATGAATTTAGAATGGTACACCTACTATCAAGTTGATCACTTAGCTTTTTAGAACTTCAGAAAGGTCTTTTGCAATAGATTTAGCCACTTTAATAAATTGTTTGATTTCTTTGGTTCTGCTTTCATGAATTTTAATTATTGATTCAAGTGGAATTAAATATTTATCAACTTCAATCTTTCCTCCATTTATCATGACATATTCTTGCCCAGTTATGAAAATTTTTGTTTTCCTTATGTTCAAGTGTAATCCAGACTCAGTTCGTAGTTTGTCTTTCTTCAGTACGTATTTCAAATCATCATTTTCTGCAAACTCTTGTGTCATCTGTATACCACAGATTGGGAGTGAGTACTTATATAATAATATTTTTTATATATTTCAGTTTTACATTTGTTCATCATACAGAATGAATAAATAAGATGAATGGATATAATCCTGACATACCCGTTTTCTACTTTTAAACTTTTCAGCATCACTTTACTTTGTTTGAAAAACTGTTTCTTGATCCATTTAGATCTTCTATATGAGTGGAATGAAGTGTTTAGAAAAATTCCATTTTTTAATGCTATCTGTAATTTGTTATGATCCATACATATTGACAATGATATTTTCTATGAATAAAAACAATTTAATTACTTCCTTCTTAACCAATGCAGCTTTAATTTTCTTACCAGACCTGTTGTAGTAGTTAATACTTTCAGAATTATTTGAATAGGAGTGATGAGATGGAAATTTCTTATCTTATTCCAGATCTTTAGGAGAAAGGCTTAGTTTCTCAACGGTAAGCCTGATATTAGTTGTAGATTTCTTGTAACCGTTCTTTGCCATGTTAATGAACTCAACCTACATTTCCACAATTCTGAAAGTATTTATCTTTAATCAATGTCAGATTTTTGTCAAATACTTTTTGTGATCAATTAATATATCTTATTCTTGCTTAGATCATTATTGCAATGAGTTACTTTGACCGATTGTTAAATGTTAAAGCAGACTTGCATACTTGGAATAAATCTTACTTGATTGTAATATATATTTTTTTTCCTACATTATTCTAACCACTGGGCCAATTGGCAGCATCAGCATGGATGGTGAAGAGTTTGAGATAGTTAACAGTTTTAATTTACTTGGCTCCACAGTCAATGCTCTTGATAACAGCAGCCAGGAGATCAGGAGACGAATTGCATTGGGAAACTTGGCTGTGAGGGACCTCTCAAGAGTACTGAAGAGCAACGATGTCAGGCTGAAGACTAA
>NW_006399759.1:13475116-13475780 GCF_000299155.1 Elephantulus edwardii
ATTCATCTCATAAACTTTGGGGGTATTGATAGGAGAGGCTATTCTTTGGAGAAGGATACTCTGCTTTGAGGGATGGCAAAAGAGATGAAGATATCAAAGAAGTAGGCTGACACAATAACTGCAACAATGGGTTCAAATGTGTCATAGATTGTGAGAAAGGCATAGGATAGAAAAAGGTTCAGATATATTGTTCATATGGTTGCAGTGAGCCGTACTCAACCCAATAGTACCTGACGACAACAACAACAACAAACAATATAAAACTCTAATATTTTCTGCATTAAATAAATGGATTTCATTAGCTATGACTTTCCACATATACTAACCTTTCTAAATGTCAAGGTGTTAGTTTTACTTTTGACCTTACTTCTGTGATAGACCAAGGAAAATGAAGTAATTTTCAGGTTGTTTAGCTTTTCCTCATTTTAAGGATTTCAATGGTTTTAAATTAAAATTATTTTGTAATTATAGCAATATTTTAACGTGCTTTTATGTGTATTACAGGCTTTAAGGGTATCACTTAGACCCTTTTTTCCTGTAGCAATTCCAATTTTTAGTATCTAATCTGACTGCCAAGAAAACAAACAGATTCATCCTAGACAGGGTTAAACCAGGCTACTCCTTGGAGGCAAGGATTCGTCTGACATACTTTGGACATGTTGTA
>NW_006399759.1:13481140-13481841 GCF_000299155.1 Elephantulus edwardii
AACATAACAATAATATCAAAAGAAGGATTTGTTCTCTGACTGCCATTCAGTTCAATAAAGACACTCCACTCAAGTTTCACCATAGACAAATGCTCATGTGGGTTTTGTACACCATGCCCACCAGAGAAACTGAATGACCCTCAATCCAAAGACACCATGAAAATCACAAGTACACCAAAACCACGAAACCATAATTAAAATAATAACATTGAATAAATGCAGTCTAAAGAATAAAAGAATAAGCAAAGCTCTGAATACATTTAAAGCAAACAAATCAGGAGTTCTAGTGGCCTTTTGGCAAGAAGCTGTGCTGCAATCCCAAAGGCATATGGTTCAAGGTCAAAAGTTGCTTTGTTGGAGAAGGAGGGATAATTTCCTCCCAAGTTGTTAACTGCTTCTGAAAACCTGCTGAAGGGTCATTTATGGTCGGTGCTGACTCTGTAGTACATAACAAAAACAACCTACAATATTAATTCCATTTAAAAAGTAACAACAAGAACAAACCAACCAAACTAACCAGAAAATAACACTAACTCATTCATTGCCCTCACTTCAGAACTGTCTGATCCGGACTCTCCAATGAGTTTTAGGAGACTATAAATTGTTTTGTAGGATTAGAAGAGCACATCAGCAGAGAACTGCCGGAAGTCCAGGCTGGGTTTAGAAGGGGTCGTGGTACTAGGGATATTGTTGCTGATGTT
>NW_006399759.1:13481941-13488650 GCF_000299155.1 Elephantulus edwardii
AGGTTGGCACAGGATAGAACAGCATTTAGAGCTCTTGTACATAGGGTCGCTATGAGTCGCAAACAACTCGATGGCACATAACAACAACAACAACAACATTATTGAATTGAATTTGTTGGTATTTTGTGAGGATTATTTTCACTACTGAACTAATAAACAACATCATGATAGATGGAAAAGAGTCAGAAATTGTCAATAATTTCATCTTAGTGATATCCATACTCAACACCCTTGATACCAGCAATCAAGAGATCAGGAGGTATACTACATTGGACAAAGCCACTGTCAGGGACCTCTCCAAATTATTGAGGAGCAGTGTTGTCAGTTTGAAAACTAGTGTGGTTTATTCAGGTAATGGCCTTTTCAATCACTTGCTATGCATAGAAAAGCTGGACAATGAATAAGGATGACAGAAAAATTGATACCTTTGAGTTGAGATGTTGGAAAAGAGTCCTGAATACCCATGGCCTTATGAAAGAATAAACACATATTTTGGACTGAGTACAGCCCGAAACTTCTTGGAGGCAAAGATGACAAAACATTGTCTAACATACATTGATCATGTTGCTAGGAGAGGCTATTCCATGGGGAGGGCTTCAAGCTTGGAAAGGCTACATCTTTGAGTTAACAGGGCGATTATATAAATTGTAAAACACTAGAGTTCCCTTTGGTTTTTTTAAAAATTTTATTTATTAATTTTAATGAACATTTACAGAGATTTTGGATTTCCATTCATTCATTGTTACACTTTTTCTCTATCCACTCCTCCCCCAGCCCAGTTAGTTCCTCTCTTTGAAAAGCAAAAGATAATCTTCTTCGTTGGTATACCATCCCTCCGCCCTGAATGCACTCCACTATGCAACCTTAATTCTGGATTCCTGTGATCATCATAATACCCTAGCGTATATTGCTTTTAAACTGTTCTCTCCCTCATCTGTTTCAATTCAGTATACATAATCTATCCAGTTTTTCTCAGTGCTTGACTGAATTTGTGCATTTGTGTGGTTTAGCCTAAAGTTAGCTTTTTTAGCCATTACTTTAGCCCCTTGGTCTCTAGCTATCTTAAATGCAGATACATGATCTTGCAAATCATCAACTGCTGTGGGACTAGGATGGGGGCGGGGGAGGGGGGGAGAGCGTGCACGCTGCTCAGTGAAAACAGCAAGACTTGAGGGAGACTAGAACAAGACCTAGATGAGAAGGAGACCCGGGTGGCAAGACCCTGGTGATGGTGGTGGAGAAGCAGTGACATTGCTATAGAGAAACAGTGGAAGGTGTAAACAGAGAAACTCTGAGATAAAAGCCACAGTTAAAGTTTTTGTTGCTTGCCTGATGATGGAAGGAAATCTGAACAGAAACTAGAGCTTAGATTAACTGAAAGATTATGCCTTGGAATTTCTGGGCTAAAAACTGGACTTGCATTCTTTGCCTCTCCCACCCCACAAGTTACTCCCTTAAAGAACCCCACTCTCATTAACACAACTGTGTATAAAGTGTGTGAGTCAACAACAAATAAACTGACTTCTTGTGGCTGGTGTGGCACTAAGGGTACCATGAGCCTGCACTATATAGGCTTTTTATTTTCTCTCTGCTCTGGGCCAGTGAAGGGCTGTGCTCTTCTTACTCCCTCTAGCTTTTTCAGAAAGATAACTCACAGCCCTGTGCCCCCTGTCCCATTTTCCGTTTCTTTCACAGTTTGAGTTACCAAATTTACACTGATTTTTAAAATGTTCTTGGCCTTTGGGTGGTGGTTTTTTGGTGTTATTTTTTCTTTCAATCAAGACCATATGGACAGAAGATAAGGTTATCAAATATATCTTCTGATTCATTCTCTCTTTCTTCTATTTCTGACATTCAAAACACAAATAAATGTACTCATACATATATACATATATAATATTTTTAAAATTGTCTTTTATTTCTTTTCTACTTTTTAAAATTATTCCATTCCTTCAGGTTATATTTTTTGTTTTATAGTGTGCTTCCTAACTTTTTATTGAAAGGCAGACATGATACACTTATTATGAGAAACATGCCTTCAGTTTAAAATTTTACGGTAATTTAGCTAAGAGTTAAGTTGTCTTTAATTTAGGGCTTTAGATAACTCATTCATTCATTCACTGATGTACAGTCAGGTCCAACTCATGGAACATTTCTAGGGCTGTAAATATAAATCGGGGAAACAACCCATTTTTCTCCCATAGAGCTGGTGATAAATACTAAATTTCATATATTCACTTTTGGCTAGCAGCACCATAAGCTATGAACTATACCACCAGAGCTCCATTTTTTAGCAGAGGCCTCAAAGTACCCTCCTTTTTTTATTTTCTATCTTGTCTAGTGGCAATAATGAACTCTGGTGATGTAGTCTTATAGAAGAGTTATGCTGATAACACTAAGGTTGCATAGTGGAGTGTACTTGGGGTGGTGGGAGGGGTGCGGGGGGATTGTTAACCAAAGAAATAATTTTTATTTTACTTTTCAAAGAGAGGAGCAAACTGGGGTGGGGGGAGGGCTGGGCAGGGAGAAAAGTGCAAGAGTGAATGAATGGAAATTGAAAATCTCTGTAAATGTTCATTAAAATTAATAAAATAATTTTAAAAAAAAAAACTCAATTCTCTAGTCATTTGAATTTGCCAGCTTCTCTGCAGAAGAAAGATGGAAAATCTTCTCTGTGACTTAGATTTTTGAAAACCTGTTTCAGAGACAGTTATGAGTCAGAACCAACTCCACAGCAATGAAAAGAGAACTTCTTTTTATCTTCTATGTTGCTTTGGTTTTCTATAATAATGCCTCTTGAGGCAGAGTCTGTGCCTTTCAGACTCTTCTGATTATAATCAACTGTTATTTAACTGAAACTGGAGCATGAAATATGAAAGAGAGGTATCACTCTTTAAGTCGGTGATTAAATCTCAATCTTTGGTTGACCTTCACAAACAAGTGTTTATTGTTGTTGTTGTGTTCTGTAAAGTTGAAACTGACCTATGGCTGACCTTCAAGCAGGTTTTCAGAGACAGTTAATCACATGTGAGGAGATTGTCCATCCTTCACCTGCAGAGCAATTGGTGGATTGCAACTGTGTGTCTTCAGGATTGCAGCACAGCTTCTTGCCACTAGACCACCAGAGCTCCCTTCACAAATGTTTAATAGCTGCAAACCAAACCAGTTTTTTCCCCAGTTGATTTTAACTGTCTCTGATGTGTCAGCCTAGAAACATGTTCCACATGATTTTCAATGGCTGTTATTTTTCCGAAGTAGACTTTCAGGTCTTTTCCCAATATGTCTGTAAGTGGACAAAAATTGCCTTTGTGAACATTTAAATGCTTTTGCCACTCAGAGGCTTCTCTATTCTCCTTAAATTAGACAAAAAGACTAGAAGTAAATAAAGTGTCAGTATTGTCCTTTCTAAAAGTAAGATATATTCCTAATAAACACATTGCCTCTGGAGAATAGACCTCTTACAAGGAGAACACATTCACCAGGCGACTCTTTTAAGTTTTCCAGCATGAGTACCTATTGAGATAAAACCCGAGAAAGTAGAGCCTGCCAAAGACTCTCTTGCCGTTGTGTGTGCGGTCAAATCAGAAATGATCTCAAAATGAGCATCCAGCAGGTGTTCGTTCAGAGGAAGTAAATTGCACACGAGCTGATTTTCCGTTCTCCTCCTGTGAAACAGCTGATGGGGTTGAACCATGTGGCTGTGGGATTGCAGTGTAAGTTCTTACCACTAGGCCAACAGAGCTCTAAAGACTCTAATACCTAGTGATGTGAGAAAATAGTCCCACATTAGTCTACACTTAGTTTTGAACTCATTAAAATTATCATTTAGTATTCCTACCAGTTTCTCTTAATTGTTGGATTTTACTAAAACCTATCCATCATTGGTGACCCCTCTGCTATTTGACACACTGGTGGTATAATTTCAACATTACAGCAATCCTTAAATTACCCTAGTATGGCAAACTGACAGGCAGATCTTGTACTAATTTTACTTGTTTTGTGTCAAGTCAGAACTGGCTCGCAGCTGACACTCCAGTGGGTTTTCAGAAATAGTTTAATCACACAGGAGGAGATTGCCCATCCTTCTCCTACAAAGCATCGCATGGATTTGAACCATTTACCTTTGGTATTGCAGCTCAGCTTCTTAAACCTCCTTGTACCAATTAGAATAATTATAAACAAACAAGAATATAGTTACCCAACTACAAACTAATTAGTTAAATGTTGATCAATCTTCCATTATAACAAAATGAAATAAGACTTACGTGTTAGGAGGCTTCATGTCTGAATCCCTGGTACCAGCTCTAAGGTAATGTTTTCTTTCTCTGGTAGTTCTGGGGGAAGCTCCTTGTCACTGAGCCTCTCCTCCTGGACAACTTCCTGTGTCTTTAGTGTCTCTTTGCTGACAGCAAATCAAACCCATGCAAAACTCTGGGTCAGGGCCCATCTGAAGCCAGTGGCAGTATGATAAGTTGGGTCCTGAGTAGGTGCTGGAGCTTCCAGCTTAGGTATACAGCTGGCACAGCAGAATTTTTGTTTTAGGAAAGGGCAATGTCTCAGCTGGATCTGGTATGCTAGTGTACCACACTTGGTCTGAAGTCTTGCAGCCCTTGGACCCACAGTGGAGGCAGGGTGTTCTTTTGTTGTTCGTTGCTTGCTATAAGTGCACAAGCTTTGATCAATGACTGATGGAAGTAAAAGGGCTGGATCCTGTACCTGAGGAAGATGGCACAGGCAGAGTGTAAAATGCTTTCTTCCATAACTTGTACTTGCTTGCTTTTGAGCAAAGTCTGGAGTGTGCACAAACCCAAAACTAGAGTATAAACAGAGAAGAATTTGCTCAACATTTCTCAAGCTGAAAGAAAGAACTGAAAAATAAATTGAAGCCTCAAGTTTCAAACTTTAGAGTTGCCATGGGCAAAATTTTGAATGATCTAGGAAACATCAAGACTATTATTGCAAAAATAAAAGAACAACTAATAAAATGTGTATGGGGTCCCATGGGTAGAAGGGGGTGGTAGCAGTATGGTGAAGGTGGTGTGGGAGGAAATCACAGGGTCACACAGTTTGGTGGGTGGGGAGAGGAAATTAAGGAAATGGGAAATATCTTGCAGAGACCTGAAAAGATTGTGTAATGGTGGACATAGTTCAATGATGATTAATTTTATAAAACACAGTGTTTCAGAATGATTTTATGAAACACAATATGAATGAAGGAAAGTGTGAAACACACTGTATATGAATTTTGTATACAAACCAATGTAAAATAATTTTTAAAAAGAAGATGGAGGGAATACACAGAAGCATTGTACCAAAAACAATTGACCAACATTGAGATATTTCAGGAAGTGCTACATAATCAAGAGTCAGTGGTAATGAAGGAAAAAGTACAAGCTGTAATGAAGACATTGTCAAAAAATAAGGGACCAGGAATGGATGGGGAACCAATTGACCTATTCAAATGACAGATGCAGCTCTGGATATGCATATTAGTCTATGTCATGAAATTTGGAGGACATCTGCTTGGCTGATTGACTGGAAAAGAGCCATAAAAATGTGATCCAACAAGAAGATTCAACATTGTGAAAATGATAATCCTACCAAAAGCAATCTACATATTCAATGCAATCCCAATACAGATACCAAATTCATTTTTCAAGGAAATTTAAAGGAAAATTGTCAAGTTTATTTGAAGAGGTAAGAGAGCACAAATAAGCAAAACACTTCTGAGAAATAAAAATGAATTGGGAGGTATAGCATTCCCTGACCTCAAAACCTACTACACAGCAGTAGTAACCAAAAAGCATGGTACTGGTACAATGATGGGATCATAAACCAATGGAAAAGAATTGATAACCCAGAAATAGAGCCAGCTATCTAGGGTAAACTGATATTTAACAAGGAAATAAAATCTATCAAAGGGGAAAATGACAGCCTCTTCAACAAATGGTGCAGGCGAAACTGGATTGCTACCTACAGAAAGCTGAAATAGGATCCACATATTACCATAAACAAAAATCACTTCAAGATGGATAAGAGACTTGGGAGTAAAGCGCCAAGCTATAATGTTCATAAGAGACAAACTGGGATCAAACTTAAAAGAGATTGCCAAATACAACCAGAAACATACAATCTGAAGAGGATAAAATTGATGAATGGGACATTTTCAAGATTAAATCCCTATGTTCATCAAAAACTTTTTCCAAAAGGGTGAAAAGAAAAATCTACTGACTGAGAACAAACATTTGGCAATACCCTCTCAGACAAGCGTCTCATAATGAAAGCCCATAGAATACTCCTGGGCCTCCACAAGAAAAAGTCTGGTAATACAATTACAAAATGAGCAAAAGACATGGAAAGAATTTTCACAGAGAAAGATATTCAAACAATCAACAGACATGAAAAAAATGCTCCAAATCACTGACAATAAGAAAGATGAAAATAAAAAAAATACAATGAGATAACATCTCACTCCAGTAGCAGTGGCAAAGTCTATGAGGACAGAAAGCAATAAATGTTGGAGAGGATGTGATGAGAAAGGAACCCTTTTACATTGTTAGTGGAATTGTACAGTAAGTACAACCACTCTGGAAGGCAGTTTGGTGCTTCTTCAAAAAGCTGAACATAGAAATTCCATATGATCCAGCTATTGCTTGGAATATGTTGTTGTTGTTGTTGTTAAGTGCCGTCGAGTCGCAGGCAACTCATA
>NW_006399759.1:13488750-13491682 GCF_000299155.1 Elephantulus edwardii
GGGTCCCTATGAGTCGGAAACGACTCGACGGCACATAACAACAACAACAACAGATGATTGCCTATCTTCTTTCCATGGAGCTGCTGGTGGATTTGAATACATCTCTTTGTGTTGGTAGCACAACCTGTTGCTCACTAAGTTGTGAAAGGTCCATAAAAGAAAATAAGAAAACAACAATAAACACAAACGCAACAATAAAAACAAAACATACAATCAAGAAATGAAATATAAACATTAACAACTTTATCATGTAAAGATAAAATGCAATAACAAATCACATACACACAAAATAAGTTGGCTAAAAAAAGTGGAAAAAAGTGAAAAATAATAGAGCAGAAGTGATCTTTCCTAGAATTAAATGGTTAAACCTACTTACTATATAGCATCCTTAAAGAGATCAATGAAAACACAGATGAGACCCATACAATTAAGAAAAAATAAAAAACAAAATACTAAAATAAATACAAAATTATAACCATACAAAACAAAAGAAATCTAAATTAACAATAAAATATCAAAAATAGCTCAATAAAAGTAGAAGACAGAATAATTTCATCAGTGGAAGGGTGAAATAGCACAGAAAATAAGGTGGAACAAAAATGATCAGTATAACAGAAAAGAGTAACAAAATGACAGCAGCAAATTAATACCTATTGATACTAACACTGAATGAAATAGTTTTAATTTACTGGTAGAAATACTGAAAGTGGTAAAATAAATAAAAATGCATAGCATATGACTATGCTGCATACAAAAGATAAAACTTAGAGATATAAATTCTACACACAAATATTTTGAATATCAAACAATGGAAAATATATCAAGAAAATAGTAACTAAAATATATCAAGAATAGCAATAACAATCTCTGATACTTTAAATATAAATTTGTTATAAGAATCACAGAAATTTTATTATGTTTTTAAAAAGGTCAATCCAAAAGAAGATTTAACCTTAATAAATACTTGCACACTCAAAGAACTCCAAATTACATAAATCAAACCCTAACAGAACTGAAAAGATAAATGAACAGTTACACAGTAATAGTATATGACTTTAACATAGCACTTTTAATTATGAGCAGAAGTAGAAACTAATCAAAGATATAGAAAATCTGAACAGCTCAGCTTCGTAGATATATATGTAACATGGCAACCACCAGCAGCTTAGTATATTTATATTATTCCCCAGTGCCCAGGGATTGTCTCCAAAATAGAACATATTTGTGCTCATTAGTACATTCAAATAAGTAAATACAAAATACTGTCTCTCTTTCAATGCTATAAAGCTAGTGCTCAATAGTAGGAAAGGCCAGGAATAAAGACTAAAATGCATGGAAACTGAGTAAGAGCTGGAAAAATAAACATAGAAATTAAGTAATAAAATACAGTTCTGGAAAACTATTGGTTAATTGAGTAAAGTAGAAATTAAGTCAGAAAGAAAGCCTTAGAACTAAATGAGAAAGAAAACACACATAATGAACTCTTTGAAACAAAGCAAAACACTGTTCAGAGCAATCATAACAATACATTTACACAGAAAAAAAAAATAAAGAGCAAAATCTATAGCTTAAATCTCTAACCCAAAGAGAAGAAGTTAATAATCATTAGGAGAAAGGATATAATAAATATCAGAACAGAAATAGATGAAGTGTAAAACAAACAAACATGCAAAACTAATAGAGTCAATAAACCGAAAAGACAGTTCTTTGAGAAAACCAATAAAATTGGCAAACCTTGGGCAAATTGACAAAGGATGAAACTGGAATGAAAGAAATAACCTAATTAGGAAATGAGAACGGTAACCTAACAATGTAATCAACTAAAATTAAGAGCATCACAACATCTTATGAAAAACTGTAATTCAATACATTTGAAAACATAGGAGAAAAGGCTATATTTTCAGATATACACTACCTAAAAAATCTAACACAGAGATCTCAAATTTGGAAAAATCCACAAGGGAAGAATTGGTAAATGCCACGAAAAACAAAAGCCTTACACGGAATAAAGTAACCATTAACCCTCATAGCTTTATTCTTCACACACACACACACACACACACACACACATCTCTGCTAAAAATGTCTCCAAGAAGACTCATGTGGCTACACAATTATGGTAGCTTCATAGATCGATCAAACAATTTGTGAGGTTTGTACTACTGGGCCAAAAGCCTGAGGACCCAATTCTCAAGGGATAGTTCAGTTAATTGGCATAATAACATTCACACAGATGATGTTTTATGTTCCAGCTATGCAAGTGGCATCTGAAGTCTTAAAAACTTGCAAATGGCAATATAAGATACAACTATTTGTCTCTAAGAGCAAAAAGAGAGTTAAGGAAATGCAGGATTCAAAGAAGAAACAAGTTGAAGGATTAATAGCAAATTGAGTTACTTCCTAAATTGCAGTGTTGTTGAGTCAATTCCTATTCAGGACAACCTTTCAATGGCTTGCCAGTTTTATAAATATTTTGCTTTTTCTCATTAAACTTTATTTTAATGGGTCTAAAAATTCTTTGACAAAATTTTGGTCAAGATATTTCCATTTAAAAAGTACTAATTTTAAAAACTAATAACTTAAAACTGCCACACAAAATAGAAAACAAATGGTCCACCAAACATTCCCTTCCTTCTGAAGGTTTTACAATGCATTGTTATCATTAACCGTCTTTAACTATTAAACGTAAATGGCCAATTGAGACAAACTGTTTTGAGATCATTCTCCCACCACTGATTAATGGCAGGTGTTATGGGAATAATATTCATTTAACCTTCTGAGCTTTCTGAGCTCCCCTGGGTCATTTTGCTGTCCATGACATGAGGCAGACTGCTGTTGTGGATGGCATCAAAGCAGTGGACAAGAAGGCTGCTGGAGTTGGTAATGCCATCCAGAGTTATAATTTTTATTTATTTTATTATTATTATTATCA
>NW_006399759.1:13491782-13497366 GCF_000299155.1 Elephantulus edwardii
AAGTTTTAAAGAGGCTGTCAAATACAGCCAGAAATATATAACCAGGAGAGGATAAAATTGATGAATAAGGTCATCTAACGATTAAATCTCTGTGTGCATCAAAATCTTTTTCCAATAGGGTGAATTGAAAACCTACTGAGTGAGAAAAATAATTTGGCAATGCCATCTCAGATAAGGATTTCATAACAAAAGATTACAGAAACTTCCAGGGACTCAAAAAAGAAAGACTGATAACACAGTTATAAAATGGGAAAGATGTGCTATTGTTTTTGTTGATTGCTTTCAAGTCAAGAACAACTCATAATGACCCTATGAACAAAAGACCTGAAGCCTTTCTATAACTATCGTCATTTCTCAAAGTTCATAGAGTTTCCAGAGGAATGTTGTTTAGGAGCTGGATTCACATGGCCAATAGACAGATGAAGAAATTTTCCAAATTACTGGCAATAAGAGAGATGCAAGTCAAAACCACAATAAGTTACCATCTCCCCCAAGTAGCACAAGCAGAGTTTAATAGGACAGCAAGCAATAAATATTGAAGAATATGTGGAAAGATAGGAACTCTCATAAATCGTTGGTGGGATTATGAAATAGTACAACCACTCTGGAAGGCTGTTTGGCATTTCCTCAAAAAGCTACACATAGAAATTCCATGTGACCCTGCTTTTCTAATGCTAGGAATTGATCCCAATAAATTTGAACTGAGACACAAATAGAGATTGGTACACCAATGTTCAGTGTTATTCACAATCACAGTAAATCATGGATATAGCCAAAGTCCATCCACAATTGAATGGATTGAGAAATTGTGGTACATTTACACAATGGAATACTATGCAGCATTCAGAAACAATGATTTAAAAAACTACATCTTAACTTGTCTTATGCTGAGTGAACTAACCTAAGGATGAATACTTCATAGGATGATTATTGAAAAAAAAAAAAAACGGAAGGATAATTACTAAAATGTGTATGGTAATCCAACGGGGGAAGAGGTGGGAAGAGAGGGGTAAGAGTGAGCAGGGGAAAATCATAGGGTCACACAATTTCATGAGTGGAGAAGGAAAGAAAAAGGAAGTAAGAAAGATTCAGTGTATATCTGGAAAGACAAGGTAATAATGGACATCATTTAATGATGCTTGATTTTATAAAACATAATGAATGAGAATAATTGTATAAAACAAAATATGAATGAAAGCATGAAAAACAAAACAATATATGTGAATTTTGTATACAAACCAATATAAAATAAAAGAATATAACTTAAAAGGAGACCTGTTAACATTATTCCTATGCAAATTTGTGTACTGACAACACTTGATAGCAATAACAATTTATAAAACCAAAAATTAAAGAATTGAAGACTTCTATTAACTTAAGAAGTCTGAAATTTTTCAAGCATGCAATCAAGATGCATTAGCAATTAATGATTTTAACAAAAAAATAAAAACAAAGAAGTATTGGTAGTTGGAAGGTAAGACTTTGCTAATAATAATGATGCCAGTGATTTCAAGACAGAATGTACAGGATCGATGACTTACTCATTGGATACACCTTTCTTCAACAGCATAAAACACGACTACAGATGGAGCTATACAGAGAAAATAAAAAAGAATCAAATACTCTGTAGAAAGCACTAATAGAAGGGCTTAATATCAACAGTCAAAGAGAAGCTGGAGCTGATTGTAGAACTAGCCATAAATTATTCATATGCAAGGTCAATTGGAGGCAAGAATTTGGAAGCTGTATCTTATATACTTTGGGTGATTTTCTAGGAGACACTAGGTCTTGGAGAAGGAAATCATGCTTGAAAGGATAAAGGGAAAGCCTCAGAGAGGATGACCCTGGATGGGATTGATTTACTCATTGGCTGGGGTAATGGGGTTAGATTTGTTAGAAACAATGTGATTGTCTCTGGATAGGTTAAGATTCAGAGCTATTATTATATACAAGGTCATTATGAGTCACAAATAACTCGATGGCACATAACAACAAGGTCATTTGAAGTTGGAGAATAATTTAAACAAATTCACAAAAGCCACAAAAGCCACCTTGGATGTATCCAACTGAAATTTTGAGATTATTTATAGAATCATTTTGAAGTAGTGAGTATGAAGTATTGAGTAGTAATTACCAAGGAGCAGATGAGTTGTAAATTGGCATCAAGAGCATCATACATAGCAAAATGTCACTAGAAAGACAGAAAGGGAAGAAAACACAAAATCTACCAGTACTAAGCATTAGAATAGGAAGAGTTTAAGGTTTAAAAGGTAAAGTAATTATAATTAAAAATATAATGTTTTTTCCTTAAAGTGACAATAAACATCTTACTTAGCATTATTAAAAAAACAAAGCAAAAAACAAACCCAGAAATATAAAGCTTAACTATAACTTTTAATTTCAGACATTTTGATAAATCACACTGGAAGAATGGGCAGTGTTCTCCTGTTAAGTTTTGCATCCTAAAAAACACAATGGTGGAACACTATGACTTGATAGTAGTGAGTTTGAGTTAATTCTGTTGTATTTTTTTTTTTATGGTGGATAAAAAGATCCTTTTCAACTATACTACGGGAAAATATTATAAAATAATTAAAATTACTACAGCATCATCTACTCAATGTTCTTTTCCTCAGATAAGATGAAATGCCACCATATTACCTTATAATTTATAATGAAATTACTATGTCATCAGATAAGAGAAAGTTTTCTGTGACATTTTTAAACTGTAACTGTGTGAAAAGTATTCTCGACATTTTAAGTTATTTAAATGATTGACAGAGAGAATTTATTGTCAATCTTTTTGAAAATGAAAGTAAAAGAGATGCAATTTTGTACTTGTTAAAATGCTAATAGCATGTCAGACACCAACATAAAGAAAGTAAACAGTCTGTATGGGTTTTCTTAAATTATTTTGGATTGAGTCATATAATTGATTACAAAATATACAGTGATTTTTCTTCTTTATAAAACTAAATTGTGAATGTTTAACAGTGGGTTGCTTTGTGTTTTTTTTTTAAATTCCCAATTTCTCAGTTATTGTAATTATTTTTATTTCCAGTCAAAGTCCATGAATGAGTGAAATATGGTAACCATAAAAATTGGTGTTTTTAGTTGTTTCATAGTTTGTTCTGTTTAATTTGGATTTTTTGTTTCCTACAATTTAGTCTTCGAATAGATGGTCCAAGATGGTGGCTTAGTCAAACAAGCACATCATCCTTCTACATCCAAGAACCAGAAAACCAAGTAAAACAAATATAGATCACTCTATGGGCACCCAGAACAGCAATCAGAAGAATGAAAGATTAGATTGAATACCAAAAGGAAGAATAAATTGGATAAAAACAAAGAACAAAGGGATATGAATAGTATGTGCTTTTGGCCTAACACTGCATAACCACCTTGTGACAAAACAGAAAGCAGCCCTAAGTGAAGAGCAAAATGAGGTAACTTCATAAAATCCCTTAAACAGGAGACAGAGATACTGCACACAAAAACACAGTATAAAATAGAAGAGAACATACACTGGATTTAAAGTGGTAAACTGCAGAAAGGTAGTAAAGAACCCTAGGATTCCAAGTGACTGTAGAAAGAGAAGAAATAGAAAAAGTGTAATGACCAATAATGCAAAAAGCTGAACTGTATGAAGAAGAACATGATGTAAAGATGTGAAGAAGGTACATCAACAAAAGTTGTTCAAATGACACTACTTTGTTTGCAGAGTGAAGAAGATTTTAATCAATTGCTGAAGAAGATAAAAGAGTATAACCTTAAGACTGAATTACACCTAGAAATAAACAAAAGAAACCACACAACTGGGCCGATAGGAAACATCATGATAAATAGAGGAAAGATTGAAGTGTAAACTGTTTTACTTGTATATACAAACATACATATAAGCAGCAGAATAATCCAAAAGAAGTATTGCTTCTGAAAACTCTGCTAGTAAGAACTTCTTTAAAACATTAAAGAGAAATTTTTCAGTTTAAAGACCAAAATATGCCTGACCAAAGTCATATTTTGGGGTTTTTTTTCAATTTATTTATATGCTTGTGATAATTGGAAAATAGATACGGCAGACTAAAGAATAATGAATACTTTGGATTGTAGAATTGGCAGAGTGGTGCATATGCTATGGGTTGCCAAAGAGCAAACAATTACACCTTAGATAAAGTACAGTCAGGGTATTACTTAGAGGTAAGGCGAGACTTCATCTCACATTCTTAGGGAATGTTATGAGGTGGGGTCAATCTATTGAAAATAACATCCTTCTTGGAAAGATGGAGAGGAAGAGTAGGAAGGCCCTCATTGAGATGGATTGACACAATCATTGCAATCATGAGCTAGAAGGACAGAAGGGATATTAAAGACAGCATATGGGAAAAGCTTCCATCTTTTGTATATAATACTGCTATCATTTGAAGTCTACTTGATGGCATCTAACAACTGTATTGCTAACTTGCTCATTCATAGCAGGCTTAAACTGTTTATTTAATTAGTTGTTGTGGTTTTTATGTGCTGCTGAGTCAACTATGACCAATAGAGACCTTATGAACAATAGCTCAGAAACTTGCCATATCCTGAGTCAACCTCAATATGCATTTCTGACACACTTGACTCTATTGCTATGGTGTCTGTGTCAGTCCATCTCATCTAGAGGAGTCTTCTTCTGCAATGACTGTCTACACTTCCAAACATGACATCCTTCTCCAAGGACTGGTCCCTTTTGGCAACACAACCCAAAGTATATGAGATAGAGCTTTAAAATCCTTACAGCTAAAGAGCAAGTTGATTTTTCCCTCTCCAGGAAAGAACTGTTTGTTCTCTTGGCAGTCCATGGTATGTCCAATACTCTTCTCCAGCACCACAACTCAAAGACATTGAGTCTTCTTCTATAATTAGTCATTGTCCAGCTCACAGATTTATAGCAAGAAATTGAGAATAACATACCTGAATTAGAAGCACCTTAGTCCATTTTAATAATGCTTCCTAATTGTGTATGTAGATATGACCTACCCTGATGTCTATAAAATGTACTAATTCATAACACCAACTTGGAAGGGTCTTACTGGTCCACAAGGACTCTATAGAGAATTTACCATATAACATTATTAGACTCTCCGAAATTAAAGAGAGACTGGCAGAAGAGTCAGGCCTTAGGCATCACAGAAGTGAACTGAGACCAATGCTATTATATCAATGGTTGGATGGGGGTGAGAAGTGTTGAATGGAGGAGGCAGAAACGGAAGAGCATGCTGGTGGAGCAGGGAAATGGATGGATCAAGACACACATTCCAAGGGTGTCAGGGGCAACACTGAATTTATTTGTTACTTCTATAATGAGGAATTGTCTTTCATGTACACCTTTCTGAAAAATGCTTGTCTGGCAGATATTGTTCTATAGCTGAGCATTCAAATTAAGACAGACTAAGAAGAAGGAATGAAAATCCTGTGTACAATAGAACACAATAGAGCACACTTAAAACAGACTAGCAGACAGTCTTACCCCCACCCCAATGCCAGCCTCATTCTACAACAGTGGCACCATGTAGCATTTGTCCCTTTGTGACTGAGATACCTCACT
>NW_006399759.1:13506356-13515845 GCF_000299155.1 Elephantulus edwardii
CAGGAGGAGATTGCCCCTCTTTCTCCAGCAGAGCATCTGGTGGATTTGAACTGTGTACCTCGGGGTTATACGTCTTAATAGGAGCAGATTGCCTTAGATTTCCTTCAAGGAGTGCCTGATGATCTTAAACTGATGACCTTTCAATGAAGAGCCCAACAGCAACAGATAATTCACTATACCACCAGGTTGTAAACATTTACTGATAATACACACATGAAAAATTATATTAAAAATTTATTCTCTAGAGAAAATTATATTTTAAAGGTTAAAATGGTAACACAAAATGATTGCTCCTAATAAAGTATTTTTTTCATAAATGTAAAGTGTAACTGAGAAATATGACTAATATATCCTACAAAAAAGAAAACTTAGAATTTGAAATATTTCACTTGGCTGCTTTGTTAACAGCCAGTAAGGAGTGAAGAAGCTAATATGAGAGCCTGAACCCGACACAGAATCTTCTTCCTCACAACCAATGAAACCCCTGCTAATCCTCCAGAGATTACTGATCTATAACTTCCAATCCATATGCCTCCTGCTCGGAACAGTGTTTTTGCCAGAATCATGAAAAATTCATTAAACAAAACAATCAGAAATAAAGAAATAAGGAGAGCACGTTATTTCAGAGCTTTGAGCCCTCTGAATTATCCAGTGAATTTCTTTCCTGACTTAAGGAGTATCTGATTGCAATGCACTTGCTGGACTATAACTGCATGTATGGTTTCATATTTCTTTGCTTTCTTTCTCTGGATGTCCCCTGGGGAATGTTCAACAATTAGCATTGTCTAAGTTGAATTCCACCCTGAAGCATAAGAAGTCATCTTTGGGCATCTCTGCTGCCTGAACAGTTATTTCAAGGAACAGAAGGGGACAAAGGGATTTGCTCTTTTGTCAAGGGCATTGTTCCAGGATGAGCAGGCTGGAGGAGGAAAAGAGAAAGCTTTACTCCCTAAGTGCCTGTCTTTTCATCACAAGGCAAACTGCTGCTATTATTTTCTCTATAATCCACTTTGGTAAAGATACATAATAGACATTATATATAATGCATGTAAAAAAAGTCAGAAAACCAGAAAGTTCTCTGACAGCAATACCTTACAACGTGATGCTAAAGAAAATATCCTTGTAAGATGAACATCGAGAATTTCAAAGAAATTGCTTCTTCAGTTCCCTAAGCTTAACTGGCAGGCATAGCATTTCATTACATTTCACATAGCGACTGATTGCTTGGGGCATTTTATTCCTTTAAAAGTCATGCTTTTACTGCTTTCCTGTAATTGCATTCCATGTGTGCAGTGATCTGAAAGTTATTTGGTGAGAAAAGAGCATAATTTTACATATATGTTAGTGAGAGATGTCGAATCTCTGTCTCATTTCGTATAGTTGATGATTCTAATGATGCTGATTAAAAAATAATACCACAGTGTTAATTTGTTATGCTGATTTGAGATTTATAGGGTTCCCCCCTAAAGAGAAGTAATCCTAGTTAAACCTTTAATCAATGGTTAGTTAGATGATTGAAAGTGTCCATTCTTGATTTTCCAGAGAAATTTCAAAACCAGGGTAATATTACTTGTAAAATGTTCAGCATTCAGTAAATAAATTAAAAGAGGAACAGTTCAATTATGAGCAAAGCATACTTTAAAAAATAATAATTCAGGAACAATTTGGGCATGAGAAGTATCTCAACTCGAACTCTAGTTGGGATCAATTCATATCTCATCCTCCATTGGTTTTTCTGGGGCTATAAAGATGAGAGGAAATTTCTCAGATAAGCTCAATTAACCCACCAGAGTAGAGTAGATTTTAAAGTCCAAAAGAAGATACAGTGACTGCAACAAACGGACAGAGTTCATTACTAATGTGCAGGCAGGTGCAATTAACATTTTTGCAAAATTAGTATATATCTTAACATTTGAACTTACATAGATATAATTTAAATGAAATTAACAAAATCCTTCAGTTAATTTTAATTACATTCACAGGAAACAATGAAGTCTATGGAGGTCAAATCAGCAGGCCAAGATACATGTATCGAATTTATTTACTCTTAGGGAGCTCTGGTGGCCTAGTGGCAATAAGCTGCACTGAAATCCCAAAAGCATGCAGTTTAAATCCACCAGGTGCTCTTTTTAAAAAAAAAATTATCTTATTAATTTTAATGAACATTTACAAAGATTTTGGATTTTCATTCATTCATTGTTATACTTTGTTCTTTACCCCCCTCCTCCCAGTTCGCTCCTCTTTTTGAAAAGCAAAATATAAACTTCTTCATTGGTGTACAATCCCCCCCACCAGACCCTACCCCCCTCTCCTACCCTGCCCCAAATGCACTCCACTATGCAACCTTAATTCTGGATTCCTGTTATAATCATAATATGCTATCATATATCACTTTTAAACTGTTCTCTTTCTCATCTGTTTCAATTCAGTATACATAATCAATCCAGTTTTTCTCAGTTTTACCCCAACCCTGATGTCAGTCACTTTCTACAACAGTGGCACCATGCAGTATTTTTCCCTTTGTGACTGAGATACTTCACTCAGCATAATGTGCTCTTGTGTAGAAGGAGGGACAATCTCTTCCTGTGCCAGTCAGATCTGACTCAATGGTACACACAAGGAAAAAAAAAAAAGGAAAGTAAGTCTGGAATTTTTAATATCATATCAAACTGATTTATAGATGATAAATTATTTTTATTCTCAGCATGGACTGTCCCTTTAAAAGTTTAACAGTTGCAAATTAGTGGGTCAGACATTCTCATGTTGTTATTGTTGAGTTCTATGGAGTCATAGATGACTCACAGGCGACCCTATGAATGAATGACCTGAACACTTGTTTAACTTACACCCTTTCTCCAAGTTCATAGGTTTTCCAGAGGCAATCTATTACAGAAGTGGATACCACTCCTGCTTACAAACTTATTTTAATCGGGGAGCTCCACCAAACACTGTCCGCCATGGGTAACCATTATTGCATTTGACACATCAGTGTCACAGTGTTCAACTCCACAGCAACCACGACTCTCTCATAGTTCTTAAAAAGAAACAGGAACATAAAAAAAAATTATAGCCAAGGTATGTTTCTGGCCAAGCAAATTCTCTACTTCTGTTTCTCGGCTCCTGAATACATACACAAAAATATGGTCCAGAGAATTAAATTTTAGATTATCTCAACACTATACAGAATTAAAAGCAGATTGTGGAGAATACACTTAATAATAATTAAGATTATAAGTCTTTAAGAATTTTCTAGCCTCTTGCTTTTTAATCACTTTTTTAAAAAGCTATTTGCTTTAATCCTGCCGTACTTTTGTTCACCTGGTGAGAAGGATATGAGATTTGCTCTAATCAGTGAGATAGATTTTGTCCTAATATAGCTATTTAATATTAGACTTGTAAAAGAAAATACAACTATTTTCTTTGGGGCTTGCTAAAGTATATACAACTTGTAAACAGACTCCAGAAGTATAAGAATGCAGATTCCTTAGAAAAAAAGTCTAATTCTAGGATTCATCACAAAACAATCAAATGGGCTTAAAAAGAATAAAATCCACAGTGATGCTTTGAAATTGAGGGAGCAGGAGGATACAACTGTAGTTTGAGAGTTGAGCAGAAGAGAGGAAGGCATTCCTACCTTTTAATCAGTTTCCCTCAGTGTCACGAGCAGTTAATTAATGTGCTGGGCTACTAGCTAAAAGGTTGGAAATTCAAGTCTGTTGAAAGTGTTTTAATAGAAATGTGTGGCTGTTTCTTTCCCAAAAACTTAGTCATTGAAAACTCCGTGGAGCACAGTTCTACTCTGAGACACAAAGGCTGCAGTGAATCATAATGGAGTCGATGGCAACAGACAAAAACTGACCACAACCACCTTTCATTTTGCCTGCTCGACTTGGGTCAGAGCTGCTGGGAAGCTCTGAAGTTAGCATCCTGTTCTCTTAAAGCAAGCACATTCACTCTGAAGTCTCTTTTCTTCCTTTCTTACCTATGAACAAAGCTCTTTTTTAAAAAAAAAAAATTATAGTTCTCTACAATTGAGTTATAAAATGGAATTTTCATTGTTATTTTTATCTTCTTTTGAGGTCTAATTTTCCAACAGTTCCTACGCGTTCTGTTTGGCTTTTGTTTTTCCACTTGACACATACCTCTATGTGACCCATATCCCTGTCAAAATACAGAATATTTTAAATCTCCTGTGACCATTTCCACTTAATTACCAACTCCTCCCCATCAGAAGTAATCCTTAATTCTAATTCCTATTCCCTTTATCATGGTTTAGCTTTGCCTGTTTTATAATTAATGAGACTGGAATAATGACGACATTCTTTCAATAAGCATGTTGTTAGGTGTGGCCAAGAATTTTTCCTATTAAGTCATTGTTGTGTATATTAGTTGAATTGTAGTGTACCTGACTGCCCTATAGTTTATGATGGGCGTTTGGATTATTTCCAGTGTCTGACTATTATGAACCAAGCTGTCACAGGCATGTACCAGACTTTTACGGATACATACACTTATAGGACTGGAATTGCTAAATCATGCAGTAGGTGCATGTTTAACCCAAGTGGGTTTTGTAAGATAAGTGAAATTTTTTAAGATGGTAGGACTAAGGACAGGGGGTAATCTGAGAAAATACCTACAGTTGCAAAGAGATCTAACAAGAGAAAAGTTCGTGAGAAAAACAGATTACTCATAGAGAGGGCAGCAGATTTGCCTGAGCATAGTTGAGAGCACACTATGGATATGCTTACATGAAAAAAAACTCTTACTCTTGCCATCTACTGCATTGCTATTGGCAGTCATTGAGTGAGTGCCCACCAATGGACATCCTACATGTTACCAAATAGAACTGCTCTACAGTGAGTTCTTGGATTTCACTGGAAGCTGATTGTCAGGCTTTTCTTCTGTAGAACTGCTGGATGTCATTAAATACCAACTTTTAGCTTTCCAGAGAATAACTTATACTGCCTAAATCCCCCCTTATTTCATTAATCCCGCAGTCATTTTAAATAGTTTGGAAAACTATTGTAGTTTTCATTTTGCTGTTAGGTGCCATCAAGGTGAATCCGACTGAGCAATGCTGTACACAACAGACCTGAACCCTGACCTATTCTGTGTCATCCTCATCATATCTTACACACTTGATCCAATTGCTGCACATCCTCTGTGTCAATCCACAGTCCAATTCAAATAACTGTGGTCCCAATGTTGCCTGATTTTGAGAGGCAATGTTGATTTAGAATTTCTTGAATAATGTGTATTAATGCCCCTACACAGCTGCCACAGACAGACTCTAAAATGTGCTTGAATGCCTATTTATGTTATTTTTCTGCCGTGAATTGTGTCTTGATCTACATAAAGAATTTTAAGTTTCGGTGCAAGACAGACCACCAACTCTTGACCCCATGGGGTATAATCCTGCCCATGATGATAACATAATGATGACCTGGAGAGTTTCTGGAGCTTGGAGCTAAAATTTTTGTGTTGTTTTTAGGTGTCATCAAATTGGTTCTAACACATGTTGTCCTGTACTCTCAAGTTGGAACTGACCCATAGCTGACCGGACAGTGGGTTTTCAGAGGCAGTTAATTACATAGGTGGCGATTGTTCATCCTTCTGCAGAACAGCTGGTGGATTTGAACTGCATGCCTTTAGGATTGCATTAGAGCTCCTTACCACTATGCTGCCAGAGCATTAAATACTGCCCTCTACTGTGCTATACTCAATAATTTCCATGTTTGAGCTTATTGGTGTAGTCACTGACAAGTCTACCTAGTTCAGAATCTTCCTCTCTTTCATTGATTTTCTAATTTACCAACCATGATATTCTTCTCCATGGACTAATCGCTCTTGATAATGTGCCCAGAGTAGATGAGAATGCTCATAACCATTGTTTTATAGGAGTACTTTTGAAGTATTTCTTCTAAGAAAGATTTGTTCATTCTCCTGCCAGTCCATATTGTTGCTGTTGTTAGCTGTCATCAAGTTGAGAATGATCCATATTGACCATATGAACAGCAGATCTGAATCCTGGTATATTCTGTTACATCCTCACACTTCCTGATACATTAGAGCCCATTGTGGCAGTCACCATGCCAATCCACCTGGTTAAGGGGTTTCCTCTCCTTTGCCAATCCTCCACCTTTCCAAGCATCGTGACTCTTTTCAAGTGATAGCCCCTCCTAACAACATGCCCACAGTATATGAGGTGAAGCCTCATCATCCTTGCCTCCAAAAAACACTCTGGATGCACCCTCTCCAAGACATATATTTGTTTGGTCTTTTGGTAGTCCCTGGGGACTCTTCTCAAACACCACAGTTGAAAGGCATCAATTCCGTCATCCTTGTTCATTGTCAAGCTTTCAGACGCATAACAAATAATCAGAGAGACCATGGCCTGAAACAGATGCACCTTAGTCCTCAAATTGACATCATTACTCCTCAGAAATTTGGAGAAGTCCCTACCTGCACACTTTCCCATTGCAATACATCTTCTGATTTCCTGACTGCGAGTACTGAGACGGTTAATTGTAGATCCAGATGAAGTTGTTAACACTTTCAATTTTTTTTCATCTTTCATGATGTTGACTTTCAGTCCAGTGGTAAGAATCTTTGTTTTCTTGACATTGAGATGCTGTATTTCTCTTTATCTTCTGTAACTATTGCTTCAAATCCTCCTCACTTTCGGCAAGCAAAGTTGAATCATCTGCATAATACAGGTTATTGATACGTCCCTCTCCAATCCTGATTCCACATTCTTTTTCAGGCTTTGAAATAATTTTCTCAGCATATAATTGAATAGGTATGGAGAGAAAATACAACCTGAAACACCCTTCTCAAACCATGTAGTGTTCCTTTGCTCTCTTTACATGACAGTCTTTTGGTCTAGGTATAAATGTCATATGAACACTATTAAGTGTTCTGGAATTCCCATTTTTCTCCTTGTTAGCCATAGCTTGTTGTGATCCATACAGTGAATGTCTTTGCATCGTCAATAAAGCTTAAATATATATTTTTCTGGTATTCTTTACTTTCAGCCGGGGTCCATATGACATCAGTAATGATCCCCCTCATGTGGCCTCTTTTAAATTCTCCTTGCACTTTTGGAAGTTCCTTGTCTGTGTACTGTTGTAGCCATTTTTGAATGTTGTTCAGCAGTATTTTACTTGCATGTGATATTAAGGATATTGTTCAGTAGTTTCCACATTCTGTTTGATCACCTATCTTGGAAATGGGAACAAATATGGATCTGTTTCGATCCTTTGGCCAGACAACTGTCCTCCAAATTTCTTGGTGTAGACTGGGAACACATCCTATCCTGCATCTGTTAATTGAAACAACTAAATTCCTGGGATTTTCTTTTTTTCCCCAATGCCTTTGATGCAGCTTCTACATCCTCTTTCATTACCATTTGCTCTTGCTCATGTGGTATTTGCTGAAATTTTCAATGTCAGTTACTTCATTTTGATACGATGATTCTATTTCTCACTCAATCTTTTTTTTTGATGCTTTCTGGATCATTCAACGTATTTCCTATAACATCTTTCAATATTATGACTTGAGAATTAAATTTGTTTTTCAGTTCTCTCAGCTTGAGAAATACAGAGCGAGTTCCCTTGAGTTCCTTTTTTATTCTCCAATCCCAGTTCTCTGTATGTTCCATTATAATACTTTACGTTGTCTTCTAGATCTGCCTTTTGAAATCTTCTGTTTATTGTATACTAAATATTCTTAATACTATAATTCAAATAGGTAAATTATTCTTCAATCTTCCTTATTCATTGCTCAGTTTTCACATGCACAAGAGTTTATTAAAAATACCATAGTTTGGGTCACCTTAGTGCTTAAAGAATTAATTTTGCTTTTTAATATTTGGCTGAATTTCTGGATTTTGTTTGTTTTATAGATAATGGCTTCATGGATATAAGAGACATTGACTTATTTTGTCTAACACTTCTACCTAGACTATAAGAAATTTTTTAAATTTTTATTAAAAATTTACAAAGAGATTGGTTTCAGTCAGTCATGAAAATTTCCACCCTTTCGTCCCCCAATTCTCTTTGTAATGCTTGTCCTGTTCCAAGATATTATCATACATATAGTTTCTAATCTTCCCTTTCTTTCAGATTGCCTTCCCTTCATTAATTCTAGTACAGTGATTTTACTTATCCATTTTTTTTCCTGCTTTCCCTTATCCCCGTCTCAATGCTATTATTACAACAGTGGGCTTATACAGAATGTGTCCCTTTGTAACTGAGATAATTCAGCATAAAATCTTCCAGATTCAATCAGATTGGTAGTCTTTTACAAGTCCCTTGTTTTTAAATGCTATGTAATATTTCATTGGGGTAAATGTACTGTATTTTCCCTATCCATTCAATTTTTTACTGACATTTGTGCTGCTTCTATTTATTTGCTTTCATGAATATGCCATGATAAACACATTTGTACATGTATTTGTTTGCACCTCAACTCTGATACTTTGGGATATATTTCCAGTAATGGCATAGCTAGGTCAAATGGTATATCTATCTCCAGCTTTATCAAGAAATGCCAGGTTGCCTCCATAGTGGTGACATTGTACGTTTCCACCAGCAGTGTATGAGTGTTCCAATCTCTCTGCATCCTCTTCAGCATTTCTGGTTTGCTGTCCTCTTGAACTTACTTATTGTTGCGGGTTAAGATGATATCTCATTGATGTTTAGATTAGCATCTTTCTAGTAGCAATTTTAAGCATTTTTTTTAATGTATTGGCTTATAATCAGACCTTCTTGGGTGAATCGTCTATTTAGCCCTTCTGTCCATGTTGTGATTTTGGTTTGTTTTTTTCTTTTTGTTGTGCTAAAGTAGTCTGCAAATTTTAGATATGAGTCCCTTGTCAGATAGGTCATTGCCAAATATTTTTTCCCTTTCTCTTGGTTTCCTTTTTACTAAATTGGAGGTGATTTTGATGCACACAAGGTTAGTAGTCAAGATAGCATGGTATCAGTACAGCTACAGAAACAGAGAAATAAAATATAATCAAGACCCCATAAATCAACCATCTACCTATGGTCAATAGATCTTCAATAATGAGATAAAATCAATTAAGTAGGGAAACTGCAGCCTCTTTAACAATCAGTGCTGGCAAAATTTAACAACCATCTGCAGAAAATTGAAGCATGACCTGCACTTCACACAAAACACCAAAACCAACTCAAAGGGAATCAAGGACCTAGGAGCAAACCTCCAAACAATCAGAGAAAAGAGAAGAAAAAAGGGACAAATTTAGAAGGCCTAATATATGGCAGAGTGTGGAAACTATAGAAAAATATCATTGATTTCACATGCAAGAAACATTCTACTGAATATTATCCAAAAATGACTGGAACAGCACATCAGCAGAGAACTGCCAGAAGTCCAGGCTGGCTTTAGAAGGGGTCGTGGTACTAGAGATATTGTAGCTGATGTTAGATGGATCTTAGCTGAAATCAGGGAATACTAGAGAAATGT
>NW_006399759.1:13516826-13518920 GCF_000299155.1 Elephantulus edwardii
AATCGTGATGGGAGTATCAGAGTCAGTGCGAGTGGCACAGGACAGAGCAGAGTTTAGGGCTGTTATACTTAGGGTCGCTATGACTCACAAGTGACTCGATGGCACATAACAACAACAACAACAACAACAACAACAATATATTGCATGAATAGACTTTTAAGCATGACTGCAAACCTAAAACCAAGAGAGGATTAAATAAATGAATGGGGCCTTCTATTTGAGATTGATAAATAATTAATGAGAGTGCTCTGGTGGCACAGTGCTGATAAACTAAAAGCCACACTTATCTGGCAGTTTAAAATCCACCAACAGCTCCACAAAAGAAGATGAGCAATCTCTTCCCCTAAGATCTATATAGTTTTATAAACCCAATGGAGGGTCAGCTATGAGTAGAAGGCAATGGGAGACAGAGAAAAAGCTAATGAGAAGCACTGGTGGTGTGTTGAACATACTGTGTTGAAGTGCTTACTAATCAGCTGCTCCATGGGAGAAAGATCAATATGTACTCCTGTTAAAGTTTACAGCCTTGGAAACCTGTGGGAGAATCATGGTGATCTGTGTTGAGCTCCACAGTACTGGGTTTTGTTTTACAATAGCTAATGATAATAAATATCTTTTCATATGTTTGTTGACTACCGGTACAGCATCCTTAATCTTTTGCTAGTTTTGTAATTGGATTGTTTTTGGTGTTAAATTGCTACAGTGTTTTATCTAGAGATTAGACCTTTCTCAGGTAAATGGTTCATTTCCAAAGATACTTTCCCAATCTTTAATGTGTTTATTTACTTTTTCCAAGAGTCTTTTATTATATATGCATAAATTTTTATGAAGTTTCATTTACATATGCTGTTTTTGTGTACCATAGAGTCCGAAGTGACCCATAGCTGACCCTCCAGCGAGTTTCCAGGGACAGTTAATTGCAGAGGAGGAGATTTCCCATCCTTCTCCTGCAGAGCATCTGGTGGCCTCAAACTGCATTGCATGCCTGATACATAACTTTCAATTTATATAGGGAGTAAGGAATTATGATGCCAATCCAAAGAAACAGGATTTTAATCTACCAGTTTCTTCATGGGGAAAAGCTGAACCTTCTCCTCCATCATGATTTATAGACAATGAAAATTTACTACTTAATCAGAAAGGAGTCGGTTGTGACTCATGGGACATAAAACAACGCAGTTATATGTCTTAACTTCTTATTTCATGCATTTGTTATGGTGCTAATAATTATCTATATAAATTATTAGATCCCATATTATTCTATGTTCTAGGATTTTTAAAAATTTATTTTTGTTAGTTTTCATATAATTCCTTTACATTATATTTCATTCTATACATTATGTTTTAAATAATCTTGCATTTTCATTGTGTTTCATACAACCATGCATATATATATTCTATTTTACTTTATTTTTTTAATTGGTTTGTTTACAAAGTTTATATGTATTGTGTTTCACACTATTCTTCATTCACATTGTGTTTCATGCAATCATTCTCATGCATTCTATTTTATAAAATCAATCACCATTGGACTTTGTGGATTTAGGTTTAACATTTATTTGGAGTTTTTTATATGTTGTGAGTTAAGGGTCCTATTTCATTTTCTTGTAGGTGGATTTTCAATTTTGTCACCATCGCTAATTTTCCCCCCTTCTTATTTGAATTTGGGCACCGTATTTAAAATAAATTGTTTATTAATGGTTGGGTTTAATTCTCTGTTCTCAATTTTAATCCACTTGTGTGTCTATCACTAAAGAAGACTGATTACAGTGGCTAAAGAATAGCTTTCAATTTCAAGAACCAGACCTCTTGCTTTAAATCCTTTCTATCTGAAGTTAGTGATGACTTTCTTCAGTTTGGTAAAGAATGTTGTTGGGATCTCTATAAGAATTACATTGTACTGCCTAAGGGAAGAGTTATATTATCCATGCGCTGTCTTCCAATCCTTGAACGTGAGATTTTTTTTTTTAGTCCCTCCTAGTTTTATGTATTAATTTTTTATGCTCTTCATTGTGGAAATCTTTTATGTGCCTGCCTAGGTTATTTAGTAATTTACTGATTTAGGATTACAGTAAATGGTATGTTGTTGTTGTT
>NW_006399759.1:13519875-13521168 GCF_000299155.1 Elephantulus edwardii
GGTACTATGAACGTTAGTGCACAAGTCTCAGTTTGTGCCTCAGTTCTTATTTTCTCAGGGTATATTCCAAGTAGTAGAATAGCTGGATCATATGGGATTTCTATGTTCAGCTTTTTGAGGAAGCGCCAAACTTCCTTCAAGAATGGTACACCATTTTATAATCCCACCAACAATGTATAAGAGTTCCTTTCTCACCATATCCTCTCCAACATCTATTACTTGCTTTCCTGTTAAACTTTGCCACACTTACTGGAGTGAGATGGTCTCTCATTGTGGTTTTGATTTGTATCTTTCTTATTGCCAGTGATTTAGAGCATTTCTTCATGTGTCTGTTTGCCATTTGAATATATTCCTTTGTGAAAATTCTTTCCATGTCTTTTACCCATTTTGTAATTGAGTTATCAATCTTTTTTCCTGTGGAGGCCCAGGAGTATTCTGTAAACTTTTCTTATAACATTCTTGTCTGAGATAGTATTAGCAACTACTTGTTTCTAGTCTATAGGTTTTCTTTTCACCCTATTGGAAAAAGTTTTTGATGTGCACAGGATTTAGTCTTTAGAAGGTCCCATGCATCAATTTTATCCTCTTTAGATTGCTCATTTTTTGTTGTATTTGGCAGTCTCTTTATACCTTGGACTAGTGCTTATAAGCTTGATCCCATTTTGTCTCTTATGAAAGTTATGGTTTTGGGCTTTACTCCCAGGTCTCTGATCCATTTTGAGTTGATTTTTGTGTATGATGAAAAATGTGGATCCTGTTTCAGCTATATGCAGCTGGATTTTCAGTATTGTTTCAATTAAAGTGTTGACAATGAGCATTCTTCTTTTAGTTATATTCTCAAAGAGAAGAATTTCAAAACTTTATCCACTGGCAGCTGTTTTTCCATAAATACTCTTTATTAAGAGAAAGTTCCTATTCTGTTGATTTTATAAAAGGCTGTTAACATTTCTCAAATGATTCTTCTTTAATAATAGCATAATGGGATCAGTCCTTGGAGAGGGATGTCAGGCTTGGGCAGGTAGAGGGAAAATGCAGGAAAGGAAGACCCTCAATGAGATGGATTGATTCAGTGAATGGGGTATTAGGGATAGATGTGTCAGAGACTGTAAGATTGGCAAGGTATAAGGTTTAGGGATATTGTACATAGGGTGGCTATGAGTAGCAGACGACTGGACAGCACATAACAACAACAACAACAGTTCTTTTATTTATGGGGTGACATATTGATTGATATAATACCACTAAGAATCACTCTTTATTATGGTTCATTATTTTTTTATTAAATTTTGTTAA
>NW_006399759.1:13526404-13556554 GCF_000299155.1 Elephantulus edwardii
AAGGTATACTGTGCTTTTTTGGGGTGCATTATAGTCTATAAATATCTATGAGGTCAAGTTGGTTTACTGTGCAGTTTAATTCTTCAGTATCTCTGTTTATTTTTTTTCTCGTAGTTCTATCTTTTCTTGAGAGGTATGTATTGAAGTCTCCAAGCACTATAATAGTGTTGTTTATTTCCTTTTTCAGTGTTGTTAATCTTTTTTTTTTTTTTTATTTTGCTGGTCTTTCATTTGGTGCTTAGATATTTATTGTTGTTATGTCCTCTTGTTCTATTGATCTTTCAGCATTATGTAGTGACCTTCCTTGTCCTTTGTGTTGTTTTTTACACTGATATTTATTTTATCAGAGATTAATACTGCTACTCCTGCTTTTTCTGGTTACCATTTGCTTGGTATATTTCCCCCCACCCTTTTATTTTTAGCCTATCTTTATCTTCATTTTTCAGGTGTGTCTCTTTTAGACAACATATTGATGGATTTTGGTTTTTTATCCAATCTGCTACTCTCTTTCTTTTTAGTGGTGCATTTAAACCATTCAGATTCAGTGTGACTACTGAGAGTCTAGGTTTTATTGCTATCATTGTGTTGAGTTATTTTTGGTGCTATTACTAGTTACTTTGGACCATGCAGCTTTCTCTGATATTTCTGTAAGAAGGACATCTTTGAGTCTGTCCTGCAACGCTGCTCTAGTTTTTACAAACTCTCTTAGGTTCTGCTTTTCTGGGAATATCTTGATCTGTCTTTCATATTTGATGGATAATTTTGCTGGGTACAGTATTCTTGGTTGACAGTTGTGCTCTTTGAGTGTTTGGTATATGTCCTTCCACTCTCTTCTTGCCTGCATGGTTTCTGCTGAGAAATCAGCACTTAATCTTATCTATTCTCCCTTATAGGTCACTCTTTGTTTCTCCCTTGCTGCTTTCGGTATTCTCTCCTTATCTTTGGTTCTAGCAAATTTAACTATGATACTCCTTGATGTTTGTCTTTCAGGGTCTAATCTATATGGTGTTCACTGAGCTTCCTGAATACCTGTTCTCACATTCTTCATTATGTCTCGGAAGTTTTCCTCTAGTAATTCTTTCACAAATTTTTCAGTGCCATTACTTGCTTCTTCCTTTTCTGGGATTCCAATCATGTGCATATTATTTCTCTTGATGGTGCCCCACATTATTTTTCGGTTTTCTTCTTTTTCCTTCTTTTCCGAGTCTGCTTTTTTCTCTAGCAGATCATTGGTGACAATTATGTCTTCAATTTCACTGATTCTGTGTTCTATCTCATCAACTCTTCTCATATGTCCCTCCATCATGTTGACAATCTCTGAAACATTGGACCTTATATTTTGAATAGTGGATTTTTGTTTTTTCAGTGCTGCTAATGTTTGTTTTCTCTGTAATGTTCTGCATTGTTTTTTGAGCTCCTTCTGGTTTTTGCTTGTAGTATCCTGTAATTCATCAAGTTTGTCTTTCATCCATTGGATATATTTAGTCACTCCTCTTTAAATTCTGTGTCAGAAAGTTCCATCAGACTTTCTGGCTTCAGGAAGTCCACTGATACTGTGTCACCCTTTGGGAGTGACATCTTGCTTTGCTCTTGTGTATTGTGTGGGATAGCTTGCTTTCTTCAAGTCATTGATATGTTCTTGATATGAAGACAATGCTCTAGAGATCAGTTGGTCAGCTACCCCACTTGTGCATTTCTCTGAACTTCTGACTTCAGAGAATTGTCAGTTCAGAGCCTATGAAGGCAATCTCTTGTTGGTAAGACAGGCCAAGGTGCTCCCGATTAAAAGCAAGCTGATTGCTCAGACGTGTAGGCACTGGTGTGGAGCCAAATGGGGTGAGGCAGGCACAGGGTTGGGGTGATTGTAAGGACAGGTCAAACACTTGGGGGACCTTGCTCAAACCTCTGCTGTCTGAGTGTGTTCACAATTGGGGTCCCTACTCAAATTTCCACTATCTGTTTTCCACCCAGTGGTTTTCTCAGTGTTTCCTGCCCAGTGGCACTTATGCAGGTGCCCTCACACAACAGGCCCTGCTCCAGCAGGGTCCTGGATCCAACAGGACCCAAAAGGTCAAGTTCAAAGTCCCACCTACCCACTAGCCTCTGGCTGTTCTGCAGAGTCCATAAAAGCCAGCCAGTGGCTGGCCCATTTCTGGGCAGTTGGAGTGGTGCAAGAGAGCTTGTCCAAATTCCCCACCAGTGAGCACTCCCTTGGGTGCTCTCCCAGGTAATAAGCAATGCTCCAGTAAAACCAGTAAGTATCCTACCGGTCTTTCTCCTGCCAGATTAATTCCACAGCAGCTCAGCTGATAGCTCTGGGTGATGGCTACATCTGCAGCTGCGCCATGGGGTCACAGGACTGTGGCAGGGGCTGAGGTGTGTGGTTGTGGAGCTACAAGGGGGGACAAGGTAAGGGGGAGGAAGCAAGGGACTGTGGGGTGGCACAGGAGCACAGGGTTTGGACACTACCACCAGGAGACAGGGAGTGGGGCTTGGACACTGCTGGAGGTTTATGCAGCAGCACCCTGCTTGGTGGGGTCAGGCAAATACAGTAACTCCCCTGGGGTCACAGGGTCAGCGTGTCCAGAGTCACAGGGTGGCAGGCAGTTGCTCCCTACTTGCTCCTGGTGGGTGGGTTTCACAGTGGCTTGGCTGGTGTCTTTTGGCTGGGACTCAGCTGTCCTGTGTGTGGTTGAAATTCCAGCTCTGGCTTGCACTGTGTTCTGACTGGTGCTGCATTCCGGCTGGCCGGTTTATTACTATTTTTAAATAAAACTATATCTATTTAAGTTAGAGAACCATCTTTTCTTCTGATGTTATTTTAGGGCCTTTAGATTTTTAGATATCATTTTTAAAAAATTCTTATTTTAGTGAAAGTTTATAAAGCATATTGATTTTAATTCAATGACCCACATACATTTTATATGTTGTCCCCTTATTTATGATAGTTATCCCCTTGGAGGTCTGGTGGCCTAGAGGCAAGAAGCTATCATCCTCTTGTTCTATATTATTTTTCCCTTGAAAAGACCCTAAATCTCTATTACTTGTTTTTCCTTGCTCTTCTTCTCTTTCCTTAGGTTTCTTTATAGTGATCTTCAACAATATCTGTTCTTTTATGATATTTCATTCAGCATAGCATACTCTTGGTTCATACATGTTATGCAGTGCTTTACATATTTATTATAGTTCTCTAGCTTTGTATGTTTCTTCAACTTGTAAATGCATTCTATTTTTATTTAGCTATTCACATTGGTGAATCCTTGCATTATTTTCTTCTCTTTGCTGGCTCAGGACAGAGAAGTGTTCAGAGCTACTGTACATAGGGTCACTATACATTTCAGGCAACTCAATGGCATATAAAAACAATAACATACTATGAAAGCTTTGGAGGCAGGAGTGGCATCCACTTCCTAAATAACATGCCTCTGGAAACTCTATGAACTTTGATAAACGTCGATGGTTGTAGAGGAACTGCAAGCCTTTTGTTCATGGGGTCTCTATGAGTCATGCTTGACTCAAAGGCAATCAACAACAACTGAATTCTCTTGGTTAAAACTTTGCAAAAGTTTTGCGTCATTGAACTCTTATAATTGTTCTGTGTTGCTTTAAAAGTCAGGTTATAGGTTTCTCAGATAAATGTTTTTTTCTGTGCTCCCTGTTTGGGTTGTTAATGGACATGACGATGAGTACTCCCAAAGTTAGGAAGAAGGTTCCTAGAGCTTCTGTGTCATCTTTATTCCACTTATCCCTGCTTCTGGACTCTCCAAAACCTCTGTTGTTATTCAGATTTCTGCAATCTCAGTCTGAGTTTGTTTTCATTTATTGTTTATTCCCTGTTAAGAAGTTAATGGAAACCTCCGTTTTTATTTCACCATCTAGCTCTCCTTCTTCCAACATGTTTCAATGGCTGAGTGTTTTTTTGAAGTAGATCACTAGGCCTTTCTTTTGTGTTGACTCTGGGAAGACTCAAACTTCTAACCTTTGAGTTAGCATGTTAACTGCTTTGCTTAGGAACATTTCAGTTCTGAAATTAATTCCTGGCTATTAACCATGAATATATTACCAATTTTTCCCTAAACAGTTGTTTCTAATTATACTTTTTTGATCTTGGCGGCTCTCAAATACCTTGAAAACTAAGATCTAAGATCATTTCCATTTTTCACACTTCCAACATTGTTAATACAAACCGAACAAAATTTTGTTCCTTTAGACTTTTTGGTTACTAAGCTCTTGCAGCTTCTTAATAATTGCAAGTTGCTCTTTTTTTCTAGTTTCCTCCACAGCTGGCAGCTTTCCTAGTATTCAAAAAAACAAAACAAAACACTCACCTTGTACCTCATATAGTGGGAAAAAAGAAGTGGCCACCGATGTTGTTTGTCACAGGACATCTGACACGTTTAATTTCATGTGAAAATTGAGTGTCTATGCCAGAAACTTTGTTTTCAATGGCTCCAGGGACACCTGGGTTTTTTGTCTTTATAGCTTTTTCTTGTTCTCTTGCTTTTCCATTTCATTCACAAAGCAGAAGATGGAAAGGAGCCCGTGGTTTCTGCACCTTTTATGTAAACCTTTTGGTGATTAAAACCCCAGGGTGTGGAATTAGTGTAAATGTTAAATAAATGTACCCAACTAACAGTAAAAGCTTTCTCTCTATGCTTTTAAAAAAAATGCATAATACTCTACTGAATAATCTGGAAAACCAAGGCCTTCTGATTATAGCTCAGGTATTGTTTTTCCAAACTTTGCTGCATTAATATCTACACATTATTTTAGAAAAACAGAAGAAATCCCTATTCTTTCTCAGGTCTCAGGAGTTCCAAAAACTTAGCAAACAATAGCTATTAAAATTTGAGTACATATAGACTTCAAAAGTAACCCTAATTTAATTACTTTGAAATATACGTCATTGATTATAGTGAAGACTGGGAGCTGGTTAAGGATGAGTTTAACCAGATTCAATCAGCTGAAGAAAAGAATCAAACATGTCCCTCTGAGACTAGTATCTGTAAAAAGAAATGACTACAATTTGATGTAGACCCATTTCAAAGGCAATGTAGCATCATAAAACACCTTTCTGCACTGGAAAATCTGAATCCATTTGTCTGTCTGGTAAAGTAATCTTTTAGCATATCCTCCCTTTTGGTTCTCATAGGACTATTCTCCATTAACTCTGGAAACCATTGGAACTTTGAGTTAATTCTGACTCAATGACAATAAGTTAGTGATATATTAGGGAACTCTGGTTGTGTTGCTAACCCAAAGGCCATACAACTCTGATAGTTCAAATGCACTAGTAATTATAGAAAGAAAAGCCCAAATTAAAATATTTCCTCTAATGCAATTAACAGCATTGGAAATCTAGTAAAGGGTCACATTATCAGCTTGTTCCAGCTCAATGGGAACAAATTTGAGTTTAGAAAAAAATACTAGCCAATTATCTGGCTGCTAGGCCAGGGACTAGGATACACCAGCTACTCCAAGGAAGAAAAAGGTAGCAGTTATGATTTTTTTTTAAATACTACTTTTTTATAGAGTCTATTTCAACTAATAGTACCCATAGGCATACCAGATTAAAGATTTGGAAATCCTTTAGGGCTGCTCTACTCTTACATGAGCTCAAATTATGTTGATGATAATAATAGATCTTAACTCCTGAAGTTATGACTGAGATTAGGGTGAGGTAAGTGAGATATATGGGACATAAAATTTAAGATATTCAGACTTTGAATGTAGCAAGGGAACATAAAGATCTTCTTAAGTTTTATACTGAGGGTATTTTAGTTGACTCATCATATTCTTAATCTTGAATCATAAAGCAAGAAAAATCTAAATCTTAAAAATGTAAACTTTAATTTGGTATATAAATTAAGCATATCACATCTACTTATCAGAATTTTTCTAGAGTTAAATTTAAACTAAACGTGTCAGACATATTAGTCTAAATTTAATAGCATACATGCTAAATTCATTGTTGATTCAAATATAGTATATGAATTTTGTTGCTAAATTCATTGTTGATTCAAATATAGTCTATGAATTTTGTTATTATCCTAACAAAAGCAAGATAGATCCCTTTTGAAATTATAGTCTTTGTGGAAGGAGTGAAATTATATAGAATAAAAATAATGTTTAATCCTCTTATTGTCTTAACTACAGTACATGTACAATCTTTTGTTACATACAGTTTTATTTATTTGATGACCAATGCTAGGCACCATTCTCAGTTCTGTGTATCTTTGAGTCAGCACCAATCCATAGCTGACCCTCCAGTGGGTTTTCAGATGCAGAAAATCATGTGGAAAGAGATAACCTATTTTTCTCCCCCACAGCAACTGTTGGTGGATTCAAACTGTGTAGCTTTGTATTGTATCTTAATTCCTTATCTCTAAGCCACCACCACACCTTCCTTCTCCTTCATCTAGGGCATACTGAAACTCAAAACTCATAGTCAGAACCAGTTCATACCTAGCTTAGCAGCAGGTTTTCAGAGACTGTAGATCACACAGGAAGCATTTACATATATTTCTTCTGGATGGTGAATTCCAGCCACCAGGGAGGCATTGCCTTTGAGTTAGCAAAGTAATTTTCTAAAGGCTAAGCCATCAGAATTCCATAGGGCATAGAGTTGCTGTTGACTTAGGGGACCTCCATGAAGTTTTCAGAGGCAGTAAATTACGTGAGTGGAGATTGCCCATCTTTCTTCTGAGAAGCACACTGTTTGTCTTTGGGTTGGCAGCCCCTACCACTAAGCCTTACTACTAAGCCACCAGAGTTCTCTAGGGCACAGTAAGTACTACAAAAATATGTGCGTGGGAAATTCCGTGTTGGATATTCTATAACTTAAAGCATTTTAAGAATATTAATTTTTCAATGAATATGTGCATTTTGTGCAGCTTTGATGATTAAAAATACTTTTATCTATTCATCAGTACAGGATCACTACATGCAAGAAGGAGGAGCAGAGGTTAACATATCTTTAATGTTATTGCAGAAAAGGAAAAAAACATATAGCAGTCTATTTTGGATATATATATACTGTACAAGCACAATATTGCTTTGTCTGGTTGGGTACCATGAGAATTCACTTGATGGCAGTGGATGAGATATACGAGGTTCACTGACTAATACTTATAAGGTCCTTCAGGACAAACTTCCTATATTCTGCTTTGCTTACATCACTCAACTCGCTTATCAAAGAACTGTAAATTTATTAATTTTCACTTCCAAAAGTGAGGGATAAAATAACCAATAACGCTATCACTTTGTGAATATTTAATTAAAAATTATATTCTGCATTTCATGTGGTAAATGTCAACTGAACATAATAAGTACGTTCCAATTTCTATTTTAAACTAAATTTCCATCTTTGGGAGTGAGGCTTTCTTATTATACTTCCTTTTGGGTTGCATTTTAAGTTGGGTAAAAATATACGTGGTAGGGTAAATGATACAGCCGTTGCCTTTGAATGTGATGCTTGAACAAAAGCTATGATATTCACAAGATGAAATGGAGCGTGCGTCTTCTTATCTGGCTGTGCAAACTTATGAGCCTGATAACAATGGCAATGAGGCATTTTTTTGCATGAGTGACTCTTTACGGATTCTTCTAATGGAATGGTGGGAGTTCTCCACTTGAGAAGACCAGCATTTTTGTGCTGAATACTGCTCTGTATTTTTTGCTTCTCTCCTAGTCAGAGGTGGACTGAAGCTCTCTTCCACTTCACACAGGCTAGTCCCTGAATCCTGAAACTTTTTGCATTGTTATTTGTCGCAAACACTTGCATACATTCATTTGTACTTTATTTTCATGAATACATTGAACTCATTACATTTTAAAAAGTAAAACAGCACAAGTATATCTCTCTTTAAATGGCAAAATCAGTATATATTTATATCTGGACTTTCTTGCTTTTATTCTTCTCATTATTTTTGAAAAGTGTCTTTCACTTATAACCATTTTTTTCCACTTTGATATATACTTAAGAATTCTGTCAAACTTTTTAAAAAAAAGATGCTTCAAGAATTAAATAAAATCCTTAAATAGATGTACAAATACCAGTATTCTCTGTAGATGTATCGTCCTTGCTTCAACATTCCAAGAAAACAATGCTTTAAAGCCTAGGTATATAAACCAGATGACAGGCTCTTCATTGGGTTTTGTTCAATATTCTTCCTTTTCCAGAAATACCTCCGATTCAGTCACTCTTATATAACAGGTCCTTTTAGATCAAGCACAAAGCATTTTCTCTAGTAATTCTACATGCCACCAAACTGAAAGATATTCTGTATGATGTATGCCTTTCTAAGAAGGTACAAAAATGCTTCCTGTTCTTCCTCACATGTTATGAGATACAAATGCTTTGACACTAAGACAAATTGAGCAATTTGCCTGGTGCTCCCAACTCTAAGGTGCGGGGTTCAAATACAGCAAATCCTTATGGGATAAAGAGGGACAAGATTTCCTTCCATGTGTTTTTTTGCCTTTGAAAACCCACCGGAGGGTTAACTATGAATCAGTTAAGACTTGATGGCACACAATAACAGCAACATTATATATTATCATTATGGTCCTGACTATTATTCATGTCATTTCACTTGGGCAACATTTTCCTCCACTTGCTTTACATAAAAGGAGCATATTAAAATATGGACTATTGAGGTCTTTAAGTTGTACTACCTAAGCATACTTAGTTCTCCACTCACTGGATGAATGGCTTTGGACAATTTCGTTAGCTTCTATGAACATCAGTTTCTTTACAGATAGAATGTAAAAAAAAAAACAGTTGTCATTCAGTTGAGTGCATCTCAGAGTTACTCCATGAACAACATATCTGTGTCCTTTCCTATCCTGTGAAATACTCACCAGCTCTGATACACTTGATCCAGTGCTGCTGTCACCATGTCAATTCATCTCATTAAGAGTCCTTCTCTCTTTTGCTGACCCTCCACCTTTCCAGGCATGATATCCCTCTCCAAGGAATAACCTATCCTAAGAGAATAATTTGATCGATCTATGACTGCAAAAATTGATAAAAATCTTCTATTTCCTTTTCTTTGGCTTTGGTTATTGGTGCATACATTTGAATGATAGTGGTATTCACTGGAATTCCTTGTATGTGTATGGATATTATACTGTCACTCACATTATTGTATTTCAAGACACATCAAGAAATAACTTTTTTAAACTACGAAAGCAGTCCCATTTTTCCTCACCTTTTCATCTCCAGCATAGTAGATCATATGAACGTCTGCTTCAAAAGGTCCCATGCCAGTACATCTCCTCTTGCCTATACCTAGTATATCAATATTTATGCATTCCATTTCTTCCTTAACAATATCTCATTTTCCTACATGCATAGTTCTCACATTCCATGTTCCAACCACTAATGTCTGCTTACAACTGTTCGTCTTCCTTAGTATTTCCATACTTAAAAGTTCCACCTCTGTTGCCCTGCTAGTCTAAATGTGTTCTATTGTACACAGGGTTTTTGAAGACCTGCTATTTCAGAAGTGGATAGCCAATCCCAGGAGGTAGTCATCATAACAAAGCGAGGAAACACTGTATGGTTCAAAATTGGAAAGGGCGTATGCCAGGGATGTGTCCTATCTCCATAGCTTTTCACTCTATATGCAGAACAGATTATCTGGGAGGCTGGACTCTGAGCAGAAATATGGCATCAGGATTTAAGGAAGATTTATCAACAATCTGCGGTATGTAGACGACACAACCCTGCTTGCTGAAACTGAGGAGAACCTAAATTGCTTGCTGCAAAAGGTCAGAAACTGCAGTCTTAAATATGGATTGAGGCTCAATATCAAGAAAACAAAGATTCTCACCCTTGGACCAATTGGCAGCATCAGAATGGATGGTGAAGAGATTGAGATTGTTAACAGCTTTAGTTCCCTTGGCTCCACAATCAACACTCTTGGCACCAGCAGCCAGGAACTTAAAAGACATATTGCGATGGGAAAGTCTGCTGTTAGGGACCTCTCCAAAGTACTGAAGAACAACAATGTCAGTCTGGAGACTAAGGTGCGTCTGATAAAGAATATGGTCTTTGCAATCACTTGCTGTGCATCAGAGAGCTGGACAATGAGAAGGGATGATAGAAGGAGAATTGATGCTTTTGAGCTATGGTGTTGGAGAAGAGTATTACATATACCATGGACTGCTAAGAAAATGAACAAGTTTGTCCTGGAGAGGGTGAAGCAAAGCTGCTCCTTGGAGGCAAGGATTCTGAAGCTTTGTCTGACATATTTTGGGCATGTTGCAAGGAGGGACCGATGCTTGGAGAGGGATGGCACGCTTGGGAGGGTGGAGGAACAGCACAGGAGAGGAAGACCCTCTATGAGATGGATTGATTCAGTGACTAGGGTAATGGGGTATGTATATCAGAGACAATAAGATTGGATATAGTAAGGTTTAGGGCTGTTGTACATAGGGTTACTATGAGTCTCAGGCAACTTAACAGCACATAACAACAACAGAATAATAGTAGATATAAATTATTATGCTTTATGTTTTAGTATGTAAATGAAAATACTGACAGTTATGAAAATCAGACTTACACTAATGTGCAAACATACTTATTTTCTACTTTGCATATGAATTATGTATACTGCACTGAAACAGATGAGGGAGAGAACAGTTTAAAAGCAATATATGATAGGGTATTATGGTTGTTTACCAATGAAGAAATTTTACTTTTCAAGGAGAGGAGCGAACTAGGTGGGAGGGCTGGGCAGGGAGAAAAGTTCAACAATGAATGAATGGAAATCCAAAATATCCGTAAATGTTCATCAAAATTAAAATTAAATTGATCAATCAATCAATCAATCAGCCAGCCAGCCAGCCAGCCAGCCAGCCAGCAAGCGAGCCTGTCTCCTGAGGACTAGGGAGGTGTACATGGAGGGAGACTGATGTCACTATGTGTTTGTTTCTATTCACCCGTTTACTGCCCTACATAGGCTTTTGATCATCCACTTATGGCCCTTTATCCAGACATTGGCCAGAAAAGTGATCCTTGCCCTTCTCCTCTCCTTTCTTTTACCCCTCCCTCCTTCCTTCTCTCTCTTTCCCTCTTCCTTCTCTTTGATTCTTCCTTGCTCCTCTCCTCTCCTTAACTTTCCCATCTGGCTGGAGGACATGAACTTGCAGCCCAGCTTGGGCAAGATCTCCATTCCTAGAGCAATGAAATCACTACCTAACTTGGGACGGACTGGAGAGCATTATACTAAGAGAATTAATGCAGTCCCATAAGGACAAATACCCTACAAGACCATTATTTTAGAATGAGTATGAAGATCAAAGGGGAAAGAGAAGATGGAAGCAAAGGGCTGAGATCAGGTGGGGGTGGGTGGGATGGGGTGGTTAATCATAGGGCCACACAATTTGATGGGTGGAGGGAGGAGTGAGTAAAGGAAAGGGGAAAGAGTCAGTGTGAAAAACAATGTATGTGAACTTTGTAAGTAAACCAGTATAAAATAAAAATTTTATTTAAAAAAATACATTTCTTATTGAAATTTACTTCATATTTCTTTTATCCTTATCTTGAGATTCACTCTATGCTCAGGATGCAAGTAAATGTGTATTTGTGAATTTAAGTATCAAGGGAAATTGTTATTGTTAGGTGTCATTGAGTCGAGAATGACTCATAGTGACCCTGTGAACAGAAGACCTGAACCCTGTTCTATCTTGTGCCATCCTCACACTTCCGGACATGCAACAGCCCATTGCACCTGTCAATATTTGCCTACAATTTTTTTTTAAAAATATAGAAAGCAGATCTCACCTTCTTTTCTTTTTATTTTTTATTATTTTTGTGTGTGTACCGTCAAATCAGATCTGACTGTTACAGGAGAAAATTGCCCCTCCTTCTCCAGCAGAGCATCTGGTGAATTCAAACCGTGCACCTCTGGGATTGCAGTGAAGCTTCTTGCCACTAGGCCACCAGAGCTCCCTACCTTTTCTTTTTATATTTTATAATCATTATTATCTCTTTCTGTCTCAGAATCTCCTGCTCAAATCTTGTAGCTTGTCTAGCTATATCAGAATATCCTTCCTCTTAATAAAAGGCCTTCTCTGAAAAGGAAAATGGTTTAGTGGTAAGGAATTGCACTGCCAACCCAAACGTGTATGATTCAAATCCAGCAGCTGCTCAATGGGAAAAACTTGGACGATCTCTTCCCATGTGATTTATTACCTTTGAATACCTACTGGTGGGTCAGCTATGAGTAGGTTCTGACTTAATAGTGCCCCAAAACAACATTAGATTGGAAGAACTAATTTTGTAATTCATTTTGGGATAAAAAAAAATTTAAAGGGAAAACACAGACACTACAAGTTTTCACCTAGATGAGGAAATAATGATGTTGCTCCAGGCAGAGGGACAGAACAGGAAGAAAGAAAATTCAAAGGACCATTACAGTATACCTCAAGCCTTGCTAGTTAAGTCTAACTATTGTTTTCTTTTCCTTGGGACAGGGTCTAGGATTTTCAAGTTGCTAACTGTGAGAAGTCTTCCACTGCTTCTAATACATTTGTCATGATTATCATAGAACAAAGATATGGGGTCCTTCCTTGAGAGTGAGGAAAAAAGGAAATAAAAAGAAAAAAAAGTGATGCACTGTTGCCAGTTACTTGCAAATTGACTGTGATCAAGTTATTTAAAACCATTTTCTAGCTCAATATTGCCAACTATAAAATTAAGATATCACTAAAAGTATTTACAGAATGTTAGAGCTAAATTAGGAAGAGCAGAGAAAGTGTTAAAACAGTGACTGGGACATTAGCATTATTGTATTATTTATTAGTGTTATTTCTGAGTTTAGCAAAGTCAGGTATCCACTGAATGGTCAGGTTTATTTTCTTTCCCTAACTTCAAGTCTGATTAGTTAGTCCAAGAATTAAGTCAGGCCATCCCAATACTGTCCTGATGTCTGTCCTTCATTTAATTACTTGTCTTGCTGATTCGCCCAATTGATTTCTTGACATCGACTCAGGTATGTCATGCCCTTGGCTCACAGAATCTTCCATTCAAATACCAGGCAATTAAGGCTGGGTTTTCCTGGGCCTTCCATTACTGCTAAGCCTAGATTACCCTGAACTGAGGAAGGAGGGTTGATGCAAATTACAACTGACAAGGTGTACTGAAGTAGACATTTATTGACTACAACTAACCGTGCACATTCATTCACATAATTACCATTCACGACCCCCACACACGAATTGCCAAATCCCACTTATGGGGTTATGAGGGGGAGGGTTTTGTTTTGATGAGGAGCTTCTTTGACTTTTTCCTCTAATTCCATCCTTCCATAAAACTAATGTTAACTCCATATTGACATCCTTCACATTTTCAAACTATAAGATGTATATGACTCAAGATATATCTTTAGATAATTTGAGGCTAATCTAGGTGTCACTCAGCGTAATATCATTTTTCAAGGATTGGACTCTCCTGACAACATGGCCAAAGTATGTAAGACAAAGTTAACATCCTTAACTTTAGTGCGCAATTCTCAGTTTGCAATTCTTCCAAGACAGACTTGATTGTCATTGTTAGTGTTTTGCTGGGTAAGGTGTTAAGGTCAAAGAAAGAGAGGAAGACCTTCACAAGATAGATTGGCATGGTGAAAAAGGGATCAAGTGTGTGAGAGATGGTGAGAGTGGCACAAGGTTCATAGGGTCAATGTAAATTGTAGACAATTTCACCTAACAACAACAACAAACGGTCTCCAGTATGAAAATGCTTACTGTTGGCATTCATACTCAGGAAGGTAAAACTCAAACCTTGCTCTTGTAGGGGTTCTGAAAGTTGAGCGTGGGTATTTTAAAGAGTGTCAGTACTATGCTGGCAAGATTATCATAAACAGTATTAAAGAATTATACCAAGGTGGAAAATTAGCAAGTACAAAGGGATCAAGAAAGGAAAGATAGATGGAAACTAAGCAGGACATTTAGGATAGGATTGTTGTTAGTTTTTAAATTGCCATAGAATAGAGCACCACTCTGTGAACAGCCCTGCCTTTTCCTGAACTATCCTTATCTCTGATACACTTAACCCCATCTCAGAATGGGTCTTCCTCTCTTTCAGTGGCCTTTCCAAGCATGATGTCCCTCTACAAGTAACAGTTTCTCTTAACAATATGTCCAAAATATGTGAGACAAAGCTTTGCCATCCTTGTCTCCAAGGGACAATAAAAACAATTTCAAAGGGGCACGGGGAAGAATCAACTGCCGTTCCCTCAGGTCTGTTGATCCCTGTGGAATGTTTGGCTAGCTTTATCTATAGCAGGAAAAACAAAACAAAACATTTGATAAAGACATTAAATTAATTCATCTAAGTTTCACAAGTTGGTTTCTGTATGATAAAAACCTACTTTGCTATATATATTTTTTTCTATTTTTCCATATAATGAATGAATACATTTCTGAAGGTAAAAACTCTTTCATGGAAACAAGGTAGTGCTTTACTAATGTGATTAACTAATATTATTTTCTTGCTTACAGAACAAACTCATACACATGAAAGAATTTACAAGAGCATAATATTGAGTAGACTTTTCCTAGAATTCCATTATGTTAGAAACATCAAACAATATCTTTGTGCACAGTAAAAAAAATAGGTGTCTTCTCTAGGTAGACCAACCAAGATATGCATCATTTGGAAATAAGAAGGTAGGTTAAATGTGTGTCTACTTATTAACTATTAGTCTCAGCTGACATGCCATACAGAGTTCAAATCACACAAATATGATGGAAGCCCAAGTTAAGTATGGCACTATATAATTTGATGATGGTACTTTCTCAACTGGTTGTTGTCAAATCAGAACTGTCTGATATCTGATCCTCTGGTGGATTTTCAGAAGCAGTTAATAGAATAAGAGATTGTCCATCTTTCTCTTGCACAGAAGTTTGTAGATTTGAAAACTGTGACCTCAGACTGACAGCTTCACTCCTTATCACTGGGGTAAAAAAAAAAAAGCCAGTGAGGCTGTAGGGCTAAGATCTTACAATGTAGCAAATTTCTCACTCCAGGTAAATAGCATTGATTCATGAAATTTGTACATGCCTTGGTGCTTGGCAAGGAAAAGAAAGGGGAGTTGCTTTAACTTACCTTGGAGTTTCAACAGTATGTCCTTGGCTGAATTGAAAGTACATTATATTTGATAAAGTGCAATAAACTGAATACTCTTTTCTGCACATTTTCATGTTCAAACCAGTTGTTTATTCTATCTTTAAAATAGTCAGGTCAGTGTTAATTCTTTCTGAAGTTTTTGTGTTGGTTGTGATTTGTCTTTCAATCTGAGTCCTTACCAGAAGAAGTTAAATCTTAAGCTAACACCTCAGAGTGTGTTCAACTCAGTTTAAGTCCAAGCTCTGGCTTTGCTGCTAACTTAGAGTTGCATTTACCAACATTTACCATTTAGGGGTACATAATTTGTCTTTTTAGACTTCATTTTCCATTAGCCATTTAAGAATGCTGTGAAAAGAATAAAATATCATGCAAATTAGAGACACAGCTGAAATAATAAATTGGGCTCCAACTAATGGCAGGGTTCCATTTTGACAACTGTATTGGACTTGAGGGCACTTAACAACAATGGCAAATATTTGTCATAAATCAGTTCTGACTTATGTTAAGTACCTATTTTTATTTGTTTAAATTATATTGCCTTTTGTTATTAGTATATTTATTATTAAATTTTGTATTTGGTGATTAGATATATTACATATAAGTGTTTATTTTAATATATATGTATCAGATGAGCAAAGATTAAGAAACAAATGATCGTAAATATATTCATTGAATATGTTATAGGAATAAACCTGTAAATTATTTAATCATATTTTTTATTATTCACACTCACATCTTGGACATCTGCTAAGTACTGCAAAATATACTATTTTGGTCTATATAAATATATGAAACTGATTTGATGATGTAATTATTTTTGAAATGAGTTATTAATACATTATGACTATACCAACATTGTTGTTAACTGCCATCAAGTCAAGTACAACTCATAGTAGGCCTGTGAACAACAGATCTGAGGCCGGTCCTAGCATATGTTATCCTCATAGCTCTGATACACTTGAGCTCATTGCAACACTCACTGTGTCAATCCATTTTGTTGATGGTGTTTCTCTATTTGCTAACCTTCCACTTTTCCAAGTATGATTTCCCTAGCAAAATTTCCAAGTATTGTGAAATGAGGCTTCACCATCTTTGCCTTCAAGGACCCTTCTGGCTGCACTTTTTCCAAGGCATACCTGTGTGGATTTTTTAACAGTCCATGGGATATTCTATACTCTTCCCCAATACTACATCTCAAAGGCATCAATTCTTCTATCATCATTATTCATTGTTCAGTTCTTAGATGCATAGCAAATTAAGGAAAAGACCATGGCTGATTCAAGTACCTCACAGTCTTCAAACTAATATTAATGAACTTTGGAGAGGTCCTTGACAGTGGACTTGCCCAGTGCAATATATTTCATGATCTCCTGACTGCTAGTCCCAAGGGTTTAATTGTGAATCCAAAATGAAATATTTGCCAATTTAAATATTTTCTCCATCTATCATGATCTTGCTTATTGTTCTAGTGGTAGGTATTTTGGTCTTCTTGATATTAAGATGTGCTCCTTATTGAAAGCTGTCTTTGGTCTTCTGCAGGGAGCACTTCAAGCCCTCCTCACATTAAGCAAGCAAAATTATGTTAACTGCATCATGAGTCTTCCTTCTATTGTGATACCATATTCTCCATAAAGTCCAGCCTCTCAAATGAATTGCTTAGCAAACAGATTGAGGAGGTAGGAGAATGGATACAATCCTGATATACACCTTCTTCTGATTTTTAGCCATTCAGTGATCCGTTGCTCTGTTCAGACAATAGCACTTGATCTAGGTATAGGTTTTGTATTACTCGAATAACTGTTATGGGATTACCATTCTTAATGTTAGTGATAGTTTGTTATAATCCACATAGTCAAATGCCTTTGCATAATCAATAAAAGACAAATAGACATTCTTCTGACATTCTCTGTTCTCAGTTAGGATCTATTTGACCTCAACAATGATATTCCAAAGATGCCACAGCCTCTTCTACTATTCTAAAATCTTATGTGTTTCTGATCTTTGAAAAAATATGTTTTTATTTTCCACTTTCCCATTACTATACTATGCCTTATAAAGTATTATTTTAGTAGTTCTAAGGGGTTTAAGTCCTAACTTAGTGTCAATGACTATTGTTTTTATTTTAAACTGAATTTGTTAAAATGGTCCACAATTTCTCCAGGTTCCAGGTAGTCTCTATAAACAAAGACATCAAACAATTCTTTGTAAAGCTCTCATTTAATTATATTATTTCCTGGTAAATGTTTTTTTTCTATTTCTCAGTTCATATAATTACAAATGACAGCCAGAGCTCTTTAGGATTTTTCATTTTTGTACTTCTCAACTTTTAAATATGCTGCCCTGTTTTTTTCCAATAGAACAGCAATTCAAAATCCTTACACAAGAAGTTGCTGTTCTTATTTGTGTATTAAGTCATATACCTTATATATATTTTTTAACCTTTGTCATATCTAATCTGACCCATTTCTCAGGATCCAACTCAAAACCAAGATCCTGGTTAAGGTCTTTTGTGCTTCTCCTAGTATTCATTGTCTTCCTCTCTGGAAAACCTTGATAATTGAAATACATCACCTTAGAAACTCATCAGTTTCTGGGACCACACTGCCTATAAGGCAAAGCTGTTGTCAATGCCAAAGTCAAGTCCAGATGGAGGCTTTGGGCATGCTGAGAACTAGTCCTTCATCCAGAGCCCAATGCTTCATTTCTCTAGTGTAACTCCACTCTGAACAGAATAAAGCTCACCAAAAAATGCAAATTTACCACCTGCTAGTCTTATCAGGTTCAAGAGCAAGAGAAAACATAGTGCAGATATGAGGCAACAGAGCTAATGTGGTGATGAAAGAACAACAGATGCTGAACAAGCAATGGTAGCAGAGCTTCAGGAAAACTGCAATTCCTATGTTTCTATATTGACCTGTTTAAAAAAAAACAAAACAAGAACCACCAAAAAAACACAAACTAAAAAACCCAACATATAAAGTTAAGATTCAGGAATATCCACTTTGAGGTTGTAAACCACTTTCTAGAAGACATTTTTGACTCACTCTTACTAGACTTAGAAGCTATTACTTGTAGAGGGACATCATGCTTGGAAAGGCCACTGAAAAAAAGGAAGACCCATAGTGAGATGGGATTTAGTGTATCAGAGATAAGGATGGTTCAGGAAAAGGCAGGGTTGTTCACAGAGTGGTGCTCTACTCTACGGCACTTTAAAAACCAACAACAATCCTATCCTAAATTTCATGCTTTGTTTCCATCTATCTTTCCTTTCTTGATCCCTTTGTACTTAAAACCTATAAAGTTTCAGTTAGCAACAAAGCACATGTTTTAATTCCTTGATGTGGATTTCTTAGCTATGATCTTTGTAACTAACACAAGTGACTGGCTAAGACTACACAATGTTAAATGTTGTCTACTAAAAACAATCTTGATCCTTATAGCTGCTATTTTACATTTGCTTGTAAGCAAAGTACCCCCCCAAGTAGCATTCTTGTTAGAATTACTAAATTCAGAGATGAATAGAAAATTAAGAATAGTGTTCATTTTATGTTCTCCCCTTACAGTAATTTGTATTACCTCAGTGAGATTTACTAGCAAAACGGATTCAAGTCAAACTGGTAAAAAAAAACAAAACCCCAAAAACATTGAGAACTGAAAATGAGCTAAAATATGGTATGCAAAGAATAATAATATGTAGCAACATGTTCAAATTATTCCTATGTTAAGATTTATATAATTTGAAGGTGCAATAATGTGCTTAACAAGGGTTAAGGGTTTTTTAATGTAATTTCTTTATCAACTATAAGGAGGCAGTACTGAAAATTCAGTAATATCATTTTCAGTGATTTTAAAGAGAACAATTTTTAAAACATTCAGGAAGCTATATAAATAACACAAATAAAACTACAGTTATAGATGTGGATAGAAGAGAGAACAGATATTTCAGAAATATACAATCTTATCTCTGCTGTTGTTGTTATGTTTCATCAAGTCACCTGCAACTCATAGCAACATTATGTACAGTTTCTCTGAACCTTGCCCTACCTACTCTGAGACAATATCACTGTCTCTGGGACATCTATCCCCATAATACCAGTTACTGTGTCAGTATGTCTCAGCTAGGGTCTTCCACTTCTTTACTGTCCCTCTAACCTTCCAAGCATGATGTCCTTCTCCAAGGACTTCTGTTGACATGGCTAAAGTATGCAAGATGGAGCTTCAGAATTCTAGCCTTTAAGGAGCAGCGTGGGTTCACTTTCTCCAGGACAAACCTGTTTATCTTGGCAGTCCAAGGCATGTTAAACACTCTTCTTCAGCACCACAACTCAAAGGCATCGATTATTCATCTATCATCCTTGGACATTGTCCAGCTCTTTGCTGCATAACAAGTAAGTAGAGAGACCACGGTTTGGATCAGGTGCACATTAGTTTCCTGACTGACATCATTGCTTTTCAGTAACCTGGAAGAGTCCTTGACAGCAGATTTTCCTGATACAATTCATCTGTTGATTTCCTGACTGCTGATGCCAAGAGTGTTGATTATGGAACTGAGCAAGGTGATATTGATAACAATATCAATTCCTATTCAATCTATCATGGTGATGGCAATTGGCCCAGTGGTGAGAATCTTTGGTTTCTTGATGTTGTGCTTCAGTACATGTTGGAAACTGCAGACATTGACCTCCTGCAGCAAATGCTTGTGGTTCAGTTTTGACAAGCAAGGCTATGTCATCTGCATAACACAGTTTGTTGATTGTTTTCTTCCTGTAGGAAGTAAAGTGTTTTGAAAATTAAGGAGTGTTTCAATAATAGCTCAAACTCTTGCAACTGATGTCCTGGATTCCGTTGTAGCTAGTGATCCCTACTATCCCAAGAAGAAAATAAGAAGTAATAATACTAACATCAAGTCATCATTAATAAATTTGTACTTTTCTTTATGTGTTCTGTTTTTATAGCAAGTTCATTCCAATTCTTATTAAATGAAGTTCACTTTGCTAATTGAAATACTTCTTTTAAAATAAATGATGCCTTTGAATTATGAAGATGGTGAAGACCATGGACTGCCAAAAGAATACACAGGTCTTAGACAAAGTGTAACTAGGGTGCTCCTTCCAGGTATGGATGGTGAAACTTGGTCTCACGTACTTTGGGTATGTTTTCAGGAGACATAAGTCCTTGGAAAAAAGACATTATGTTTGGAAAAGTGGAAGATTAGATAAAGAGAGGAAGACCCTCAATAAGATGGATTGACAGTCATGGCAATGATAGATTTGAACCTGGCAGAGGTTGTAAGGCTGATGTAAGATAGGGTAAAGTTTTGATCTGTTGTTCACAGGGCCACTAGGAGTCATAGCCAACTCAGTTACGCCTAAAACATCAACAACAAGTAAATTAAGAATGTCTTAAGAGACCCTCATTAGACAATGCCAGTTACCCAGTCATAAAGGCTCTACAGAGAATTTGAAAATACTTTCTATAGAAGTGTTCAATAATGATACTTTAGGGTTTTATATCCCTGCCTTAGCTTTAAGAAAAAGAAAAAAAAAAACAAACACCAAATTGCTGTAAATATTTATTAAAACTAGTAAAATAAAATTTTAAAAAACCCAACAAAACCACCAAACACCTCTTTCTAAATTGTATGGTGTTCTGCAGTGCATTATGATATTTGCATCATACTACAATATCTAAGGGAGCTTTAGCGGCCTAGTGATAATAAGATGTGCTGCCAACTCAAAAGCACACAGTTTGAGTCCACCAGCTGCTCCACAGGAGAAGGATGTGTGATTCTAATGTCAGCTATGGGTCAGTTCTGACTCAACAACACACATCAACACAAAACCCATAATATCTACAATGAAAAATATACCATTGACTCAGTAAAACTATCATTTTTTCCCCTCTAAGATGTAAAGGTTTAAATACTTAGACTTCAGCAGATCATAATCTGAATATTTTAATTATTTATTGACTTTTTCTGGAAAAATTAATGGAATAGATATAGTCTTGAGTACTCTATGCAGATTGTATTGGCTTGTAGAGTTTTTATTTTTTGTGTTTTATTTCTTTTAAATTTCTGCCTATATATTTAAATAGATTTCACATTGACGCTGGCTTCAAAGAAATTTTCAGGATAAAATGCATCCAGTGATTTCATTCCTATTAAAAAAGGGATCTTGGATTAGGATGTGCAGGGGATTAATCATGTGTTGTACAATTTGATGGAGGGGGGTGAGGAAAATCAGAAGAATCTGGTCTTGAAAACAATGTATAATAAAACAAAAGGGAGGGGAGACCTTATTAATGTCCACTTCAGATTAACATCTTTTATAAGTAGACATAGTACAGGGCCTTTTTCTGAAACTTTAGATCTTGAAGGTTTACAAAGTTTATTTTAAATAAGTATAGCATGATCATATCCTGCTGTAAGAATGCTTTATAGGATAAACCATGATGCTCCTTGGAGGCAAGGATTCTGAGGCTTCATCTGACATACTTTGGTCATGTTGTAAGGAGAGACCAGTCCTTGGAGAAGGACATCATGCTTGGGAGGGTGGAGGGCAGGTTCAGGAGGGGAAAGCCCTCTGGGAGGTGGATTGATTCAGTGACTGGGCATTCGGGATGAGTGTGTGGAGACAATGAGATTGGCGCAGGACAGAGCAGAGTTTAGAGCTGTTGTACATAGGGTCACTATGAGTTTAAAGCAAATTTCCAACTCATAATGATATTGTGTGGAACAGAAATATTGTTTGTTTGTATGCTATCCTCACAATCCTTATTGTTTGAGTCCATTGTTGCAGTTATAATGTCATTCCATCTCATCAAAGATCTTCTTCATTTGTTTTTTTTTCCACTGACCCTCAATTTTAACAAAATTGATGTATTTCTCCAGAGAGTTGTCTCTCCCGATAACATATCGTAGATATGTGAGACACAATCTTACCATGTTAATTTAAAAAGAATATTTAAAATCTATTTCTTCCATGCAATTTATTTTTACTTTTGGAAATCTATGGTATAGCCTACGTTCAATAATACCGCAATGCAAGTGAATCAGTTCTTTGGTCTTTCGTATTCATTATTCAACTTTCACATCCACATGAGGTGTTTGATAAGAACATGACTTTGGTCAGAATATTTTTAGTAGGCAAAATGTCACCTTAGTTTTAACATTTATCTTTTTTTTTCCCTTTCTTTTCTTTTTCAGTAGAGCAACTCAGTGTAATGTGTCATTTGATTTTCTGCTTTACTGAACGGGGGTTTTGTTGTTGTTGTTTTTAAATAAAATTTTTATTTTATACTGGTTTATTTACAAAGTTTATATACATTCTTTTATGCGCTGGATATTTCCCATTTCCATTATTCACCCATCCCTCCACCTATCAAATTATGTGACTCTATGATTACTCCCCACCCCCATCCTTACCACTCTGCTTCCACCCTCCTCACCTTAGATCCTCATATACATTTTACTTACTAGTTATCTATTTCTACAAAAATGGCCCTATACAGTATTTGTCCTTATGTGACTGAGTTCACTTAGCATCATGCCCTCCAGTAGCTCCAAAGTGAGATAATTTTCCAAATCATTACTCTTACATCCTGTGTAGTATCCTATCATGTGAATATACCACAATTTCTCTATCCATTCAATTTTGGTTGGACATTTGGGCTGTTTCCATGTTCTTGTGATGGTAAATAATGCTGCTATGCTTTACTGGGTTTTGATTGTGGACTAAAGTAAAACAAAATCCCTTAGAAATTCAATCTTTTCTCTTCTTAGCACAATGTTGTTTCTTGGTCTGGTTTTTAGGATTTATATTTCCTTTATGCTAAAGTGCTCAGCAGAAAGCGGTATTATCTCCTCTTATATGATTTATAGCCTTGACAACTGGGGAAGAGTCAGCTATGGGCGGATTCTGACTCTTTTATGTTACAGTAGAATCCATATTGAAGCATTACATATTAATCTTCATCTGTAAGCAGTTCAAATCCTCTTTCAGTAATAATGATTGTAATATCTATATTTTGAGCCTTCTTTCCATTTTGATACTGTATTTTTAAAAGTATGTATTCCATATTTCCTTTTCTTTGAAAATATTATCCATGATTTTTTATTAGCAACATACGTGAATATATTTGCACAGTCAAGAAAATGCATGCAAATTTTTTATTCTCTTCTTTAAGCATGGAAAATAAATTACTGATAATGTAATGGATAACAGTATAACCTTATCTGATCTAGTGCCAGAAGATAAGCCCATCAAGTTGGAAGGCACTCAACATAATACTATGAAAGGACTGCCTCCTCAAAAATTGAGTCAACTTTAATAAAGTAGGTAGTATAAAGCTTTCCGAGCCTTCATTCACTGATGTAGTACAAGATATAGAAAACAAACATCTACCCAGGAGAAAAAACAAAAATAATAAAAAAGGCATAAACATATAAGAAATAGCTAAAAATACTCAATAATTAGAAAAAAATGTATAAAGTATGAATTAAGGAATATTGGAAGTTACAAAAAATGTCCAGGAATGCTTGAAGATATATATACTAGACATTAGTAGGCTGGAGTAGAGTGGTATCTGCTATTTTTAATCATATAAATATATTTTTTTTACTGTACACTAAGTGGCAAATTCAATAATTATAATTTTACAGTCATCCTCAAATAGATGTTTCCAATATCTATCCCAAAATCCAGCACTCTCAAAAATATGATAACCTACGGAAGAAGGGAATCCAGTTAATAACAACTACGATTTAAATTTACAAACTAACTATTAATACCAAAGATGGATAAAATGAAAATACTTTCCAAATAATGCAGTCTATAATTGATCCAATAAGTAATCAAAGTATACTGTTAATTGCAAGTCATTGACATTCCAAAGTTGAAAAGAAAACAAACAAACAAATAAACAAACAAAAAAAGACGAGGAGCTGGGAAAAACAGCTCTACTGATGGAAATGACACAAATAATCTCATGACAGAATTTCACAAGACTACTGTTAGTTCAGTGAATACCAACATCATTTAAATATATGTAGCAATAGCCAGGGCCAAAGAGGAGGAAATAGAAGATTTCTATTAACTTTTGAAGTCACAAATCAATCTAACATGCAATAAAGATAAATTAATAATAATGGGTGACTGGAATGCAAAAGTTGGGAATAGAGAAGGATCAGTAGTTAAAAAACATGGGCTTGGTGACGGAAATGAAGCTGGAGATAGAATGATAAAATTTTGCACAATCAACAACTTATTCATTCCAAATACGTCTTAGGAGAAACACCAACACAGGCTATACACATGAATTTCACGTCTGTGGAAAGAATCTCTGGAGAAGCTCAAGATCAGCTGTGAAAACTAGGCCAGGTGTCGACTGTGGAATAGAGCACCAACCTCGCATATGCAAGTTCAAACTAAAGCTGAGGAAAACTAAATCAAGGCCACAGGAAACAAAATTTGATTGAATCTCTCCCACCTGAATTTCAAACCATCTCAGGAACAGGTTTGAGGCCTTGGATATTAATGAGCGAAGACCAGATGAGCTGTGGGCTGATATCAAGAATATTATACAGAAAGAATGCAAAAGGTCATTACAAAGGCAGAGGAGTAAGAAAAGACCAAGATGGATGTCAGAAGAAACTCTAAATATTGCACTGGAGTGCCGAGAAACCAAAGCAAAGGAAAGAAAACAAGATAATAAGGAGTTGAACAGAAAATTCCAGAGGGCAGAGGGGGAAGACAAAGTAAAATATTTAAAGGAAATGTACAAGGAGCTGGACTCAAAAAATCCGAAGGGCTGAACTTGTTCAGCATTTCTTAAGCTAGACGAACTGAAGAACAAATTCAAACCTCGAGTTTCAACACTTACAGATTCTTTGGGTAGAATATTAAATTATCGAGAAAGCAGAAGATGGAAAGAGTCATTGTACCAAAATAAATTGGTGGACACAGAAGACTTTCATGAAACAACATATAAGCAAGAGTCTGTGGTGATGAAGGAGGAAGTTCAAGCTGCTCTAAAAGAATTGGGAAAAAACAAGGCCCCAGGAATTGATGGCATACTGATTGACATATTTTAACAAACAGATGTGGCTCTGGATGCTGGATGTGCTCACCAAGTTGTGCCAGGAAATCTGGAGGACAACCACCTGGCCAACTGACTGGAAGAGATCTATATTTGTTCCCATTCCAAAGAAAAGTGATCTGACAGGGTGTGGAAATTATGCAACAGTATCATTGATACCACATGCAAGCAAGATTCTGGTGGAGATCATCCAAAAACGACTACAACAACACATCAACAAAGAACTGCCTGAAGTGCAAGGAGGATTTAGAAGAGGCTGTGGCACTAGGAATATCATAGCTAATGTCAGATGGGTCTTGGCCGTAAATAGAGAGTACCAGAGGAATGTCTGTGTTTCATTGACTATAAAAAGGCATTTGACTATGTGGATCACAACAAACTGTGGCTAACTCTGAGAAGAATGAGAATCCCAGAACACTTGATTGTACTTATGCGAAGCCTATACTTGGACCAGGAGGTAGTCGTCAGAATAGAGCAAGGAAAGACTGCATGGTGTGTCCTGTCTCCACATCTTTTCAATCTCTATGCAGAACAGATTATTTGGGAGGATGGGCTCTATGAGAAGAAGTATGGGATCAGGATTGGAGGTAGACTCATTAATAATCTGTGTTATGCAGATGACACAACCCTCCATGCTGAAACTGAGAAGGATCTGAAGATTTTGCTGCAAAATATCAAGGACTGCAGCCTTCAATATGGATAGAAGCTCAACATCAAGAAAACAAATGCTCACCACTGGACCAATTGGCACCATCGTGATAGTTGAAAGAAGAGATTGAGATTGTTAACAGCTTCAGTTTGCTTGGATCTATAATCAGCAATTTTTGTACCTGCAGCCAGGAAATTAAAAGTTGAATTACATTGGAAAAGTCTGCTGTTAGAGACCTCTCCAAAGTACTGAAGAGCAACAATGTCAATCGGGTAATGTGTGCCTGATAGAGGCCATGGTCTTTCCAATTGCTTGCTATGCTTCAGAGAGCTGGACAATGACTAAGGATGATAGAAGGAGAGCTGATGCCTTTGAGCTTTTGTGCTGGAGAAGAATATACCATGGACTGCTAGGAGACAAACAAGTTCGTCCTGGAGAGGGTGAAGCCACTCTGCTCCTTAGAGGCAAGGATTCTGAAGTTTCATCTGACACACGTTGCAAGGCAGGATCAGTCCTTGGAGAGGACGTCATGCTTGGGAGGGTTAAGGGTCAACACAGGAGAGAAAGACCCTCAATGAGATGAACTGACCCAGTCACTGGGGTATGGAGATAGGCATGTTGGAGACAATAAGTTTGGCAAGGGAAAGAGCAAGGTTTAGGGCTGTTGTACATAGAGTCGCTATGAGTCACAGATGACTCGATGGCACATAACAACAACGTTTTATTTATTGCAAATAACTTTTTTCCCTACAACATAAGTGGCAACTATAAAAATAGCTTTTCCAAATGGAATGCTCAATAATTAAGTCAAACATATCAGTGTAAATGCATAGAGGAGTGGTTTAATATTAACAGAGAAAAACTAATAACTCATTGGGAATCGAATTCAAGTTACGTATGAAAAAAGAAAAGCATGCTCAGAAGAACCAATATGCACATTTGAGTCTATCTCACATGAATTTAGAGATCATTTCAAAGGTACATTTGAGTCATTAAATACTGAGTGATTACCAAGTTCTAGATGAGTGGTAGAATAATATTAAAGACATCATACATAAAGAAAGCAAAAGTCCCTTGAAAAGATAGAAAGTTTTTTAAAAAGTATATAATAGGAATGTAAAAATGGACTCTGAAAGTTACGTCCAAAACAGAATAAAGTGAATGAATGAAATGGTGGAATAAAAGAACTGGACAAGATTTCTGACAGTCTCTAGAACATAAGGTAAAGTTTAATAATGAAATCCAGAAAGATTAGGAGTTCAAAACCAAAAAGAAAGAACATGCATGGCATTTTTCAAGCTGGGAAAAACAACAACAACAATAACAAGATAAACAAAACCCACGCCTCTCATTCCAATATTAAACAATTCTATGGCCAAGAAGTTCAAGCTGCATTGAAGAAAACAGCAAAAAATAAGGCCCCAGGAATAGATGGTGTACCAATTGACATATTTCAGATAACAGATGTTGCCCTGGACGTGCTCACCAAGTTGTGCCAAGAAATCTGGAGAACAACCATCTGGCCAACTGACTGGAAGAGATCTGTATTTGTTCCCATTCCAAAGAAGGGTGACCCAACAGAGTGTGGAAACTAGAAAAATCTCATTGATTTCACATGCAAACAAGATTCTACTGAAGATTATCCAAAAATGACCGGAACAACACCTCAGCAGAGAACTGCCAGAAGTCCAGGCTGGCTTTAGAAGGGGTCGTGATACTAGGGATATTGTAGCTGATGTTAGATGGATCGTCGCTGAAAGCAGGGAGTACCAGAGGAATATCTATCTGTGTTTTATTGACTATGCAAAGGCATTTGACTGTGTGGATTATAACAAACTGTGGCTGACTCTGAGAAGAATGGGAATACCAGAACACTTGATTGTGCTAATGAGAAACCTATACTTGAACTAAGAGGCAGTCGTCAGAACAGAGCAAGGAAACACTGCATGGTTCAAAATTGGGAAGGGCGTACCCCAGGGATGTGTCCTGTCGCCATACCTTTTCAACTTGTATGCAGAACAGATTATCTGGGAGGCTGGGCTCTATGAGGAGAAATGTGTGGTCAAGATTGGTGGAAAATCTATCAACAATCTACGTTATGCAGATGATACAACCCTGCTTGCTGAAACTGAGGAGACACCATCATTGTGTCTAAGGAACATTTTGGTTGCACTCCCTCCAATACAGAAATATTTATTCTTTTGACTCTTTGTCAAAAAATTAATACATTTCACCAACAGTTTGAGTGGCCTGTAATAAATTTGGATCTATGTTGGTGGCTTAGTGATAGCAAGTTGCACTGCCAACCTAAACACTTACAGTTCAAATCCTTCAGATGCTCCATGACAGAAAGATGAGCAATCACTTCTCCTGTGAGTTGTTGTTGTTGTTAGATGTCATTTAGTTGAGTATGAGTCATAACAACTTCATGAACAACCATTCTGAAACCTGCCCTATTAGATGTCATCTTCATCTCTGAGACAAAAACTCTGAAAATGCACTGGAGTGTCAGCTATCACTCAATTCTGACTGTGTAGCCCATAACATCACAATGCTATTATAAAATTGGTTAATTGATTTATATCCTTCCTTTCTGCTTTCTCTAGGTGCTTGCAGTTTTAGGTAGACATTTAGATGCTTAACCATCATTCCTGATTATATAATAAAACCTTAAACCCTAAAATACATCGTGTCCTACACCATACCTCTATGTTTTCTCATAGATGTCCTCTGTTTAGTCTCTCTCTGCTCTATCATTCTCACTTTCACACTTTACACAAAAAAGGGTATATTTTGTTATTGCTATTGCTGAAAAAAAAGAACAAAAAAAAGACATTACCTTCAAACTGAATTTTTCAATATATTTGAGCTAAGATAGTTTTTATTATTAAAACTATCTTTTTCTTTTACAGGGTACTCTATTCAGCATGTTTATATCTATGAACTTATTTGACAACTGATCCCAAAATATTTCTGTAGCTGTTTAATAAAAAAGGTCTTATTTTACTGCCTGTGAATCTAGACTTCACAAAAAATTATATGTAATTCTCAGATTACTTTAATTATGAGCTATTTCAAACAAGATGGATTTCATATCTGGGAAGAATAGCATATGTATTGGTAAGTTATTCCTTTTTTTATTCACAATCATTGTTGAAATACAGTTAATATGTGCATATCCATATTTCTTTCTCTACATCTTCTATCTAACATCTATTTAAAAGGTGAGCTGGTAGAGAGTGAGTGGACTATGTAATGGCCTGCTAATTGAAAAGTCAGTAGTTTGAAGCCAACTCTTGAAAGAAAGATGAAGTAATCTGATTTCATATAGATTTACAACATTAGAAACAATACGGGGCATTACTACACTGTCCTATAGGGCAAAGATGAGTTAGAGTCTACTTGACAGAAATGATTCTGATTTTGCCTATCATCTATTTATTTCTGTGTCAGTTTATCTAACTATTTACACATAAAAATATAAACTATTTAAACAAAAAAGCTATCAATCATAAATGTAGAGCTAAAAGAACATACCTTTGAAAGCTCTACCTAGATGGTTGTTGTTGTTAGGGGCCATCAAGGTGCCTGTGACTCATAACAACCCTATGTACAATAGTTGTGAACCCTCGCCTATCTATCTTCAGCCAGTTTCACTGTCTCTGACACACCTATGCCCATTGCCCTAGTTATTGTGTCAATCCATCACATTCCTCATTTACTGTGCTGTCTCTCCACCTTTTTGAGCATGCTGTCTTCTGCAAGGACTAGACCCTCCTGGCAGCATGTTCATAGAACGTGAGATGGAGCTTCAAAATCCTTGCCTTAAGTCTTAACTGAGTCAATGACCCACCATAACTACAGCCCTCTCTAAAGCTAAGCATAATTTTAACATATCCTCATCATTTTCATTTAAGGAGGTTGTTAAGATGCATAGAAATGGAGCTTTACATCTCAAAACTATCTTTTGCTCTAAATGTTCTCTGTAAAACCCATCCATGTTATTAGATGTAGCAGTTTATTCTCATAGTAGCACAGTTTTCAACTTTGTGAATCTACCACATTTTATGATGAAAATGTGGGGGTTTTGTGTATTTAATGATTAAGAGGGATATATCTAGTGTGTTCAGAAATATATATATATATATGTATGTTCTTGTTATGTGCCGTCGAGTCGTTTCCGACTCATAGCGACCCTATGCACAACAGCCCTAAACCCTGCTCTATCCTGCGCCAAACGCACCGCCTCTAACACACCCATCCC
>NW_006399759.1:13559879-13563617 GCF_000299155.1 Elephantulus edwardii
TTATGCAATATCTTATAAATAATATCAAAACATACTGATTATAAAATAACGGATCAACATAGAAAAATGTGTTTCAGTGAGGTGGATTGAAACATCATACACTGCAACAATGTGATCAAAATATAACAGTGATAGTGAAGATAACACAGGACCAGCTTTGTTCTTTTGTCAATAAAGTCAATGTTAGAGCTGACTGGATGTCATCTAGCAACATAACATTTACAAAAGTAATCTAAAATGATATTTCATCTATTCTTGCTGCATATGTTATTGTACAACTTGGTATATTAAGATTTTTTAAATTGGTAGATACTATTATATTTTAAATGATACTGGGAAGGATGGAAGATCAGTGAAGGAGAGAAAGACCGTCAACCAGGTGTATTGATATAGTGATTGCTATAATGGACTCTTGTCTGTCAGGAAGTGTGATGGTAGACCATAAGAACTGAGTTCAGATCTTTTGTTCACTGGGTTGTTATGAGTCATACTTGACTTGAAGTCACCATGAACAATATTATTTCTACTTTAGGTATATATTCAGAAGAGACCAGTCCTTGTAGACAGATAACAGGCTGGGAAAGTTAGAGCATCAGAAAAAGAAAGTGACTGATTGACACAGTTACTACCACAGCAGGAAGGACAAAGATAGTGAAAATGGCACAGGATTGGCAATATTCAGAGCTTTTGTTCATAGTCTTGCAATGAGTCTTAGTTGCTATGACTCATTAGAATTGCACCTAAAAACACTAACAATGATTTATATACATTAGGAGGAACCTTCCAAAAACAAAACCAAAAGCCAAACAAGCAAAAAACAAGACAAACAAAAACTTCTTGTACTGTGACCATTGAGTGTGTTCTGACTTCTAGCAACTATTGTTGTTGTTGTTATTGTTAATTTGCCTTTGAGTCACCTGTGATTCATAACAATTCTATGTACAACAGCTCTAAACTCTGCTCTATCCTGTGATAATGTTATTGTCTCTGAGCCACCTACTCCATTACCCCAGCCACTGAATCAATCCATCTCATCGAAGGTCTTCCTTTTATTATAACTGTAAAACTATTGTCATACAAATAATATCTAATAATATACAAACAATGCATAATTATATATTCCTTTTAAGCAATTCTTTCCCTCATCAGTTTCAATGCAATATACACTATTTATCCCCTCTTTTCTTAGTTTCCCACCAAACCCACTATCAGCCTTGTTTTATAACAGGGGCATTATGAAATATTTGTCCTTTTGTGAGATATTTTAGTCAGCATAATATCTTTCAGGGTTACCCATTTTGTGTAATGTTTCATGAGTTCCTTGTTTTTCAGTGCTGTATAGTATTCCATTTTGTGAATATACCACAGCTTCTTTATCCATTCATTTGTTACTGGTTTCTTGGGTTGTTTCCACCTCTTTACTACTGTGAACAACACAACAGTAAACATCGGTGTACATATATCTGCTTGGTTAGCAGTTCTGATTTTTTTAGATTATATTTCCAGTAGTGGAATTGCTGGATCAAATGATATTTTTATTTCTAATTTTGAGAAAGCGCTATACTGCTTTCTCCAGTGGTTTCACCATTTGACACTCCCACCAACAGTAAATAAGGATTCCAGTTCATCCACAATCTTACCAGCATCTGTTGTTTGCTGCTCTGTTTTGCTATTGTGACTGGGGTGAGATGATATGTCATCGTTGTTTTTACTTGCATCTCTTTTAGAGCTAGGAATTTTTAATAATTCTTCATGCGTTTGTTTACCATCTGAATGTCATCTTTGGTGAAGTGTTTGTTCATATCTTGTATCTATTTTGCAACTGGGTTGTTTACCTTTATCTTCTTGTGGTGCTTGAGAATACTATAATTTTTAGATATATGTCCCTTATCATTCATGTCATTGTTAAATACTTCTTCCCCGCCTGTGGCTTTTCTTTTTATCCTGTTGGAGAAGTTTTTTGTTGTGTATAGATATTTGATTCTTACAAGGTCTCATTCATCTATTTTATCCTCTCCTGGTTGTAGGTTTTTCAGGATGCTTGGAAAACTGTTCAAGCTGTGTATTAGGATTTCTAGAATTCTTCCAAACTTTTCTCTGATGAAGTTTGTAGTCCTTGGTTTTAGTCCTAGGTCCTTGAGATGCACCTTGAGTTGTTTTTTGTGTACAGAGTGAGGTGTGGGTCTTGCTTGAGTTTTCTGCCAACGGTTTTCCAATTTTGCCAACACCGTTTGTTAAAAAAGCTGTCATTCCACACTTAACTGATTTCATATCCTTATTTAAAAAATCATTTGACCTCAGGTAGATGGGCTCAGTTTTGGGTTCTCAATTCTATGTCATTGATCTATGTGTGTGTCATTATACCAGTACCACACTTTCTTGACTATAACGGCAGTGTAGTGAGATGCCTCCTATCTTGTATCTTGTCTTAAGGAGTGCTTTGCTTTTCCAGTGTCTCTTTCCATTCCAGATTAATTGTAGATTGCCTTTGATAGAATTGTCATTTTGAAAATATTGATTCTTCCTATCCAAGAGCAAGGTATATTCTTCCATTTATCCAGGTCTCTTTTTGTCTCTTGTATTAATGTTTTATCATTTTTGTCCCCTAATAGGCCATTTATTTTTCTAGTTAGATTTACTTTCAAGTATTTAATCTTGTGATTAGATATTGTAATGAGTATTGTTGTTCTTAGCTCCAATTCTGTATTCTCTTTGTCACTGTAGGGGAATCCAATTGATTTTTGTATGTTGCTACTTTGCAGAATTAGGCAATGATTTCCAGTAGCTTTCTTACTAAATCTTCAGGGTTTTCAAAGTATGCTAACATATCATCTACATATAGAAATAATTTTACCCTCTTTTGCAAATTTGGATACCTCTTATTTCCTTCTTTTGTCTTATTGCTATCACTAATATTTTCAATACAATATTATAAGTAGGAGAGGTGACAGTGGGCATCCCTGCCTAGTTCCTTTTCTCAGAGGAAAGGCCTTTAATCTCTCTTCATTGACTGTTGGCTCTTGGGTTTACATATACACTTTTTACTATGTTGAGGAAATTCCCCTTTATTCCTATTTTGTTGAGTGTTTTAATCAGGAAAGAGTGTTGGATTTTGTCAAAGGCGCCTTCTGCCTTAATTGATAGGTTCATATAGTTTTTGTTCTTTGCTTTGTTAATATGATGAATTACACTGATGTTTTTCTTTGTTGAACCACACTTGCATACCTGTAATGAATCCCTTTGACCATGGCGAATTTTTTAATGCATTGTTGGATTCTATTGGCCAGGTAATTATTGAAGATTTTTGCATCTATATTCATGAGAGATATTGACCTATAGTTTTCTAATTTGGTGGTATCTTTACCTGGCTTTTGTATCAAGGATATGTTTGTTTCATAGAATGAATCTGGGATAATTTCACTTTTTTCTATTTTCTGAAATACTTTATGTAGAATTGGTGACAATTATTCTTCTTGAGCATTTGATAAAATTCACTTCTAAAACCATCTAGTCCAGGGACATTTTGTTGTTGTTGGAAGTTGTTTATTAGCTTTTCAATTTCTTCTTTTGTAATGCATCTGTTCAGGTTTTCAATTTCAGACTGTCAGTTTAGGTAGGTTGTGAGGTCCAAGTATTTGTCCATTTACTATAGGTTTTTGTATTTGCTTGAATATACTTTTTCATAAGTATACTGAGGAGGACCTGAAGCTCTTGCTGCAGAGGGTCAAGGACTGCAGC
>NW_006399759.1:13564102-13579571 GCF_000299155.1 Elephantulus edwardii
GTAAGGAGGGACCGGTCCTTGGAGAGGGACATCATGCTTGGTAGGGTGGAGGGACAGCACAGGATGGAAAGGCCCTCTATGAGGTGGATTGATTCAGTGACTGGGGTAATCGGGATGGATATATCGGAGACAGTGCAATTGGCAGAGGACAGAGCAGAGTTTAGGGCTGTTATACATTGGGTTGTTATGAGTCGTGACTCAATGGCACGTAACGACAGCAACACAATATTTTTTCATAATATTTTATTGTTAACCTTTTTATTTTAGTTGGTTTGTTGTGACATTGCCCATTTTATGTTATCTGGATTTTTTTGTGTCTTTTCCTTTCTTTTTCTTTGTTAGTTTTGCTAGTGATTGGTTGATTTTATTGCCCTTTAAAAAGAATCAAATCCTCATTTTGTTGATGGTTTCAATTGTTTTTCTCTATTCTATTTATTTCTGCCCTTATTTTTATAATTTCAGTTATCTTTGAGAGTGTTGTGGGGGTTTTTTTGCTGCTCTTTTTCAATTTATTTGAGATATTGTGTAGAGAGTCAATTATCCTTTTCTTACCTTTTCATATGTTTGCTTATTGCTATAAATTGACCTCTGATTACTGCTTTGGCTGTTTTCCAGAAGCTTTGGTAAATTGCCCCCCGCCCCCAGTGGCATTGTTTTTCAAGAAACTTTGTAATTTCATTTTTTATTTCTTCTAGTACACCCATTTATTTTCAAGCAAGTGTTGTTCAGCTTCCAAATGTATGGGTTTTTTTCTCCTTTATCCTCTTGTTATTAATTTCTAATTTTGTGGCACTGTGGTCTGATAAGATGCTTTGCATTTTTTCAATATTTTTAAAAATGTATTGATGCTTGCTTTATGATCTAAAATGTGATCTATTCTTGAGAACGTTTCATGCATATTGGAGAAGAAGTTAAACTGTGCTTTTTAGGGGTGCATTAGCCAGTATGTATCTATGAGATCAAGTTGGTTTATTGTGTGGTTTAATTCTTCACCATCTTTGTTGAGTTTCTTTCTGGTAATTCTCTCTTTTGTTTAAAGTGGCATATTGAATCCTCCAGCTACTTTAGCTGTAATTTTGTTTCCTATTTCAGTTTTGTTAATATTCGATTTGTTTTGTATACATTGCAGCTCTATCATTTAGTACATATATATTCATTATTGCTATGTCCTCTTGTTCTATTGAACATTTAAGCATTATGTAGTGATTTTCTTTGTCCTTTATGATGGCTTTTGCATTGAAATCTAGTTTATCAGAGATTAATATGACAACTCTTGCTTTTTTCTTGTTGCCATTTCCTTGGTATATTTTTTCATTCTTTTAGTTTTAGTCTGTCTTTATCTTCACTTTTCAGGTATGTCTCTTGTAGATAGCATATTGATGAGTTTTATTGTTTTTATCCAATCTGCTACTCTTTTTCTCTTTAGTGGTACATTTAAACCATTCTCATTCAGTGTGATTATTGAGAAGCAAAGTTTTATTGCTATCATTTTGTTGAGTTCTTTTTGATGTTGTTGCTAGTTACTTTGGTCCATCCTGCTTTTCAGCGACACCTCTGTAAGGTGGATGTCTCTCAGTGTTTCCTGCAATGCTGGTCTTGCTTTTACAAGCTCCCCTAGGTTCTTCTTCTCTGAGAACACTTTGATAGCTTCTTCATATTTGATGTATAACTTTGCTGATTATAGTATTCTTGGTTGACAGTTGTGTTCTTTGAGCATTCAATATATGTCATTCTGCTCTCTTCTTGCTCACATGGTTTCTGCTAAGAAAGCAGCTCTTAATCTTATTTGTTCTTCTTTATAGGTTATTATTTGTTTTTCCCTAGCTGCTTTCAGAATTTTCTACTTATCTTTGGTCCTGGAAAATTTGACTATGCTATGCCTCAGTGTTTTCCTTTTGGTGTCTGTTCAATATGGTGTTCACTCACTTTCATGAATACATATTCTTTAATTCTTCATTAAGCCATGAATGTTTTATTCTAGTAATTCCTCCACAACTTTTCTTGGTGTCTTTACTTGTTTCTTCCTGCTCTGAGATTTCCATCATGTGCATATTATTCCTCTTGATGGTGTCCCACATTATTTTTAGGCTTTCTTCTTTTTCCTTCCTTTTATATTCTGACTTTTGTTCTATCAGATCAGGGATGACAATTATATCTTGCTTTTCAGTGGTTCTGTGTTTCATCTCTTCAACTTTGTTCATATGTCCCTCCAACATGTTGACAGCATCTGAAAAATTGGTCGATCCTCATGTTTTGGATTGTGGTTTGGCATGGCTGAGTGCCTCCAGTTGGGGGTCGTGGGGAAAGGCACCAGGCAGCAGTGCCTTGGTCTAGTGCTCCAGTCAAGATATCAGTAAAATACACTTTAACGATTTAGACCCTCCCAGAAGAGCTGAGGGTGAGCATTAACATTACTGGTAAGTATATTAATTTTCTCCTGGACACAGAGCCTACTAATTGGTCCTAAAAGCCGAACTCTTCTCACTATTTATTAGTTGTTGGAATGGACGGAAAACCTCATAAGCAGTTCCTTACTTTACCTCTACCTCACATTCGAACTTCCGAGTTATAAAACAACCCAGTGGTAGGTGGAATTTCCTCCAGGACTTAAGAACCATAAATGAAATAGCTGAGCCTCTACATCTTATGTTTCCTAACCTCTACACTATAATAGACAAAGTGCAGTCTATAGGCCTTTTAGTCTATGTGTTTCCTACTGCCAAAGGGGCCCTTTAGAGTAGTGAGAGAAGATTGTCACCCTGAAACCTACAGCGTCCCTTTTCAGCAGGAAGTAGCTAAGTGAATACGCCATCCCCTTTTCCTTATGAATCAGGGTGAAGTCTCTCTCAGGGAGGAAAGATAGCGAATGGCAAAGGACACACTGACAAAGGAGATTAATCAGAACTGGCTTCGACAAGCACTGTGGCAATTGGACAATTAAAACAGACATTCGGGGGGGGGGGGAGAAGAATGAACTGGGGAGGAGGGTAGAGAAAACAGTGCAACAATGAATGAATGAAAACTCAAAATCTCTGTAAATATTCACTAAAACTAATAAAATTTAATAATAATTTTTAAAAAGAGAGAAAAATAGATATCAGTAAAACACACAGTACGAAATTTTAAGGCAGATATCTAGTTAATTGACTGGATAAATGGTGATAAAGTGACCCAGAAGGAGATGTGTGGAGAAGGTGACCTGACTTTGTGGTGTGGATCATAACAAACTGTGGTTGCCTCTGAGAAGAATGGGAATCCTAGAACACTTGATCATGCTAATGTGAAACCTATACTTGGACCAAGAGGCAGTCATCAGAACAGAGCAAGGAAACACTGCATGGTTCAAAATTGGGAAGGGCGTACGCCAGGGATGCATCCTATCTCCATACCTTTTCAACCTGTATGTGGAACATATTATCTGGGAGGATAGGCTCTAAGAGGAGAAATGTGGAGTCAAGATTGGTGCAAGATCTATCAACAGTCTGCGATATGCAGATGACACAACTCTGCCGAAACTGAAGAGAACCTGAAGCACTTGCTGCAGACGGTCAAGGACTGCAGCCTTCAAAATGGATTGAGGCTCAATGTCAAGAAGACAAAGATTCTCACCACTGGACCAATTGGCAGCATCAGAATGGATGGTGAAGAGATTGATATTGTTCACTGCTTTAGTTTTCTTGGCTCCACAGTCAACACTCTTGGCACCAGCAGTCAGGAAATCAAAAAAGCGTATCGCGATGGGAAAGTCTGCTGTTAGGGACCTCTCCAAAGTACTGAAGAGCAATGATGTGTCTCTGGAGACTAAGGTGCATCTGATACAGACAAGGTCTTTGCAATTACTTTTTATGCATCAGAGAGTTGGACAATGACTAGGAAGGATAGAAGGAGAATTGATGCCTTTGAGCTGTGGTGCCAGAGTAGAGTATTGAGGGTACCATGGACTGCTAGGAAAACAAGCAGATTCATTCTGGAAAGAGTTAAACCGGGCAGCTCCTTGGAGGCTAGGATTCTGAGGCTCCGTCTAACATACTTTGGACATGTTGTAAGGAGGGACCGGCCCTTGGAGAGGGACATCATGCTTGGGAGGGTGGAGGGACAGTGCAGGAGGGGAAGGCCCTCTATGAGATGGATTGATTCAGTGACTGGGCTAATCGGGCTGGGAATATCAAAGGAAGTGCGGTTGGCACAGGACAGAGTGGAATTTAGGACCTTTGTACATAGGGTGGCTATGAGTTGCAGGTGACTCAATGGCACATAACAACAACAACAGACATGCCTAATATAGGTGAGTGATTTTAATCTGCAAACCTCAGGTCTGGTTTAAACTGTTTTTTGTCAGACATTCTTCTAGGTAGTAGCAGGTAACTCGTGGCTGCTGTGATACTAAACACTTTGACACTGATATGCCAAATGTGATAATGGTTATCCATGGTAGACAGTGTTTGCTGGAGCTTCCTGGTTAAAACAAGCCGGGAATCAGGAGTAGGATCCACTTCTGAATGGCTTGCCTCCATAAATTCTATGAACAATGCTCAGGTCGTTCGTTCATAGGGTCACTATGAGTTGTCTACAACTTGACAGCACCACCACCACCAACATGTCTAATATTGAGAAGAAGGGAAATTCTAAACCACTTAATTGTGTTCCTAAATCCAGAAGTTTTTGTCAGAACATAACGAGGAAATATTGCATGGTTTCAAATCAGGAAAGGTGAGTATCAAGGCTGAATCTTTTCTACATACTTATTCAATCTGCATGTTGAGTAAATTGTTCTAGAAGCAGGACTATAGCAAGAAGATTTTGTATTAGTATTGGAAGAAAACTCAGTAATAACTTGCTCTATGCAGATTACATAACCTTGTTTGTTTAAAGCTAAAAACATTTAACATACTTCCTAAAGAATATAAAAGACTGCAATCATCAATATGGATTACATTTGAACACCAACATAACAAAAATTTCACTTCTGGACCAATAGGCAACTGCATTGTGATAGATGGAGAAAAGATTGAAGTAGATAATTTTATCTCACTTAGATACACAAAGAAGCACTTATGGTAAAAATGATTAAGAGATCAAAAGGCATGTTCCATTGGGAAAATCTGTTGTCAAAAACATCTCCAAACTGCTAACAAGCAACCATATATGTTTTAGACGAAGGTGAGACTGATATAAACCATGGTCTTTACAAAATGAGCAGATACCTTTGACTTGGTGTTAGAGAAGAGTACTAAATATTCCAAAGATTACTAAAATCACCATTAAGTCTTTCTTGGAGGAATTGAACACGCAGAATGCCCCTCAGAGGCCATAATGTTGACATTTTGTCTCACATAGTTTGAACATATTGTCAGGAGGAGGCATTCTTTGGAAAAGGACATCATGCTCAGAACGATAAGGGTTAAAGAAAGAGAGAAAGACAGGCTTACAAGATAAATTGAAACAGAATGTAACAATGGGCTCAAGTATATAAAAAAATTGTGAGGATGATGTATAGTAGGGCAAGATTCAGATCTGTCCCTCATAAGAAATAGTAGGTTTGTTGTTACTTGACTGCAGCAATGACCTCAAGTGTTTCAGAGATGATGAGGATGGTACAGAATAGTACAGGATTCAAGTCTGTTTTGCATAAGTTTGCTTAGGTTCATAATCTCAAAGGCCCAGGGTTCAAATCAGCTAGCTGCTTCACAGGAGGTTGGACAGTCTCTTCTCATGGGATTAACTCCCTCTGAAAATCTGCTGGAGTTGGTTTTAATCTGAACTCTGACCGCTTTCAGCAAGCCTTGGTCGCAGTGGGAGTAGTTTCAGGTGCCCTTTGTGTTGATGATTTTCATGATCCCTTAGCAGATGACATGGTGGTGGGTTCATTGGCGGCAGTGGTGGCAGTGTTGGTAGCTTCAGTGGGGGAAATGGTGTCAGGAGCCCTGGGTGAAAGTAGCAGCAGGTCGTTTGACCGGTCAGCAGTACCAGTGGTGGTGTATGCAGAGCATTCCTATGCTTTTTTTCCTTCTTCGGCTGTGGTGGCCCTAATTCACTGTAGTTGCAAAGGTGGCGTTCTGCCTTCGTCTAGGGGGTCAACGTGTTGGAGGCTACAGTGAAGGAGGTCTTAGAAGAGCCTTTGCCCAACAACTGGGCGGTGAGGGCAGTGGTTACTGAGAGCGCTCTGGAGATGTGTTGTCTTTTCTAGCACCTGTGTGGTGGCACTGTGGGCTTTGGCAGGCTGGATGACTTTCACCAGGTTTTAGTGGGAACAGAGGCAGCTTCTTGGAGCAGTGAAAAATGACTGTTTTGGAGGCTTCCTGCTGTTTTTGTTTTTAAAATAGGTACATTTGTCTTCGGGGGTCAGAGCTTTTAGTGTCCTAGTTTTTAACATTTGTTTATAAATAATGATATTTGGAAATTTTCATTTCTATTTATTTGTTTTATTTTACAGAAAGACAATTGAGTTTTACATAATAACTGAAAGTGACCTTGTAAAATCCAATTCTTAATTTTAGTAGTTTGACTTGATTAGAGTTCTAGGCACCCTTTGCAATAATTGCACGCAAAATAATGATTATTTTTATTGTTTTCTTACCAAGCCTTATATATTTTCAATTTTCTTGCACTACTAAATTAAACCTAAAAGCAAACAAAACAAAACAAAATATACAAGCCCATTAGGTTGATTCTGAATCATAGTGATGTCATGGACAGACTGGAACTACTCCAAATGATTTCCAAGGTTTTTAATCCTTCTGGAAGTAGATTGCCACACTTTCTTCTTACAAAACAGGTCATAAGTAATAGCCAAATTCTTAGGCTTGATTTCCCTAAGAAGACCTACAATGATATTGGATAGGAATGGAGATAGCAGATTTCCTTGTTTATTCCAATCCCAGAGAAAAGTATTTAGGTTTTTCTTGGTTATTTGTTAAGTTTGTTTGTATGTATACTTCTTTTTTTTTTGGGGGGGGGTAGATGTTACTATATAAAAGAAAAAAATTCCTTCTGTTCTTAGTGACTAAGTTTTTGTTGTTCTTATGTACTGTTGACACAACTATAACTCATAGCAACCCTATGCATAATAATTCTGAACTCTATTCTATTCTGAGCTGGATCACTGACTCTGACACACTTGCTCAGTTACTGTGTGTACTCTCCCTCCATTCTTCCAAGCATGATGCCTTTCTCTAAGGACTGGTCCCTTCTGGCCACATGCCCAAAGAATGTGAGACGGAGCTTCAAAATCCTTGCCACCGAGGAGCAGTTTGTCTTGACCTTTTCCAGGACAGACCTGGGTTTTTTTTGGTTTTTTTTTTTTTCTTTTTCTCCTGGCAGTCCATCTTATGCTCAATCCTCTTCTCCAGAGATTACGCAAAATACAAAATATTACAGGAGAGGAGCTGTTTTCTCAAACTAGAGTCTACCATTAATGACTTAAGTGAATAGAGTAAAGCTTTCACCTAATTATTACTGATGTGACATGGCTCTACATAAGGAGAAATAGCCACAAAGATCTTTTAATAATTGGAATATGGAAGATACAAAGCAAGAATCTAGGAAAATTGAAAGTTGTGAAAAAGAAAATGGATTGCATAAGGTACAATGTCCTTGGTGTTAGTGAGTTAAAATTAATTGGTATTGACCATTTTATATTAGATAATCATATGATTTGATTTTCAAAAAAAATTAGACAATTGAAGAATAATAATATAAAATTAATCTTCAAAAAGATTTTAAGTACAATGTTGTCAGTGATGGGGTAGTATCCATATACTTCCTAGGGAAAATTGTAATACAATTATTATTCAAATATAACCATTAACTCCTAAAGTTAAAGGTAAGGAGTTGAGGATTTATATTGATTTATGCAGTCAGTAACTGATTGAACATGCAATGAAGATGTATTAATAATAATTAGTTGCTGAAATACAAAAGTTATAAATAGAAGAAGTCACAACTGGAAAATGGACTTAGTAAGAGAAATGAGGCTGGAGAACACATGACAGTATTTTGTAAAATCAACAACTTGCTCATTGAAAAATCTTTTTTCAGAAACAGTGATTCTATACACATGAGATATAGAATGACACAGTTGCTGAACAATAGGCGTCATAGCAAATATTGTAAGAATGGGATAAGAGTTGGACAAAGTTTCAATCTCTTGTTCATTGAGTTGCTATGAGTTTAAATTGAGTCAACAATACACAACAACAACAACATACATAAGTTTCATCAGATTAAATACATAGAAATAAAATAGACTACAACTGCAGAAAGAAAAAGTAGAAAAACTCAGTATTCTCAGTTAAGCAAGGCTAAGGATTGACTATAGAATAATAGAACTTCCATATGTTGAATGTAGAATAAACTCATACAAATTCAAAATGAAACTGAAGAAAGTAAAAATAAATCCATGAGTTTCAAAGTACAATCTAGAGTTTAATCTTAATTTAAAAATTACTTGAAAAGTAGAATTGATATGTTAAACACTTAAAAGCAATAACTAAATATATTTTCAGATGACATCAATGACCATACACATGAAGAGTTTCTAAGGTCTTTTAAAAAAAAAAGAAAATAAAGTAAGATGTTAAAAGAGAGTAAAATATAATAAACTGCTTAATTAACCACAGCAGAGAATGTGGAGTGTTGCAGAATTGAGAAAAGTTTCTACCTTTTGCACAAAGGGTCATTGTTAGTAGGAATCAACTTCATATCACTTAACATACAAGAGTTTTGTTTTGAGTCATGAGTAAATATTAAATTTTAATATGTGCTTTAAGATAATCACACAGATTATTTCTTATGATATGTTTTATTACTAGGATTTTCATATTTTAAGTGACCCTATACTTCTTCGGTATACCCAATTTTATGCTTTGTTAGGTACATATAATTTTAGAAAAAGAATTAATTCTTACTGCTTTAATGTTACTAATTTATCTCTGATACTTCTTCCTATCATAAAAATCTGATTTTCTTAATATAGATGTACTTATACTAGTTTCAGGTAGTTTTCATTTACATTGTGTATTTATTTCTGTTCTTTAAATTTTAACTTATTTTTACAATGTATTGCTTATATAAATACACTGTAGGTTATCTTTTGTTAAACCTACTGTAACAAATTTTGTCTTTGTGTTGAATTGTTCTGTGCATTCACACAGAACAGAATTTAATATAAAGAAAAGGAAAGCCATTGTACCAAAAAGAATTAGTTGACACGGAATCATAATTAAGAACCAATAATACTAAAGGAAGAAGTCCAATTTTCACTGAAAACATTGACAATAACTGAAGTGTTTCTGGAAAAAGATGCAACACTGGACATGCTCACCATTCTCTTCCAACGAATAAGGAAGATCTGTTGTTTCTTACTTGTTTCAGTAATCAGTCAATGTGTCAGATTGACCAGAGAGAACTTTATTTGTGCTTATTCAGAAAAAAAATAAGAAAGGTGACCCAACAGATTTTGGAAATTATTGAACAATATCATTAGTGTCACATGCAAACAAAATCTTGCTGAATATTATTCAATGATGACTGAGGCAATATATATATCAAACTGCCACAAATACAATTTGTATTCAAAAAAGGACATGGCACAGCAACTATCATTGTTAATGCCAGATGCATGTTGGCCAGAAGTAGAGAATTCCAGAAGTATGCTTCCTTGTGTTTTACTGATTTTACAAAGACGTTTGATTGTGTGGATCATAAAATAATTATGGAAAAAATGGAAATCCAAAAATACTAATTTGTGCTTACCTGAAGCCTATACATATAAAAATAATAGTTGCTTGAACGGAACAAGGGAATACTACGTAGTTTAAAATCAGGAAGGATGTGTGTCAGGGCTCATCATTGCTCCAGTGGTAAACAAATCATTCTAGAAGCTGGACTTTATGAAGAAGAATGTGATATCAATATTAAAGGAAAGCTCATCAACAACTTGAATTTTGCAGATGATACAAATGCCTGTGGAAACTGAGGAAAATGTAAAAAACTTACTACAGATTATTAAAGCCTTCAATATGGCTCAAATTGCAAAATTAAGAAAACAAAACCCCTAACCATTGAAGCAATAGGCTATATCATGAGAAATGGATGGAGAAAAGACTGAAATTGTCCACATTTCATTTTACTTGGATCCACAGTCACCGCCCACTATAGCCTCAGTCAAGATATCAAAAGAAGTATGGCATTAGGGAACTCTGCTGTCAAGGATCTATCCAAAGTTCTATACGTACCTCTAAACTTGAGGGAGTTGTGATCTAATTTCTGGGGAGTTGTGCTGTTAACCCAAAATTAGAGCCTCTCCATTTACTCAAACCCACCAGCAATTCCACATGAGAAAAATGAAATATACTCTTTGTTCAAGTTACAGCTTCAGAAACATAGAGGGTCAGCTATGAGGTTCTTACTTGACAGCAATTAATTAATTTGACTTAACTATATAGTTAGCGTTGAGGACTCTCCTTCATCAGGTCACTATGAGTCGCCTGCGACTCGACGGTACTTAACAACAACAACAACATATAGTTATGTTAAAATACATTTAATTTTTATCTTTTAATATCTTTTCTTTCTTTTCTTTCATTTTTGCTATCTGCTTTGAAGTTAGTGTGGTTGTTGTTATGTGTCATCATGGAGTTGCCTGGGACTCATAGTGAGCCTATATACAACAGCTCCGAACCCTGCACTATCCCTGCACCCTTCTAAGCATCATTTCCCTCTCCAAGATTGGTCATTCCTGGCCATGTGTCCAAAATATGAGAGATAGAGCTTCAAACACCTTGCCTCTAGCGAGAAGATTGGTTTCACCTTCTCTAGAACTGACCTGTTTGTTCTCCTGGCAGTCCATGGTATGCTCAACATTCTTCTCCAGCACCATAACGCAAAAACATTTCTTCTTCTTCTATCATCCTTAGTCATAGTCCAGCTCTTGGTTGCATAGCTAGTAATTGAGAAGACCATGACCTATATCAAGTGCACCTTAGTCTCCAGACTAGCATCCTTGCTCTTCAGTACCCTAGGGAGGTCCCTGACAGCAGACTTTCCCATTGTAATTTGTCTTTTCATTTCCTGGCTGCTGGTACCAACCAACAGTGTTGATTATAGAGCCAAGCAAGTGGACTATTGTCTCTGAAAACCCCCTGCAGGATGAGCTATGGGTTGGTTCTGACTGGATGGTGTACAACAAACCTCTAAGATGTCAATAATAAGAGAAAGTTTGAGAAAATAAACAGATTTCTCTGCTGACAACAAGGCCATAGTTGGAATCTACCAACTGCTCTCTGGAAGAAACATGGGTAGTCTCCTCCTGTAAAGATTTAATCAGAAACCTAGTGGAGGGCTACACTGAACAGAAATCAACTTTATGCCAGCAGGTTATCTAACCTTTCTGCTCAATAATTCTGTAAAACCAACACTGCTCTTAAAATCAAGTCTATTATTTTTTTAATATTAAATAAAGACATTTTCAGAGATATAAAAGCTGGGAAAATTTCTTGCCAGCATAGCTATGCTACAAGGAATTCTAAAAGAAGTTCTTAAGCCTGAAGGGAAATGATAACAAATCAAATGTTGGATCTGTAGGGAAAAAGAAAGAACTGTGAAAATGGTAATGGAAATGGTAAAAGACAATTTTTTCTTATATTTCATAAATTCTTTAAACAGCAACTGACAGCTTACAGCAAAAATAATAGCAAAGTCTTGTAGAGTTTATAATATAAGTAGAGGTAAAGAATGTGACAATAGTAATGCAAAGGATAGGAGGCATTGTACATGGAATTGTATATGTTGCATGATACCTGCAATATTCATTAATTGGTGATATTGCACAAAGTACATATTAACTATGAAATATATTAAGTTTAATTCCTAGTTCAATAAAGAAATTATAGTACCTAGTAGCTGCTGTATGTTGTTAAGCTGAAATTGATTCATAGCTGACCCTCCAGTGGATTTTCAGAGACAGTTAGTCACAGAGGAGGAGATTGTCCATCTTTCTCCTGTAGAGCAGCTGGTAGATTTGAACATTCTTTGGCATTGCATTATAGCTTCTTACTATTAGATTTCAAGAGCTCCCTATTATAACCCCTTTAATAAATATTAATCAGTCTATTTTGATATAAACAAACTATTGGATAAATATATAAAAGGGGAGAGGAATAAATGGATTATAGAGAAAACTCTCAAATAAGATATTAACTATTTCTTCATCCCCATGTGGTGTTTAACTCCTCTCCCTTTAAGCATGGGTAGAATTCAGTGACTCACTTCCAAGGAATAGTGTAAGAAAGGGGAGGGGGATGTTAGGTACAGTAAAGAAAATAGAAGACTCTAACTTAACATTTTAATCAAGTTTAACTTAAACTATAATAAATTATATGGATATGATTGAGGTTGTTAACAACTTAAGCTTGCTTGGTTCCACAATCAACACTCTTGGCACCAAAAGTCAGGAAATCAAAGACAAATTGCACTGGTAAAGGCTGCTGTCAGAGACCTCACCAAAGTACTGAAGAGCAAAAATGTCAAATTGGAGACTAAAGTGCACCTGATACAGGCCATAGTCTTTGCAATTACTTGCTACACATCAGAAAGCTGGATAATGAGTAGGGATGAGAAAAGGAGAATGCCTTTGAGCTATGGTGTTGGAGAAGAGTATTGAATATTCCATGGACTGCTAGGAGAATAAATGGGTTCATCCTAGAGAGACCAGGCTGCTCCTTGGAAACAAGGATTCTGAAGCTTCGTCTGACATACTTCAGATATGTGCAAGAAGGGACCAGTCCTTGGAGAGGGATGTCATCCTTGGGAAGGTAGAGGGACGGCACAATAGAGGAAGACCCTCTATGAGATGGATAGATTCAGCAACTGAGGGAAAGGGAGTAGGTGTGTCAGAGACAATAAGATTGGCACAGGATAGAGCAGGGCTGTTGTACATAAAGTAGCAATTAGTCACAGACAACTTGACAGCACATTACAACAACACAGGCCACTTATTTAGGGAATGGATGACCAAAATTTCTCCCTAGTCAGTCTTAAGTTGGTTGCTCTACTCTAAAGCAGAATTTGACAGACAAGAATTTTGCCCAGAAGAGCAGATGCGAGACCTTTCTCATTATTCAGATAACATGTCAGGTTTTGGTCCCACCCTCCTGCCACTCCCTTATGTTCATGTGTCTTGCCATCCACTTCCAAAATAACAGAAAACCCTATGTACAATAGAGCACATTTAGGTTAAATTAGCCATATGGAACCACAGACAGAACTTTTTCACTGGGAATCCCAAGGGAGGAAGATTAGTTGCAAGCAAACACTACTGATTGGAACATAGAATGTGGGAATTATGAATAAAGGAAAGTAGAAGATTGTTAAGGAAGACATACTAGGCCTTGATGAAATAAAACGGGTTGGCACGGAACACTTTGAATCAGATAATCATATGATCTGCTACCCTGAAGATGAAAAGATCAGGAAAAAATGGAGTTACTTTCATAGTTAAAAGTACCATTTCTAGGAGAGCGAACTGGGGTTGGGGGTGAGGTGGGAGGGGAAAAAGGTGCAACAATAAATGAATGGAATCCAAAATCTCTGTAAATGTTCATCGAAATTAATTTTTTAAAAAAGGGAAAAAAGTACTATTTCTAGATCCATCTTGAAATACAATGCTGTGAGTGATAGAAAAATATCCATATGTATACAAGGAAGACCTGTTAACACCACTACTATTAAAATATATTTACCAACAATGAGGACAAGAGAGGAGGAAAAAGATGACTTCTAACAATTTTTGCAGTTGGAAGTCGGTCAAACATGCAGCCAAGGTAATTTGATAATAATGTTTGATTGGAATGCAAAAGTTGGGAACAGGGAACAAAGTATGGACATGGTGACAGAAATGAGGATGGATACAGAATGAGAGAATTCTGAACAGTGACCTATTTATCCTATTAATTGTAAAGACCTTTTTATAAGAAACATAAATTGTGACTATACACACAGACTTCACCTGATGGTCTACACAGGAATCAGATAGACTAAATCTGTGGAAAAAAAAATCACTGGAGACTGTCAGTATCAACTATGAAAACTAGCCCAGGTGCTGATTGTAGAACAGATCATCAACTACTCATATGCAAGATCAAATGAAGGCTAAAGAAAATCCAATCCACAAAAACAAAAGTTATACCTTGAGTCTATCCCACCACAATTTAAAGACCGTCTCAGGAAGAGGTTTCAAGCTTGAGCACTAATGAGTGTAGACCAAATGAGCTGTGGGAGAATATCAAGTACCTCATCCATGAAGAGTCCAAAAAGCCAGTGCAAAAAGGAAAAGGAAAAAGACCAAGATGGGGATCAGAAGAGACTCTGAATATTGAACTACAATGTCAAGAAGCTAAAGCAAAGGGAAAAAACTAGGAAGTTAAGGAACTGAACAGAAGATTTCAAAAGAGAGTGTGGGATAAAGCAAAGTATTATAATGAAATGCACAAAGAGTTGGAGTTTAAAAATCAAAAGGGACAATCTCACTGGGCATTTCTTAAGCTGAAGGAACTGAAGCACAAATTCAAGCCACAAGTTGCAATACTTAAGGAGGCTGAAGGCAGAGTGTTGAATAACCCAAGAAGCATCAAAAGATGCTAAGAGCACAAGAGGCACTATACCAAAAAGAAGTGACTGAAACAGCATACGGAACAACATATGATCAAGAGCCTATGGTGATGAAGGAGCAAGTTCAAGTTTCTCTGAAAGAATTGGCAAAAACAAAGGCCCCTGGATTTGACAGAATCCCAATTGACATATTTTAGCAACAGATGCTGCCTTGGACACAGTCACCAAGTTACAGCCAAAAAATCTGGAGAACAACTACCTGGTTAACTGACTGGAAGAGAGCTGTATTTATTACCATTCCAAAAAACGGTGACCCAACAGAATGCAGAAATTATTGAAAGAGAACACTAATATCACATGCAAGCAAGATTATTCGACTGAAGATTTTCCAGAAATGACTGGAACTGCCTGGGGTGCAGGCTGGGTTTAGGAGAGGCTGTGGCAATAGCTATATCATATCCAGTGTAGGATGGATCTTGGCTGAAAGCAGAGAGTACCAGAGGAATGTCTATCTGTGTTTCATTGACTATGCAAAGGCATTTGTCTGCGTAGATTACAGCAAACTTTGGATAATCTTGAGAAGAATGAGAATCCCAAAACACCTATTTGTGCTCATACAAAACCTATCCTTGGACCAGGACACAGGAGTCATAACAGAGCAGGGAAACACTGAATAGTTCAGGATCAGGAAAGGCATGTGTCAGGGATTCAATCTATCTGCATACCTTTTCAATCTATATGCAGAAAAGACCTTTCAGGAGACTGTGATTTATGAGAAGGAATGTGACATCAGGATTGGAGGAAGATGTCTCAACAACCTGTGTTATGTAGATGGCACTACCTTGATTTTTCTTTTTTTTTC
>NW_006399759.1:13584403-13586423 GCF_000299155.1 Elephantulus edwardii
AGCAAAGATGTCAATCTGGAGATGAAGGTCCGCCTGATCCAGGCCATGATCTTCAGAATTAATGCATCAGAGAGCTGGACAATAACTAAGGATGGTAGAAGAAGAATTGGTACCTTTGAGTTGTAGTGCTGGAGGAGAATATTGAACATACTGTGGATTGTCAGGGGAACAAACAGGTTCTTTTCTGGAGAGAATAAAACCAGGCAAAACCAGGATGAAAACCCGGAGGAAAGAATTTTGAGGCTCCATCTACCTATTTTGGCTACGAGGCCAGGAGGGATCATTTCTTGGAGACTGATGTCATTCTTGGAAGGGTAGAGAAACAGCGCAGGAGAGGAAGATCCAGGATGAGATGGATTGACTCAATAACTGGAGCAATGAGACTAGGTCTGTTGGAGATGATGAAATTGGCTTGGGATAGGGCAGGTTTCAGAGGTAATGTGCAAAGTGTCTGTGTACATTGCAGGGGACTTGATGGCACAATAACAATAACAATCCCACAGGAGAAGTTTGCTCATCCTTCTCCCAGAGTAGCTGGCAAATTTAATTGTGTTCCTTTAGGATTAAAGTGCAGATTCTTAATACCAGGACATCAGAGCTTCCTAACATTTTGGATTAGTGTGATGTAATTATCAAATAAGTTGTATTGATTGATTTCTTTTAATTTCATTGCACAGTACAATTTTACAGGTTTTAACAAGTATAAATTCTAATCACTTCCTCATTACAAGGTGCTTTGGTGGCCTAATGGTAAGGAGCTGCATTGCTATCCCAAAGACATGTGGTTCTAATGCACCACCAGGGGAGAAAATAGAAGAATCTTCGCTCTTGCGATTTATTGTCTCCAAAAACCAGCTGAGGGTCAGCTAAGAGATAGTTCCATCTCAGTGATACACAACAAACTTCATTACAAGAATGCATATGTAGCTGTATTTCTTTAAGATTACAATAATTCCTTAATGACATTTTATTTTGTTGTTGTTATGTGCCATGGAGTCAACCATGACTCTTAGAGATCCTATGCAAAATAGCTCTGAACTCTGCTCTATCCTGACCTAATCCCATTGTTTCTGACAGACCCACTCTCATTATACCAGTTACTATATCACTTCATCTCACTGGGGTCTTCCTTTCCTCAGAGGTCCATCCACTCTTCCAAATATGACATCCTTCTCACAGAACTCATCCCTCCTGGATACATGCCAAAGTAGGTGAGACTGAGCTTAAAAATCCTTGCTTCCAGGAAACAACTTGGTTTCACCTTCTCCAAGACATATCCCTTAGTTCTTTTGTCAGTCTATGGTAGGTTCAAAACTCTTCTCCAACACAACTCAAACCATTAATTCTTCTGTCATCTTTGGTCATTGCCCAGGTCTTTAATACATAGCAAGTAATTGTGAGAACAATGGCCTGGATCACGCACAGCTTAGTCTCTAGATGGAAATCCTTCTTGCTTAAGCACTCTTGAGATGTCCTTGAGAGTAGATATTCCTACTGCAATTCATCTTTTGATCTCTTGACTGCTGGTACCAAGAGTGTTGATTGTGGAATGTAGTAAACTGTTAAGAATCCCAATCTCTTCACCTATCATGGTGCTGCCAATTGGCCCAATGGTGAGTTATTTTCATTTTCTTGATTTTAGCAGACTATATTCATATAGCAGACTACATAGTCCTTGACCCTCTGCAACAAATGTTGCAGGCTATCCTCATTTTAAGCAAGCAGGGTTATATCATCTGCTTAACACAGGTTGTTGTTGATGAGTCTTCCTCCAGTCTTAGTGCTATATTCCTCTTCATAAAACCTATGCTCTTGAATTATCTGTTCTGCATACAGACTGAAAAGCAAAGCTAGGAAAAACACTAGAAGTCCTAATCCACAACATAAACAGTCTTCCCAGTATCCTGGAAAACCTACAACCAGAAGAAGATAACATAGATGAATGGGATCTTCTAAGACTCAAATCCCTATGCACATCCAAAAACTTCTCCAGTAGGGTAAAAAGGGAAGCCACTGACTG
>NW_006399759.1:13587533-13591200 GCF_000299155.1 Elephantulus edwardii
CGTTTCCTTATGAATCAGGGTGAAGTCTCCTCAGGGAGAAGTGATAGGGAATGGCAAAGGACACACTGACAAAGGAGATTAATCAGAACTGACTTTGATAAGCACTGTGGCAATTGGACAATTAAAACAGACATTCGGATGGCGAGGAAGAAGAACAAGCTGGGGAGGAGGGTGGAGAGAATGGTGCGGCAATGAAGGAGTGAAAACCCAGAATCCCTGTGAATGTTCATTGGAACTAATAAAATTTAATAATAATTTAAAAAAAAAAGAAAAGCAATGTAGACAGGACACATCCCTGATGCACTCCTCTCCGGATTTTGAACCATGAAGTGTTTTCTGAAGTCAGTTTCCTGGTACAAGTATATGTTTCACATGAGCACAATCAGGTGTTTTGGGATTCCCATTCTCCTCAAGGTTAGCTGCAATTTGTTGTGATACACACAATCAAATGTCTTTGCAGAGTTAATGAAACACAGGCAGACATTTCTTTGGTATTCTCTGCTTTCTTCCAAGAACCATCTGACGTTGGTGATAACGTCCCTATTGCCACAGCCTCTTCTAAATCCTGCTTGCATTACTAATAGTTCTCTGTAATATTTAATATTTTTATGTGTTTATTTGTCACTGGAGTAAAGTTGGTGACATATCTGTTAAGATGCTCTGTTTATTTTTCTGGGCTGTTATTGTTGAGATTCAAGAGATATCTATGTATTACCTGCACATCCTTTATCAAATTTGTTACCAAGAATTTTTCAAAATTTGTGGATTTTGTGGTTAAGTTAACCATGTCGTCCACATAAGAGGATTTAATATAATGAAATCAATTTTCTATGTCATGGATTGTGCTTTTTGTATAGAATCTAAAAGCTCAAAGTTCAAAGATATCTTCTATTTAAACTTCTATAGGTTTTGTAACTTTGCATTTTATGTATAAGATTTTGAGACATTTTCAGTTAATTTTGTGTGAAGCAGAACATCAGTGTATAGGTCTGGGTTTTTTTTTCTTTTTTTCTTTTTTTATTAATTTTAATAGATATTTACGGAAGTTTTGGATTTCCATTTATTCACTTCCGCACTTTTCTCCCTGCCCACCCCTCCCCACCAGTTCACTCCCCTCTCAGAAAAGAAAAAGAAAAAAAAAATCCTTCATTAGTACACAATTCCCCCATCCCTTTCCCCTCACTCCCCACCGTGAGTACACTTCTCCATGCAACCCCAACTCTGGACTCCTGTGTTAACCATAATACTCAATCATATATCACCTCCAATCTGTCCTTTCCCTCATCTGTTTAGATGGATTGTGTGTAGGTCTGGCTTTTAATCACAAAGTATGGTATTGCCTGTATGTTTTCTTTGGGTTGTTTTTTGTTTGTTTGTTTGTTTTGTTGTTTTTTTAAATAAGTATTATTCTTTATTAAGTTCAGGAAGTTTATCTCATTTTCCACATCCTGCATTCATTAATATGTTGACAAAAGAAGAATTGATGACTGAATTGTGGTGTTGCAGAAAAGTGATAAATATCCCCTGAACTGTAAAAAGAACGAACAGATATGTCTTGGAGAAAGTGTGGCCAGAATGCTCCTTGGAGGCAAGGACGGCTGGACTTGGTTTCCCATTCTTTGGGCATGTTTTCAGGAGTTGCAGTTGTGGTGCTGGAAAAGAGTGTTGAAAATACCATGGACTGCCAAGGGAACTAAAAGGTCATTTCTGGACAGGGTGAACCCATGTTGCCCTCTGGAGGCAAGGATTTTGAAGCTCTATCTCACAAGTTCTGGGCATGTTGCCAGGATAGACCAGTCCTTGGGGAAGTATATTATGCTTGAAAGGGTGGAAGGACAAAGCAGGAGAAGAAATCCATGGAGGAGATGGATTGACACAGTGACTGGGGTAATAGGGGTAGGTGTGTTGAAGACAGTAAGATTGACTCAGGATAAAACAGAGTTCAGAGCTTTTGTATATAGGGTTGCTGAGTCACAGGCGACTTGATGGCACATAACAACAAACAAAAATATTCATTGGAAAGGGAGCTCATGCTTGGAAAGGTGGTAATGAATGAGGAAGATCCTTAATGAGAGGGATTGACACAATGATGGCCGTAATGAGTTAGATATGCCAGAATTCATAAGGATGACAAGATAGGACAGAATTAAGATCTTCTGCTCACAGGCAATTTAATCACTGGTATATAACAACAACAATATGTTTTGGATTTGTCAAGTGGTTTTACTATATGTATTATACATATGTACATGATTATGATATGATTACATGTCTTAGAAATATGTATATAATATGATTTTCCTTTCTTAGCCTGTTGTTGTAACACATTAGTTGATGTGTAAAATGATAAATGAGTCATGCATATATGAAATAGCTCTCCCATGTTTGAGGTACAATAGTTTGTTGCGAACTATTCCAACTACACTAAATTAAGAACACAGATTTTCTTTCTTATAATATCTAGATCTTGTTTTGAGGTTAATATTGAGATCATAGTATGAGTTTGCAAATATCTTCATGCTTCTGTTTGCTAAAATCAGTTGAAAATAATTCATACTATTTCTTATTAGTTTAATTACACTAAACATTTAAGGAAAAATTAATATCAATGAAATCAAGATCAGGTACTTCGTATTTAGGAAAATATTTAAATATTGATTAAATTCATTTATTAAGTTTATTCACATAATCTATTTCTGCTTTTATGGATTTTAATAGAATGTATTCTTTAGAAATTTTGTCTTTTTTATGTACTGTCAAATTGTGAGTTTATTATTTAATAATATCTACTTATCATCCTTAATTTTTGTATGATCAGTAGTGTTGGTCTCTTTTTAATTTCTGATATTAGTAATTTTTTGTTCTTTTTTTCCCTAAGTAAATTCGACTAGAGGTTTAGTAATTTTCTTTATCTTTACACAGATTCAGCATGAAAATTATGGACTTTTTATTTTTAGAGTTTTGGGGTTTGCTTTGTTGTTGTTGTTGTTGTTATGTGCCATCGAGTCGCTTGCGGCTCATAGCGACTCTGTGTACAACAGCTCTAAACTCTGCTCTGTCCTGTGCCAATCTCATTGTCTCCGAAACGCTCATCCGGATTGCCCCAGTCACCGAATCAATCCACCTCCCAGAAGGCCTTCCTCTCCTGCACTTGCCCTTCACCCCCCCAAGCATGATGTCCCTCTCCAAGGACTGGTACCTCTTCTACAAGATGACCGAGGTATGTCAGACGAAGTCTCAGAATCCTTGCCTCCAAGGAGCAGCCCGGTTTAACGCTCTACCAGATGAATCTGTTTGTTTTCTTAGCAGTCCAGTTTAGAAAAAATTTGGATTTCCATTTTTCATTGTTGCACATTTTCCTCCCTACCACCTCCCCAGTTCACTTTCCTTTTTAAAAAGATTATTTCATTGTTGCACAATTTCTTCCCTTCCCCCACATCCAGTCCACCTTGCTATGCACCATTTATTCCAGATTACTGTCATGCAAATAATATTGTTGTTGTTGCTATGTGCCATCGAGTCGCTTGCGACTCATAGTAACCCTATGTACAACAGCTCTAAATGCTGTTCTATCCTGTGCCAACCTAGCCATCTCAAACGCACTTATTCCCACCGCTCCACTCACAGAATCGATCCATCTCACCACAGGTCTTCCTCTCCTTCGCCG
>NW_006399759.1:13592755-13604534 GCF_000299155.1 Elephantulus edwardii
TTTTCTTCTTTTTCATCCTTTGTAACGATCTTTTGCATTCTTCATGTACGATTTTCTTGATATCCTCCCAGAGCTCATTTGGTCTATGCTCATTGTTGCTCAAGGCCTCAAACCTGTTCCTGAGATTCTTAATCATATATTTATTTTAGACTGATCATTCTCTCATCCATTTCAATGCAGTGTTCATTATTTATCCCCTCTTTACTCAGTTTCCCCTCAACCAACATTTCAGTCCTGTTTTATAATGGTGACATTATGCATTATTTGTCCTTTTATGACTGAAATATTTTACTCAGCATGATGTTCTCCTCCAAAGTCAATCCATCTTGTATAATATTATGAGTTCCCTTGCTTTTCATTGCTGCATAATATTACATTGTGTGAATATAACACAGCTTCACTATCCATTCATTTGTTGGTTGATACTTGGGTTATTTACAACTTTTTGCTATTGTGAACAGCACAGTAATAAGCATGATTGTGCATATATCTGCTTGGGTTGCAGGTCTGGTTTCATTAGGGTATATTCCCAGTAGTGGAATTGTTGGGTAAAATGGTATTTCTATTTTCAACTTTTTGAAAAAGTGCCAAACCATCTTCCAGAATGGTTGCACCATTTTACACTCCAACCAACAGTGAATAAGGGTTCCGGTTTTGCCACAACCTCACCAGCATATGTTGTTTGCTGCTTTATTAAACATTGGCATTGTTACTGGGGTGAGATGATATCTCATAGTTGTTTTGATTTGTGTTACAACAGAACCAACTGAAATAAAAAGGTTAACAGCTGAATATTATGAAAAACTATATTCAAACAAATGTGAAAACCTAGTAGAAATGGAACAAATACTTAGAAACTCACAACCTTACCTAAACTGACACAGACTGAAATTGAACATCTGAACAAACCCATTACAAAAGAAGAAATGGAAAAGTTAATAAAACAACTTCTGACAAAAAAAAAAAAAAAAGCTCTGGACCAGATGGTTTTATAAGTGAATTTTATCAAACATTCAAAGAAGAATTGTCACCAATTCTACATATAATATTTCAGAAAATAGAAAAGATAGAATTCTCCCAGACTCATTCTATGAAGCGAACATATCCTTGATATCAAAGTCAGATAAAGACACCGCCAAAATAGAATACTCTTCGCCAACATCTCTCATGAACATAGGTATAACAATCCTCAATAAAATCCTGGCCAATAGAATCCAACAGTACATAATAAATAGATACATACATACATACATACATACATACATACATACATACATACATAAAAATTCACCATGACCAAGCAGGATTCAAAACAGGTATGCAATGATGGTTCAATATAAGAAAAAAAAAAATCAGTGTAATTCATCACAGTAACAAAGCAAAAAACAAGAACCACATGATCCTATCAATTGATGCAGAAAAGTCCTTTGACAAAATCCAACACCCTTTTCTGATTAAAACACTCAACAAAATAGGAATAGAGGGGAATTCCTCAACATAGTAAAAAGTATATATGCAAAACCAAGCGCCAACATCATCATTCTCAATGGAATGAGATTAAAGCCATTCCGTTTGAGAACAGGAACTAGGCAAGGATTCTCATTATCAGATCTCCTATTAAATATTGTATTGGAAATCTTAGTGATAATAATAAAATAAGAGAAAGAAATATACAGATTATATGATAGTATCCTTAGAAGACTCTATTGTATATTGATCTTATATTCTGCCTTATTGCTGAATTAGTTACTATTCCAGTAGTTTTCTTTCTGAGTGTTTGATTTCTTGGTTTCTTCCATTTTTCCATTTCTTTATTTTCTTTCAGTTGGATTTCTCTACAATGACAAGGATAATTCAGGGCTAGAGCTAAGAAAAATAATACCCATCACAGTAGCTAATAACGAGATTATACACTTGGGAGTACATCTAACTAGAAACACAAAACCTTTTCAAAAAAAATTACAAAGTATTATAAGAAACAAAAAGGGACCTGGAGAAATGGAAGAATATACCTTGCTATTGAATAGCAAGACTCAATATTGTAAAAGTGACAATTCTACCAAAGGAAATCTACAAATTCAATTTCATCTCAATACAAATACAAATTTCATTATCAACAAAATGGAAAATGCAACTTCCAGTTTCATCTGAAATAGAAAGAGACCCCAAACAAGAAAAGCACTGTTAAAAATGAGAAACAAAGTAGGAGGTATCTCACTCTCTGATCTCAAATCCTACTACACAGTCATAGTGGTCAAGACAGTGTGTTATTGGTACAGTGATAGAGACATAAATCAGTGGGGTAGAATTGGGAACCAAGAAATCAGTTCATCTACCTATGGTCAACTGATTTTTGACAGGGAGATTAAATAAATTCAGTGGAGAAATGAAAGCCTCTTTAACAAATGGTGTTGGCAAAATTGGAAAACTATCTGCAGAAAACTAAAAAAAGATCCACATTTAACACCATACACAAAAACCAACTCAAATGGAATCAAGGACCTACAAGTAAAATCAAGGACTATAAATTTCATCAGAGAAAAGCTTGGAAGAATTCTAGAAGCCCTAATCCACAATATGAACAGTCTCCCAAGCACCCTGAAAAACCTACAACCAGGACAGAATAAAATCGATGAATAGTATCTTCTAAGAATCAAATCCTTATGAACATCAAAAATCTTCTTCAACAGAGTGAATAGGAAAGCCACATATTGGAGGGGAAAAAAGTATTTGGTAAAGACATGTCTGATAAAGGACTTATATCTAGAATTTAAAGAAAACTTTAGCACTTCAAGAAGATAAAGGTAAACAACCCAATCACAAAATTGGCATCAGATATGAACAGACACTTTACCAAAGAAGACATTCAGATGATGAACAAACAGATGAAGGAATGGTCAAAATCCCTAGCTTTAAAAGAGAAATTACTTACTTTTTTTTTTTTTAAATTATTATCAATTACCTTTGCTTCTGCACTGCTTTTTTGGCTGTTATTTTTTCTTCCTATTTAATTTGAATTTATATGTTTTTCTGCTTTTAGTTTCCTAAAGCAGAAACTTCAATTATTAATATTAGATCCCCCTCTTTTTAATTGTATCCATTCAATGCTGTACACTTTTTTCTCTAAACACTGTTTTCATGAGGTACAGTGAATTTTAATATGTTACATTTTCCTTTATTTCCGAATACTTAAAAATTTTCTTGAGGTTTTTTTCTCAGACCCAGATATTATTTAGAAGTTATGTGTTTAATCTTCAAATATTTTAAGATTTTTGAAGTATATTTTGTTACTCCTTTCATGTTTGAAAGAATGGAAGAACAGAGAAAGAGAAGATCATTGGTGAGCTGAATTGATCTAGTGACTGAGGTAATAATGAGGGTAAGGTGTGCCAGAAACAGTGGAGTTGGCACAGGATAGAGCAGGTTTCAGGGCTATTGTACATAGGGTCACTAAAGTAACTTGACAGCACATAACAACAAACAACTTTCTAATTTATTCTCAATGCAGCCTGATACTATATTGTATCATTTCAATGTGTGACATACCTGTGGAAATTTCTTTTAAGGTGCAGGATATTCATCTTGGTGAATATTCTACATGATTCTGATTTTTTATGATTATGCAAAAGTCAATTAAGTACAGTTGGTTGAATTTACTGTCTAGTTAAACTATTTAATTACTGCATTTCTGCTTGCTAAATTTGTTAGTTTACTCCTAAGACTATATATAAATCTTTGATACTGAATTTTGTTTTTCTTTAGAGTCTTTTCAATCTTTGGCTCACATCACAATCAAGACTGTTGTTTCTTACTGAAAATTGACTTTTTATTACTATGTAATATCCTTTTAAATGCTAAATTATCCAAATTGATATAGCTTCCACAGTTTTATTTATTGTTATGCTAGATTTTTCTTTATAATATTTGTACTAATACTTCTCTGTTAAAGTAAAATTCATGCAGAAAAGGTATAATTGAATCTTGTTTATCTGATTTTTCTTTATTTCTCTCACAATAATGTATTTACTAGAGCAGTCAGAAGTTACAACCATTCAGGTTGGAAACACTAAAGATACAACATATTAGAACAGAACAGCTTCTCAAACATAACTCACAGGCAGACTGCCTTTTGAACTTCAGCTTCATGGCTCTGGACTGTGCCTTAAGACTTGGGGTTTGTCTTTTGAACTTCAGCCTCATGGCTCTGGACCGTGCCTTAAGACTTTGGGTTTGGCCAGAGACTGGGCTGACTTTAGTTTTATTTCTGTCAATTATGTGTATTCTCACTTCACTTTGCCTCCTCCTAATAATCCTGAGTTGTGGTGCTGGGCTCTGCTTTTATGGGGTGGTAGTCTTAGTTTACCTCTATCTCACACTGATCTCTGGCCCTTTGTGCCATATCTCAGTTTCAAACTCACTCTTAGTCTTGCCCTGTACGCACAGGAATTTCTAGCCCAAAGTACAAACCACAATCTCTGCTTCTTTCTTGACTGTAGTGAGATTCTGGTTTTGCCTTTCATTTGTTTTTAAGCAATTCTAATAGTTTCTATTTGGCACAACCCTGCTTGCTGAAACTGGGGAGGACATGAAGTGCTTGCTGCAGAAGATCAAGGACTTCAATATGGATTGAAGTTCAACATCAAGAAAACTCTCCACTGGGCCAATTGGCAGCATTATGATAGGTTGTACGGAGATTGAGATTGTTAACAACTTCAGCTTGCTTGGCTTCAAAATTAACACTTTTGATACCAGCAGCCTGGAAATCAAGAGACAAACTGTACTGGGAAAGTGTGCTGTCAGAGAACTCTCTAGAGTACCGACAAACAACAATGTCAGCCGGGAGACTAAGATGCTGATCCAGGTCATAGTCTTTACAATTGCTTGCTGTTTCAGAGATCGGACAATGACTAGAAATGATAGAAAGAGAATTGATGACTTTGAGCTGTGGTGCTGGAGAGAGTGTTGAATATATCATAGACAGGTTCATCCTAGAAAGGTGAAGCCAGGCTGTGCCTTGGGCACAAGGCCTGAGGTTTTGTCTGACATACTTTTGAACATGTTGTAAGAAGGGACCAGTCCTTGGAGAGGGACATCATGCTTGCAAGGGAGAAAGGACAGAGAAAGAGAAATAGACCATTGATGAGATGGATTGATATGGTGACTGGGGTAAAGAGAGAAGGTGTGTTAGAGACAGTAAGCTGGCACAGGATAGAGCCGGTTTCAGGGATGCTGTATGTACCTAGGGTGGCTATGAGTCGCAAGCAACTCAATGGCACAGAAAAACAATAGTTTTTATTAATTAATATGTCAAGACCATACAAATTTAAAGTGATTCTTTAAATAGCTGATGATCCATTTTATCTGCAGTTACGTCTTGTCATTGCTGTTATTTATTCCATCCACATTTTTTTTTCTCACTTTTCTGGTTTTACTTGAATATATTGTGTTCCGTTTTCTTTTTTTTTTTTTTTTAAGTTGGTGAATGATTTTTTTAAGTCTGTTTTTAAAAGGAACTATAAAATTTGAATATGCTTTTAAAATTCATCTTAACACTTTTAAAACAATGGTACTATACAGCTTCATGAGCTGTGCAGGTATCTATAACCTATTCTTTCCAATTCCTCCTGCTTATTCCTTATTGTATTGTTCATCTGCATTTCACTGATTATTTTAATCTTCATTTGTTCTTCTGTAATGCTCTTCCTTTTTCATATAGACTTGAATTTCTCATTTATTTCACTTTTCTTACCTGTGAAGAATGTCCTTTTTTTATAGTTTTAACAAGGCAGGTCTACTAGCAAGAGATTCCTTAAAAATTTTTTGAGAAAGCCTTTATAACTCCTTAGCTTTTTTTTTTTTTTAACTCCTTAGCTTTTAAAGGATGTTTTCTCTTGATATAAGATTCTAGTGACTTTTCTCCCTTAACATTAAATATTTTACACCATTCCCTTCTTGCTTGCATGTTTTCTGAAGACAAGACTTGTATATTTTTTATCCTTGTTGCTCTCTAGGTAAGATATTTTTCTTTCTTCTGGTTTCTGTCAAGATTTTCTCTTTGTATTTGACTCCCAGCAGTTTAAATATAATATTTGTAGGTGAAGAAGGGTTGGGATTTTTAAAAAAATATTTATACTGAAAGACATCTGGATCTTTGTTTGGGGTAAATCATAACTTTTAGAAAATTCATTGCAATTATTATTCTGAATTTTAGGGATTTTTTCCTAGATTTTTATTAAAAATTTATTATTTAGTATCTAATTTTTTAATTTCTAATATTTAACTTCTAATGTTACTATTGTTTATTTTTTATACTTAGCCCACAATTCCTGGATATTCTCTTTATCTCTCCATCTTCAGCATTTTTAGTTTGGGAAGTTTCTATTTTTATATCTTTAAGCTAGCTTATTCTTTTCTTAGTTATGTCTCATCTTGTAATGCATCAATCAAAAATACTTTCATTTGAATTGCTAGATTTTAAACATTTCTATCATTACTGTTTCATTATTTCTGAGATTTTTTTTCGTCTATTTTTTACATTACCCATCTATGACTGTATGTTTAAACTTTAAGTAGATAGTATAGTGAAGTTATCTTAAATTTCTATTTTAATAATTCCCAAGTTTCTGCTGAGTCTGAGTCAGGCTATGATGCTTGTTCTCTTTCCTCAGACTATACATGTTTGTTTGATCATTTTAGTATACTTTATAATGTTTTGTAAAGCATTTGACATTACGTTCCAGGTAGTAGTACTAAGGTAAATATTCCTAAGTGTGAGGTTCTGTGTTTATTTGGTTAGGAATTGGGCTGTGTTTACAGGTTGTCATAGTTTACTGTCTATTATGTTTCTTTAATATATTGTTGTTGTTATGTGCTGTCGAGTCATTTGCGACACATAGCGAGCCTATTTACAACAGCCCTAAACCCTGTTCTATCCTGTGCCAATCGCACTGCCTCTGACACACCCATACCAATTACTCCAGTCACTGAATCAATCCACCTCATAGAGGGTCTTCCCATCCTACACTGTCCCTCTACCCTACCAAGTATGATGTCCCTCTCCAAGGACCTGTCTCTCCTTACAACATGTACAAAGTATGTCAGATGAAGCCCCAGAATTCTTGCCTCCAAGGAGTAGCCTGGATTAACCCTCTCTAGGATGAATCTTTTGTTTTCTTGGCAGTCAAGGATACATTCAATACTCTTCTCCAGCACCACAGCTCAAGGGCATCAATTCTCCTTCTATCCTCCCTAGTCATTGTCCAACTCTTTGATGCATAACAAGTGATTGCAAATAACATAGCCCATATCAGGTGCACTTTCGTCTCCGGAGAGACACTGCTGTTCTTCAGTACTTTAGAGAGGTCCTTAACAGCAGACATTCCCATGACAATATGGTTTTTTTATTTACTGGCTGCTGGTGCCAAGAGTGTTGACCATGGAGCCGAGCAAACTGAAGGTGTGAACAATCTCAGTCTCTTCACCATCCATCCTGATGCTGGTCCAGTGGTGAGAATCTTTGTCTTCTTGACATTGAGCCTTGGTCCATACTGAAGGCTGCAGTCCTTGACCCTCTGCAGCAAGTGCATGATGTCCTTCTCAGTTTCAGTGAGCAGGGTTGTGTCATCTGCATAACGCAGATTGTTAATAGATCTTCCACCAATCCTGATGGCACAATTCTCATAGAGCGCAGCCTCTCGGATAATCTGCTCTGCATACAGGTTGGAAAGGTATGGAGATAGGACACATCCCTGACGTACACCCTTCCCAATTTTGAAACATGCGATGTTACCCTGCTCTGTTCTGATGACTACCTCTTGGTCCAAGTATTGGTTTTGCATTAGCACGATTAAATGTTCTGGGATTCCCATTCTTCTCAGAGTCAGCCACAGTTTGTTATGATCCACACAGTCAAATGCCTTTGCATAATCAATGAAACACAGATAGACATTCTTCAGGTATTCCCTGCTTTCAGCTAAGATCCATCTAACATCAGCTACAATATCCTTAGTACCACGATCCCCTTGAAACCCTTCCTGCACTTCTGGCAGTTCTCTGCTGATGTGCTGTTCCAGTCATTTTTGGATAATATAGAAGCTAAAATTCACCTCTTTTTTATTATCTTTTTATTTTTTTTCAATTTTATATTGGTTTGCATACAAAATTTGTATTGCTGTTTTTGTTAAGTGCCTTCATGTCAAGTGCCACTCATAGCAACCCTATGAACAGTGAATCTGAACACTGTCCTGTCATGTGCCATCCTCACACTTCCAGACAGACTAGAGCCCCCTGTGGCAGTCACTATGGCAGTGCACCTGGTTGAGGGTCTTTCTATTCTTCACCGACCTTCCACCCTTGCCAGCATCATGTCCTTCTCCAAGGAATAACCCCTCCTAATAACATGCCCAAAATATATGAAGCAAAGCCTCATCATTGTTGCCTCCAAAAAGCACTGTGGCTACACCCTCTCCAAGATATATCTGTTTGTTTGCTCTTCTCCCACAATACAGCTCAAAGTCATCAATTCTTCTGTTATCCTTATTCATTGTCCAACTCTCAGAATGATAGCAAGTGATTGGAAAGAGGATGGCCTAAATCACACACACTTTTGTTCTCAAACTGATATCATTGTGTTTATTTAGTATTTCTTTTGGATCACACATTTCTTTATTCAAATTGTGTTTCACCTGATCATTATCATACATTGTGTGTTTTCAAAATCAATAGCTATTGATCTATGCCTACTACTTCCTCTTTCTCTCAGGTCTCCATTGGATCGTCCCTAATTTCTTCATCCCCTGTCACTGCCCACCAAACTCTGACACTATGATTTCCCTCCTCTATTACACTCACAACCCAACACTCCCTTCCTCCTTTGGACTTCTATACATATCTTACTAGTTATCGTTCTATTTTTATAATCATGGTCTTATGTGGGCTTACAAGACTAAGATAGTTGGCTCAGCATAAGAGTCTCTAGCCTCTCTCATGTTCTATGGTATTTAAAAACAACAACAACAACAACAAAAAACCCAAACCCCAAAAAACCCTACTTTACTCCTGAATGATGCATAGCATTCTATTTGGGCTGTTTCCATTTTCTTGCTATTATGACTAATGCTACTATGAACATCTATGTAAAATCTCTCTATCTCAATTCTATTTTCCTTGAAGTATATCCCTAGCAGTGGAATGACACATCAGAGGGACTTCTTATGTTCAGCTTTTTGAAGACACACAAAACTGTCTTCCAGAGTGTTTGTACCATTTTTTAATCTCACTTAAATTACAACCAGGAGAAGATAACATCAGTGAATGGTACCTTCTAAAGATTAAATCCCAGTTTGCATAAAAAATATTTTTCCAATAGAGTGAAGAGGAAACCTATTAATTTGGAAAAAAAACATTTGGCAATGACATCTCAGGCAAAAGTCTTACTCTTACTTTATAGAATTCTAAAGGGCTTCCACAAGAAATAGACTGATAGCATAATAACAAAATGGTTAAAGGGTCTGAAAAGACTTTTCACAAAGGAAGACATTTGGATGACCAACAATTTGAGAAATGATCAAAATCATTGACAATAAGAGAGATGCATATCAAAACCACAATGAGATACCATCTCGCTCCAGTGGCAATGGCAAAGTTGAACGGTTATAGCAACCAAGAAAAGTTGGGAGAGTATGTAAATTTTTTTAGTGTTGTCATTTTTTCTCTTTGTTGTCTCTGGGTTACTCTAATAACTCCTTCATCCTAAAATCCAAGGCTTAATGACAATTTCCTGTCTTTATTAAGGATCCCTACTGATGTGATTATAAACCTTGCTGAGAAAAGAAAAACTTATTGAATAGAACTTGGACTGCCAAAAGAGCAAACAAATATTTCTTTGAGAAAGTGTAACCAGAATTCTTTTGGGAAAATGATGATATAATGTCTCACATACTTTGGGCTAGTATCACAAAGGTCAATCTTTGGGAAAAAAGTCACGCTGAGAAACATAGAAATTCAGAGGAAGACCCTCAAAAGATGGGTTAACACAGTGATTCTGACAGTATATTTGAACTTGTCTTTGAACATAGGAAGAGTGCAAGTTTGGTTGCTTGTTTTTTATCTTTTGCAAAGTTTTTATCTGTTGTTCATAAGATCTCTGTAAGACTTAGTTGACTCTATTGCATCTAGCAACAATAACAGGACTTAGGATGTATGTGCTCTGTCCCTCACAAAGCTTTTCTGTACCTTTTTCTTGTTTCCTAGTAGATGAGAAATATCGGCTATAGGGGCTTAATTTTGGCTTTTCTTTCCTTTACACTATAGGTTAGTTAGGCAGGATATTAAAATATCTCAATTATGATTTCTGGAGGGACTACCTCTAGGAGACAATTAAATAAACAAACAAACAAACAAGAAACACTGAAACTAAAAACATCATGCTTGGAAAGGTGGTGGGTCAGATAAAGATAGGAATTCTTTCAACAAGATGATTGACAAAGTGACTGTAACAACAGGCTTGAGAAAGTGAGGATGGAGTCGAATAGGGCAATGTTCACCTCTTTTGTTCATAATGTTTATGAATTGTCAACTCAGTGGCATCTAACAGCACGTTTAGGTGATGCTAAGATACTGTCTGTTGCAAGCAGGCTTTGTTAAGAAAATAAAAGATACTTTTCCTCCCACTCTGAAGGAGACTTAAAGTAACTTTTGTGGGAAAATCTGATAGCTCCCTGAAGGTAAAAATACTGAAAGTGTGTTCCCTGACACTGCATATCACCAAAAATGTTTCTCATTCTTAACCAATTCACACAGAAGCTCAGCAAGTAATTAAGTACAGGTGAATATTTTCTTAATAGCAGTAGCACCAGATGTGGATTTTAGCTTCTAGGATTCTTCTCCCAGTAAACTTTGATACTTGGTAGTTATCTTTTTAAGCAGCTCTGGTGGGCCAGTAGCAAAGTTGTAAGAAATTGTACTGCAATCTCAAAGGCACAGAGTTCAAGGACACAAACTGCTCCCCAGGAGAAAACTGGGCAATATCTAGTTGTTCAAGTTCTATATGATACTCGACAATAACAGTCTTCCTTCTATCTCTCAAGTTTTGAGTGAAGTAGTTTGCCCTGCAATGTTAGTTCTTCTATTATTCTAAAAAGAATTGCCACATTTTAATTTGTTCATTTTTTATTATTATTAGGACAAAAGTGATGACTTTCAAAGTTTCTATATGCCACATCAGAAAGTAGAAATTTCGCACTTCTTCATTTTTGAAATTTATGTTTCCAAAAATGTCATATTCTTTTGTCACTATTGACAGATAATAATATCTCTCCTTTATTTCTCTGAATAGATGTAATCTATCATTTTTATAATTTCTTTCTCTTAAAACTTTAAAAATTTTACCTTATCTTTAATTTCCTTCCGAGTATAATGTGTCTAGTATAGACATTTTTTGTTTGTTTTATAATGAGTGTTTCTCGATCTTTCTTTTCTACATATAATTGTATCCATTTTTTGAGCTCTCACTTAAAAGAACAGAGGGGAGCTCTGGTGGCCTCGTGATGATGCCCTAGTTGTAAGAAGTTGTGCTTCAATCCTGAAGACAAGCAATTCAATTCTATGAGCTGCTCCATGGGAGAAAGATGGGCAATCTCCTTACATTTGATTTACCGCCTCTTAAAACTCACTGGAGCCTCATTCTACAACAGTGGCACCATATAGCATTTGTCCCTTTGTGACTGAGATACCTCACTCAGCATAATGTTCTCTAGGGTCACCCATTTTGAATAATATT
>NW_006399759.1:13605229-13610662 GCF_000299155.1 Elephantulus edwardii
AACTAAATTAATTAAAAAAAAAGTCACACCATGAGCTCTGGTGACAGTGTGAGGCATATGTAAGAAGACACAGGCCCTGGAATGTAATAATTCCTCAAAATGAAACCCACTTTATCAAGTAAAAAAAAAAAACTCACTGGAGGGTCAGTTTTTGGGTAAGCTCTGAGTCAACAGTACACAACAGCAATAACAACAAAAGGACAAATGTTTTCCTTAAAATTCTGAAGGCCGGATGCCTTGTAATTAAGATATCCATGCGGTATATTCTCTCTGAAGACCCTATAAATTGGTACTTATTTTTGTCTTTTGAAGTTTCTGTAGTCCAGGTTTACTTTGATTGAGGCAATTATAATGCCAATGTGTTCTTTTCTCTGTCTTCACATGGTATTTGTCTTCACACGTATGTGTGGCTATGTGTCTTATGTTGTCCCTTATAAAAGCACTTCCAATGAGTTTAGAATTTAACAAACTCAAATACAATCTCATCTCAATATCTTATACCTACAAAGACTTGGTTTCCAGATAGGATCTCAAACTGAAGTCCAAGAAGGACATATATTTTCTACACTATTCAATACGTCATTTAGTACAGTACTCAAATGTTTTAAAGTTGCAAAATTTCGTGTTTCCTTTGCATCAGTTGTTTAAATACTTAAAACTCATTGCTATCTTGTGGGAACTGACTCCTAGCTAAACCTCTGTTGAGTTTCAGCGACTGTAAATTGTATTAGAGGAGATGGTCCATTTTTACCCCCAGGAGCCACCCGTAGATTCAGACTAACAGAGAAGGATGATCTTTGCCACACTCGCTGCTGACGAGGCCACACAAGACCCCTGTTCATGTATATTACTTACATGGTACTACCTCGTAAGCCTTTTAGCATCTGTCTATATTTTAGTTCAGCCTTTTCTTTTATGTGCTTTATTTGAATGACTTCTCTTGCTCAGTTTTAAAGATTTGGATTTCCTTTTTGTGGTACATGATTTTGTTCTTTTATTTTTAAACAGACACTCCCTCTCACCCCACCAACACAGGAAAAGAAATCAGAGTAGGTGGGGGTAAACCCAGGAAAAGGGATTATAAACACAAGAAATTTTAAAAACTCACTGAGATGCTTCAAGAAGAATCAAACGATGGTCCAACCCCTAGTACTCAAATTAATAATCACAATATAATTTTAAAATATAGCCTTTGGATTTACATAGGCCTGATTATAGTGTTAGAACTCATTTAGCTTCCCTAGGATTCACTTTTTTCATTGGTAAAACAGAGACATAAAAGTAACTATCTAAAATATTTGTTCTAATAATCTAGTGAGAGTAATTTATATAAGATGTTGGTTATAATGTCTAACACATAAAGGTAATGAATGAGTACTAGCAACTGTTATTACAAACAACCATCCCAGCAGAGCTAAAGTGCAGTGTCAGCAGCTCTTATAATTAAAGATTTGACATGGAGGACATGGATGCTAATAAAATCTTTCAAGAAATCAGGTGGGACACCAGTGATGGATTCAGCTCTCAGCACCACAAAGAAGACAGCTGGGAAGGCCACATGGGAGACTTGCTTTATTAGCTGCTATGTGAGTGAATCAAGTCCACAGTACAAGGTAGACAAGTCCCACGATAGTCAGGACAAGCTCAAGACCACCCCAGAGCATGTTATAGAAAAGTGATGTAGTAGCATTTACTGATATAATTTATCATCAAGACTGGAATTACACTCTCTGCTAGAGAAGTTTGTTATTTATGTTACGTACTGTCCTACCAGAACTAACTCATAGCTGACCCTTCAGTGGATTTTCAGAACAGTAAATTGCTCATCTTTCTCCCAGAGAGGAGCTGGGGGATTCAAACAGTGTGCCTTTGGGTTAGCAGCACAATTCCTTACCTTCCCCCCCAAACAAGGTAGTATAGTCTTGCATAACATCTTGGACACAAAAATTGGTACAAATATATATATATAATCTTTGTATTAGGAATTTGTGGAAACAACAGATATTTGTTAAAGAAAAATGAGCTAGATTTAAGATGAAAAATAGTTTCTAGTTTTATGCTGAAGAAAAATGATGTTAGTCTGGAGACTAAGGTATGCCTGATTCAGGCTATGGTCTTTGCAATTACTTGCTATGCTTCAGAGAACTAGACAATGACCAAAGATAATAGAAGAAGAATTGATGCCATTTAGTTGTGGTGCTGGGAAAGAGAATTGAATGTACTATGGGCTGCCAAGAGAACAAACAGATTATTCTGCAGAGGGTGAAACCAGGCTACTCCTTAGAGACAAGGATTTTGAAGCTCCATCTCATATGCTTTGGTTATCTGGCCAGGAGAGACTAGACCCTGGAGAAAGACATCATGCTTGAAAGGGTGAAAGGGCAGTGCAGGAGAGGAAGACCCCAGATGAGATGATAGTAACTGGGAAAATGGGGATAGGTGTGTTGGAGACAATGAGACAGGTTCAGAATAGAGCAGAGATCAGAGCTATTGTGCATAGGATTGCTATGGGTCACAGGTGACTCGATGGCACATAACAAAAGTAGTAACATGCATGGAGAGGGTACCTGTATATGTGTGAATGTGGATTTGTGCATGTATGTGTGCAATATGTAATATAATTATCATGTATAAGTAGTCAATACAATGCATTTGAACACTGAGACTGGCATATTAGAAGTAAAATTTTTCTCTCAATATTTGTTTGCAATGCAACTTTGAGCCAGTCATTTAATTCTTACTAAGATCGTTAACCATCACTCCTATCTGGGTTTGTTATACAATGTTGATTTCTATGTTGGTGTGAGGCTGAAAGTCATGCCACAAATATTTTAAATATTACCACAGGTTTTGAAAATCTTTTGAATAGCAGGAGAAAAATAACAGTGAAAGATGAGGCACTCAGGTTGTAATGAATTTAAAATATAACTATAGAAAAGCTGCCTTCCCAATGTTTACTTTAGTAACATGAATAAGTGGGTAGAGTAAAACTTTTACCCAATGAAATTTCTTTATTTGTTGATGGTCAGAAGCAGTTGCAAACATTTATTAATATTTTATATACTTCTTCTAAAATGATGATCTAGAAAACCTGTAAGTTCTTAAAAGTAAAATAGAATTACAAATCTCAATATTCTAGGCACTAGTGAATCAAAATAGAAAGATATTAGCTAGTTTTATTTAAATAACCATATAATAAAGAATCAGAGAAAGATAGAAGTAATACAAATAGTCACTGTACCAAAAACATTGGTTGACCTAGAATTATTTCAAGAAGAAGCACATAAACAAAGTCAGTAGTGCAAAAGTAAGGATTCAAACTTGCTGTGAAGACATTGGCAAACAAATAAAGAACCAGTAATTGATGGATCTCTCTCTCTCTATGTTGATGTTATTGTTGAGAAAGAGATCTATATAGAAAGAGAGATCAGCTGGCCCAGTGGACAGAAGGTGGCGCTACCAAGCCAAAGATGGGTGACTTTTAATCTGGGCCCTCGGGTCTGTCTTTCATTGTTTTTGTTCAGACATTCCTCTAGGTCATATGGCCCTGGTGAACAAGTTGTTGTACAGTGGTAACTTGTGGTTGCTGTGAGGCTGAACACTGTGACACTGATGTGTCAAATGTGTTAATGGCTGGTTATCCAATGAGGACAGAGAGTGGGGTTGAGCTCCCTGATTAAAACAAGCTTGGAAGGAAGAGGGAGGGCATCCACTTCCATAATAGCTTGCCTCTGGAAACCCTATGAACCTAGAGAGAGGATGAAAGGCATTCAAGCGTTGAAGATTCTCCTTCATAGGGTCGCTATGAGTCACCTGTGACTCGACGGCACTTAACAACAACAATTGATGGAATACCAGTTAAAAAATGCTTCAAGGAATCAAATGTAACCCTATACAAGTTCATCAGACTCTACCAGAAAATATGGCTAATTGACTGACAGAGATTCATACTTGTTCTCCTTCCCAAAGAAGCGTTCCAATAGAATATGGAATTATCAAATAATGTAATTAATATCACATACAAGTAAAATCTTACTGAATTTTATTAAAAAATGGCTGGAACACTATCTTGACAGGGAACTGCCAGAAATTCAAACTGGATAAAGAGAAGTCACAGCACAAGTTTGCTGTTTTGTGGCATCAAATCACCTGAGACTCATAGCAACCTTATGTATAATGGCTCTGAACCTTGCCATATCCTGAGCCAGTCTCACTGTCTCTTATGCACCTGCTCTTGTCTGAACAGAACACAGGAACACTGCATGGTTTAAATCACAAAATGTGTGTGTGTGTCAGACTTGTAGTCTTTCTCCATACCTGTTCAGTCTATATGCTCAGTAAATCATTCACAAAGCTACATTATATGATGAAGAATGTGGCATCAAGATTGGAGATTCATCTAAAAACGGTTTTATGGAAATTACACAGCCTTACTTGCAGAAGGTCAAAGACTACAGACTTCAGTATGGATTACATATTTTCAACATCATGAAAAAAATCTTACCCCTGGACCAATTGGCAACATCCTGATGGATGGAGGAAAAATTGAACTTGTTGAGGATTTCATTTCACTTGTATCCACAGTTAATGCACATGCCAGAAGCAATAATAAAATCTAAAGATATGTTACACTGGGGAAATCTGTCAATGACTCCAAAGTTCTAAAGAGCAAGAATGTTAGTTAAAAGACCAAGATGTGCTTAATCCAAGCCATAGTACTTTCACTTGCTCCCTATACATCTGAAAGTTTGACATCGAACAGGATGACAAAAGAATTAATGCCTTTGAATTGGGGTTTTAGGGAAGAATATTGAATATACATGGACTGATAAAAGAACAAGCAAATCTTTCTTGAAGAAAATAAAACTTTAGTGTTCCTTACAGGCACAGATGATGATACTTTTTTCCATTGACTTTGGCCATGTTTCCAGGAGGAACCAGTTCATAGAGAGAGACATCATGATGGGAGAGACAGAGAGTTAGCAAAAGAGAGGAAGAACCTCAGCAAGACAGATTGTCACAGTGATTAAGCCAATGGGCTGGAGAATGCTAGAGATCCTGAGGATGCTGCAATATAAGGCAAGGTTCAGATATGTTGTTCACATAGTCACGATAAGTCATAGTCATAGACAATGTCATGGACACCTAACAACAAGAACATAGTTTGTTGTTGCTTTTGTTGTTATTGTTATGTGCCCTTGAGTCACTTGCCACTCATAGCAACCCTATGTACAAAAGCCCTAAACCCTGCTCTACTCCCACTGCTCCAGTCACTGAATCTATCCATCTCATAAAGGGTCTTCCTCTCCTGTGCCGTCCCTCCACTCTCCCAAACATGATGTCCTTCTCCAAGGACCAGTCCCTCCTTGCAACATGCCCAAAGTATGTCAGACAAAGCTTCAGATCCTTGCCTACAAGGAACGGCCTGGCTTC
>NW_006399759.1:13612335-13614574 GCF_000299155.1 Elephantulus edwardii
AAAAAAAAACAAACACTCTTCTTCAGTACCACAGCTCAAAGACATCAATTCTCTTTCTATCATCCCTAGTCATTGTCTGGCTCTCTGATGAATAGCATGCTATTGCAAAGATTATAGCCTGGATAAAGCACACCTTAGTCTCCTGCCTGAGGTCACTGCTCTTCAGTATTCTTGAGAGTTCCGTGACAACTGATTTTTCCAATGCAATTCATCTCTTAATTTCCTGGCTACTGGTACCAAGAGTATTGACTGTGGAACATAGTTTTGTTATTGTTGTTGTTATGTGCCATCGAATCTCTTGCGACTCATAGCAACCCTATGTAAAACAGCTCTAAACTCTGCTCTGTTCTGTGCCAATCGCACCGTCTCCAACACACCCATCACAATTACCCCACCCACTGAATCAATCCACCTCATAGGGGGCCTTCCCCTTCTGCACTGTCCCTCCACCCTACCAAGCATGGTGTCCCTCTCCAAGGACCTGTCCCTCCTTGCAACATGTTAATAATAACAAATTAAATAGGAAAGATGTAATAATGGAAACAACATTTTAAGTTCTGTCCTTAAGTTCAATACTTCAGTCATAGGATAATGTAAGGTATATCCATTAAAATGACTAATCTAATTTATCCACTTTAAAAACCGGGATAAAAAGACCAAGAGCATCTAACAACTTATGCAGTCTTCAACTGACAGAATATGAGATCAAGATATGTTAATAACTATGGTGATTCGAGTGCCAAAGTTGGAAATAAAAGATTAATAATCTCTGGTAGCCTAGTGGCAAGAAGCTGTGCTGCAATCCCAAAGGCACATGGTTCGAGGCCACCAGCTGCTCTGTGAGAGAAGAATGGGCAATCTCCTCCCATGTGATTAATTGCCTCTGAAAACCCACCAGACGGTCAACTATAGGTCGGGTCTGACTTGGCAGTACCTAACAATAACAACAAGAAGAACAACAACAACTTGAAAATATGACTTGGTAATAGAAATATGCAGTTTTTCACATGATAGAATGTGGTACTACCAGTGACTTTTTCATAACAAGTACTTTTTAAAAAAATATGTGGTGATTATGCATATGGACTTCATCAAATATAATACATAGAAATCTAACAGACTTTAACTGTGGAAAGATATGGTGGAAAAGCTCGATATTATATCAGAACAAATCCAGCACTTATTGTGCAACAGAGTCTAAGATGTTCATGTGAAAGTTCAAGTTGAAATGAAACAATTCATAGGAGCTAATATACAAATTTCAGTATATTCAGTTTGAATTTCAAAATCATCTCAAGCATAGATTTGTTGTATTGATCACTGTTGTTGTTGTTGTTGTGTACTGTTGAATCAAACCCAACACATAGCCTACCCTCCAGCAGGTTTTCAGAGAAAGTTAATCACGTGGGATGAGACTGCCCAGCTTCCACCACAGAGCAGCTGGTGGCCTTGAACTGTGGACCTACAGGATTACAGCACAGTTTCTTGCCACTAGGCCACCAGAGCTCCCTTGTTGACTGAAAAATAGACAATCATGGAATGATGACAGAGTCATCATACATGAAAAACACAAAATGCAGTCTTAAAAACAACAAAAAGAGTAAAGATTGCAATGATATCAGGAAAAAAACTCTGAGCCATCTTCTTGAAGGTAGAGCAACTGAAGGAAGAAATGGTGAAGTAAGAGAGTCCAGCAGAAGATTTCAAAGACCATCTTGAGAAGCCAAAGCAAAATATTGGAGTTAGAGAAACAAAAAGGAAGATCAAGTTTGGCAGTTCTCAAGCTGAAAGAACTGGAGAAAATAGTCAGTTCTCAGGTGCAATGTTTTTCAGAAGTGCTTTGCTTATTTTGGGTCTCTTTCTTCTCCAAATAAACTTGACAATCTCCCTTTCAATCTTTTTGAAAAATGAATTTGGTCTTTATTAACATTGTATTTAACATTTAGATTGTTTTTGGTAGGATTGAAACTTTCAAAATACTGAGTTGAGATAATTCAACAAACAGCTCTGGACATGCTCATACATGTTTGTTGAGAAATTTGGAAGACATCTATCTAGTTAGCGAATTGGAATTGATCTATGTTGGTGCTTGGTCAGGAAAAACGTGATATATAATGGAAACTGTAAACATCACTACTGTTGTTGTTAGGTGCCGTTGAGTATGACCTATATGACCCTGGGCCAGGGGTCTGACCATCAATTATTCATGTGTAAGTTTAAATTTATACTGAAAAAAAAA
>NW_006399759.1:13615613-13620214 GCF_000299155.1 Elephantulus edwardii
TCTGTAAATGTTTATGAAAATTAATAAAATATAATTATAGGGAAAATAAAAAGAAGAGACTCAGAAAATGTTACCAGAGTGTCAAAAAGTCAAAACAAGGGGAAAACGTGCAAGTAAAAGAGCTGAACAGAAGATTTCAAAGGGCAGCTTGAGAGGACAAATCAAAGTATTATAATGCAATTTGCAGTTAGCTGGAATGGGAGACAAAAAAGAAAAGGACTCACTCTGTATCCCTCAAGTTGAAAAAACTGAAAAACAAATTTAAGCTTCAAGTTGCAATATTGAAAGATGTTATGTGCAATATATTGAATGATGGAGAGAATACACAGAGTTACTGTACTAAAAAGAACAGGCAGATGCTGACAAATTTCAGAAAGTACTAAATGAATAGGAGCCAGTGGTAATAAAGGAGGAAGGTGAAGTTGCATTGAAGGCATTGGGGGGAAATCATTGACATTACATGTAAGCAAATTTTGCTCAATAATCTTCAAAGGTCTCTGGAACAGTAAATCAGCAGAGAACTGGTAGAAATTCTAGATGGATTCAGAAGCTACTTGTTATGTCAAATCTTGACTAAAATGTGAAAATTTCAAAAGGTGTTTAATTTGTTTCCTTGTGTTTTACTGACTATGCAGTCTGTGTAAATAATAATAAACTGTAGATTTTGTGGAAAATGGAATTGCAGACCACCTATTTGTGTTCCTGTAGAATGTATAAAGGGAGAAAAAAAAGTCAAATAGAACAAAGAATTATTGTATAGTTTGAAATCAGGAAAAGTCTATGTTATGATTGTGTCCATTCATCCTTCTATATTAAACCTGAAGGCTGGGGAGATAATCAGAGAAGTGAAACTATATAAAAAAGAATGGATATCAACCACCTCTAATGTGCAGGTTTTATAACTTTGCAGACTATGAAGAATACTTGATAGAAAATGATGGCTGGAAAGAAAAGATTATATAGTCTTCAGTACAGATCATATATACCGCCATAGAAAAAAATATACTTCACACCTGGACCAATGAACATCATCTTTATAAAAGGAAAATATTTAAGTCATCCAAGATTTCATTTTACTAGGATCGACAACCAACTCTCATGGAAGCATAAGTAAAGAAAGAAAACTTTATATTTCAGTGGAATCTGTGGACAACAGGTCTTCTTTATAATTCTCAAGATCAAGAATTAGCAACTCAAGTTTTAAAGTGCCCCTTACAAAATCATGATATTTTCTATTGATTCATGTGATTCTAGAAGTTCAAGAGTGAATAAAGAAGATAAAAGGAGAATTTATAACCTTGAATTATGGTGTTGATAAAAATATCGAATACAGTATGGATTGTCAAAAGAGAAAAAAACCTCTCTTAGAAGAAATTAAGAGAGAATGCTCCCTGGATAAACCATGGTGAAACTTTATCTCACAGAATTCAGACATGTTTTTAGGAAGGGCTAATTCTTGGAAAAAGGATATCATTCTTGAAAAATAGTTGCTTGGGGAGGGGACGACTTTAAGACTCTCTCAATGAACTGAATTAATACACTGGCTGTGACAGTGAATTAAACAGAAAAGACTGAAGGTGACACAGAATTGAGGAGAGGTTCATTCTGTTGTCCATGGGTTCATTTTTAGTTAAATCTGTCTTTATGGCACTTGTTTTGCAATGGTGTTAATAGAATCAATTTCAAAGAACTGCTGTTGTTGGTGTGTTGTCAAGTTTAATATGACCCATTGTGACCCTCCAAACAACAGATCTGAACTGTTGTTCATAGATCTGTCCTATTCTGTGCTATCCTCACAATTTCTGACACAACGGAGTCCATTGGTGTAGTCCACTTGATTGAATGTCTTCCTCTCTTTCGCTGATCCTTGATCTTTCCAAGCATGATGTCCCATTGTAAGCAACATGTGTGAAGTATGAGGAACCAAGCTTCATAATTTTTGTCCCCAAGAAGCACTCTGGCTTTATTTTCCCAAGACATATGCATTTATTCTTTTGGCAGTCCATGGGATATTCAGTCCAAACCCACAGCTCAAAGGCAACAATTCTTCTTCTGTCATCCTTATTCATTGTCCAGCTCTCAGATATATACCAAGTGATTAAAAAGACCATGGTCTGAATCAGGTGCACCTTAGTCCACAACCTGACATCTTTGTTCCTCAATAATTTGGAGAGGTCCCTGACTACATTTTCCTAGTGCAATATGACTCCTGATCTCCTGACTGCTGCTATCAATAGTTGTTGATTGTGAATCCAAGTAGGATGAAGTTATTGACTATTTCAATCTATTTTCCATCTATTATGATATTTCCTATCAGTCCAGTAATGAGAATTTTTCTTTTCTTGATCCTGAGATGAAATCAATATTGAAAGTTGTAGTTTTTTATCATCTGCGGCAAGTACTTAAAATTTCCCTCACTTTCAGCAAAGTTATTTATATTTTACTGATTGTTTTAATCAAGAAAGGGATAAAATCATGTGGTTCTTTTTCTTTGTGGTGGTGGTGTTGTCATGTGCCATTGAGTCACCTGCAACTGATTGTCACCCTAAGCACAGCAACTCTGAAGCCTGCTCTGTCCTGAGCCAGTCTCATTTATTCTGACACACCAGACCTCCATTGCCCCAGTTACCATATCAATCCATCTCATCTAGGGCCTTCCTCTCCTGCGCTGTCCTTCCACCCTCCAGAGCCTGCTGTCCTTTTCCAAGGATTGCCCCTTCCTGGCCATGTGCCCAAAATATGTGAGACGGAACTTCAAAATTCTAGCCTCCAAGAAGAAACGTGGTTTCACCCTCTCCAAGACAGACCTTGGCCGACCGTGGTATGTTCAATATTCTTCTCCAGCATCACAACTTGAAGGCATCTATTCTTCTGTCATCCTAATTCATTGTCCATCTCTCTGATGCATAACAAGTAATTGCGAAGATCATGGCCTGGATCTGGTGCACTTTAGTCTCTAAACTGGGGTCGTTTCCTTTCAGTACTCTGGAGAGGTCCTTAATAGCATATTTCCCAAATTCGATTTGTTTTTTTCTTTTCTGACTGCTGGTGCCAATAGTGTTGACTGGGGAGCCAAGCAAGCTGTAATTGTTAACAACCTCAATCTCTTCTCCATCCCATATGGTGCTGTCAGTTGGCCCAGAGGTGAGAATCTTTGTCTTCTTGACATTGAGCTTCAATCCGTATTGAAGACTATAGTCCTTGACTTTCTTTAGCAAGCTCTTCAGGCCTTCCTCAGTTTCAGCAAGCAAGGTTGTGTCCTCTGCATAACATAGATTGTTGATGAGTCTTCTTCCTATCCTGATGCCACATTCCTCTTTATAAAGCCCAGCCTCCCTAATGATTTGTTCTGAATATAGATTGAAAAGGTATGGAGATAGGATGCATCTTTGGTTCACACCTTTCATGATTTTTTTTACCATGTTGTGTTTCCTTGCTCTGTTCTGAGGATCACTTTCTAGTCCAAGTATAGGTTTCAAATGACTTGAAAAACATGAATTGTTTTTTCTTGTTTTGAACCATCCTTTCGAACCTGCTATGAATCCCACTTGATCTTTATGAATTACTTTTTTATGTACTGTTGGATTCTATTGGCTTATATTTTCTTGGCAATATTTTACTTTCATGAGAGATAATTGCTCTATTATTTTCTAGGTTAGTGGTGCCTTTACCTGACTTTTGTATCAGAGATATGTTTGATTCAAAGAATAAGTCGTTTTTTTTTTCTTAAATACTTTATGTAGAATTGGTGACAGCTTTTCTCTGAATATTGGATAATACTCAATAGTAAAACCAGCTATTGCAGGACTTATTTTGCCTTTTGTTGTTGTTGTTGAAACTTGTTTTATAACCTATTTAAGTTCTTTTCCTACTGTAATAAGTCTGTTCAGGCATTCTACTCCACTCTGTGTCAGTTGGTGTGAGCTTCTAAGCATTTATTAATTTCCTCTGTTTTCATAGTTGTTAGAGGATAGTTTTTCATACTATTCGATTGTTAACCTTTATATTTCAGTTGGTTCTGTTGTGACACCACCCCTTTAAAATATCATTTTCATTATCTGTGTCATTCTTTCTTTTCCTTTGTGTGCTTTGCTAGTGTTTTGTTTATTTTATTTTTCTTTTCAAACAAGAAAATTCTGGGTATGTTAATAGTTTCCATTGTTTTTCTTCCTTCTATTTGATTTTTTTGCCCTAATTTTTAGAATTCCATGCCTTTTAGAGATTATCAGATTTTCTTGCTGTTCTTTTTCAATTTCTTTCTCTTTGATGTGTTTGCATATTGGTGTGAATTGACCTCCTAGTACCACTTTGTCTGTTTCCCAGAGGTTTTGTTAAGTTGTGTTTTCATTGTCATTTGTTTCAAAAAACTTCATTTTTTTCCTTACTCATATTCAAGCAATGTGTTACTTAGCTACCAAGTGTATAATTTTCTTTTTTACCCATTTGTTAATTTCTAATGTTGTATAATTACAGTCTGAGAAAACATTTTGTATTATTTCTAAGTTTTCAATTTATTGAGGCTTACTTTTTGACCTAAAATATGATCTATTCTGGAGACTGTTTGATGAACTTTGGAGAAGAATGTATGATGAGCTTTTTAG